>NC_080541.1:138025963-138625963 GCF_028640845.1 Ahaetulla prasina | reverse complement strand
AAATATTCAAATTCAGTTTCACATCTATTTATCGAATAATTTTCCTTTAGTTTTTTGTCCATTTTTCTATCTGTATTTTTCAAACCAACCTAACCCTAATTTTTCAATAATTTCTTTATTCCTCCTTTCATTTCCCATAACTTTTATCCAATCTTTAATAATTTCTATATTTTCCTCTTTAATCACTTCATTACGTTTTATATTATTTTTAATCGCCAAATTCCAGTTGTCTCCCCAAAAGATTATATCCGAATTAAAATTTTAACAAATTTGTTCCACATTTTTACTTAATCCCTTTAACCAATAACTTCTACTTACACATTTTAAATTTGCTTTATCTAAAACCACCTTGATCCAAATTTCTATATCCCTTAACTCTAAATCTCTCCAATAATTATCTTCACCTTTAAGTATTTTTACCACTATCCGGATACCATACGCACAGTAATAATTAAATAATTTGGGGATTCCTAATCCACCTTCCTTTTGATTTTGGTACCACATTTTCTTCACTAATCTGGGTCTTTTGCCACCATTGCAAAATTTATCCAGTTTTTCTGATATCCTTCAATATCTTTCTCTGTCAGATTTAGTGGTAGCATCTCGAATAAAAAGTTGAACTTGGGCAGCAGCATCATCTTACACATTGCAATTCTACCAAACCAAGACAACTTTAAAATTTTATATTTATCTATCTTCTTCTCAATTTCGTTAATCACCACATCATAATTAAGTTTTTTCAATTCTTTAACCTTAAGTGAAAGCACTATACCCAAATATTTCAATGTGTTTTAATCCTTATCCCAAATTGCTCTTGCATATTCTCAGACTCATTACCATTACTATCCATCAATAATTCTGACTTTGACCAATTTACTTTCAATCCTGTCATTTCTTCAAATTCTATCAAATGCTTATATATCTTTTCAAATCTTTCTCTACATTTTCAAAATAATTAAAGTATCATCCATACAAATTTATCTTATACCCTTATATCCTTCTAATTCTTCATCTTTTCTATCATTTTGTCAATATTTCCATAGCCAATAAAAATAATGTTGGGGACAGGGACATCCTTGTCTCGTACCAGCTTCTAATTTTATCTCTTCAGTTAATATTCCATTCACCTTCACTCTTGCACTGCTCTTTTGGTACAATTTTGAAATAACATGTATAAACTTATTACCAAAGCCTAAAGCCTCCACAATTACTTTAATTGTTTCCCATTGTACAGAATCAAAAGCTTTAAAAATATCCAATGATACTATACCAATTTTATCACCATTATATTCAGCTACATCTATAATATTTAATACTCTTCTAACAATATCACTCATGTATCTACCCTTCACAAACCTACTTGATTATAACTTATATATCTATCTATAAATCTATTTAATCTATTACTTATAATAGCAGTAAATATCTTTGCATCCTGATTAATTAAAGAAATGGGCCGATAGGACTCAATCCTTTCTAAATCTTTATCTGGTTTAGGAATTAGGATATCACCGTTCTATTCCATGACGAAGGTACTTCCCACCATGTAATATTCCATTGAATAATTTTTGCAGTCTTGGTATTATTAATTCTTTAAATTCTTTATAAAACTCAACAGGTAATCCATCCTCACCTGGAGCTTTCCCTAATTTTAATTTTTGTATTATTCCATTAATCTCATCTTGTGTTATATCTTCTTCCATCAATTCCTTATATGTTTGATCAATTTTCACCACATACTTTTCTAAATAACATTGCAATTTTCCCCGATTAATTGGTTTCTTTGAATATAGATTCTGAAAAAAGTTTCTAACCACTTCACATTTCTCTAATTTTTTATAACATCTTATACCTCTATCATCTATCAAAACTCCAATTTCTCTCTTCTCTCTTTTATCTTTCGCCATCTTTGCCAATAATTTAGAATTTCTATTACTAAATTCAAAAATTCCTATTTAAAATCTCAAATTTCTTTTACTAACTCTGTATCTTCTTCTATCATTTTATTTCTTAACATATTAAGCTCCTGAAGAATTTTTTTTCTTTAGTAAGCAAAATTGATTTTCCAATTCTTTAATCTTATTTTTATCTCTTTCCATTTTAATTTTATAATTTTTATATTTCCTACTTGATAATTTAATACTCTCCTCTAAACACCGCTTTCATCGCATCCCAAACAATTTCAAATTTAACCTCCCGTTATCATTTAATCTCCAACTTTCCTCCAATTTTTAAGTATCCATTTTTATCCTTTTCATTTTATACAATTTCTCGTCATATCTCCAATAGCTTCTTTTTCTCAAAATTAAAATCTAAGTCCACCATAACTTCTGCATGATCAGAATCTTTAAATTCCCACATCTACCTTATCCACATTATTCAACAAATCTTTAGAAAGAAAAATATAATCAATTCTAGAATATGTATTATATATCTTAGAAAAAAGTGTATACTCTCTCAATTCCTTTAACCTCTCTCCACATCAACCACGCCGTTTGAAGCATCCACATATTTAAAATCCCCATTTATTTGCTCCTCCACAGCGGGTGGGATTAGTACTGTCTATTTTATCTCTGATTAATTAAAATCCCCAGCCACAATTACTTTCCTACACTTTCATTCTCCAAAATTTTTGTTATTTTTCAAGAAATTCTCTTTGTTTTCATTCGGTAAATATAAATTAACAAGTGTCACTTTTTCCTCATTAAGATTTCCAACAATTATTACATATCTTCCATCTTCATCCAAAATTACCTTATGTTTTCAAAGTACACCCTATCTGATATCAGTGTTGCAACTCCTCTAGCTTTTGAAGTTCCAAATGCTTTTCATATATTTGCATACCTTTTATATACATTCTATTTGAATCTTCAGATTTCTGATGGGTTTCTTGTAAAAATAAAATGTCTGGTAAATCCTTTTAATCTTAAGCTCCAATCTTCTTCTTTTAATCTGATTCCTGTACCCTTCACATTCCATGACATTATTTTTATAACTCCCATTTAAAATATAAATTTTTAATCCTATCCCGCATCTTCCTTTCTGTGCCCCCACCACCCGACATTAAACTACCATATAAACAACAATAAGAAAACAAAAAAAACAAAACAAACAAACAATAAAGTACAAACAATCTTCTTCCCCACATCCTCATCGGTTTCGCCTCTATAAAGAGAATGGGGAGAGGGACGTGCCAATGCCGGGCACTTCTTTCGGGCTGTCTATTTAAATTCATCACTCAAAAAAAGATAGCGATGACCGCATTCAGCTTCATATTTTCCAAGACTCTTATCTGCTTCTTCTCCTACTGTATCCTCACGACTCTTCTTCTGTTCAACCAACACAGGTGATATTTCTTTCCTCTTTAACCCTTTGAGTCTTGCCTCCAATAGCCCCTTTTTCTTCTTCTGAGATTGATGTTTCACGCATGTTCCACCCATCTGAAGCATTTGATCTTTTATCTCCATTAAATCCTCCATCTCAATCAGTCCAAGCTCCGTAAATATAATAATGCATCTATATCTGGGGTGATTATGCATCCTTCCTTTATAAAAAATTTCAATTGTTGTGGTGGCCTCAATTGTATTTAATTCCATTATCTCTCAAAACTTTTGTAATTGGTTTTAAAAAATCTCCATGCCCTTTCTTCTCTTGATATATCCGGGAAGACTTGAATAGTCTTCCTTCAAACTCAAAGCATCTCCCAACTCTCTTAACTTGGCCATAACTTCCAACTTATCACCAAGATTTGCGAACCTGACAAGCACATTCCTGTTAGAACCATTTTGCCTTCTATATCCAATTCTAAAAACGCTTGCCAGGTCTGCTATTGTGAACGTAAGTTGCGTATCCAAATCATTAATCCATTTCAAAACCCGCTGTTTCAATTTATCTTCCCTTTCTTCCGAGATTCCTCTGATAACAAAATTATATTTCCGCATCTCTTCCTCCAAAAGACAAATTCTCTTATCTTGCTGCTCATTTTTATAAAATATTTTGCCAATTTGCCGATCTGCTTTTGCCTCATGCACATGCAGCTGCTCCATTTCATCTTTAATCATTGTCATTTCCTCTTTTTGTTTAACAAAGTTATTATCCATATCTTGCTTTAAATTTTGCACTTCGGATGTCAGTTTAAATGTCAAATTATCTATACGCTCTGATAGTGCTGCTATTTTTTCCCCAATTTTATTTAAAGCTGCAGCAATTTGCTGCGTTTCTGAAAGTTGTTGAGTCATTTTGAAAAAAAAACAGAAAATTTCTCAAACTGGGATTCCAATTTTCAAAAGTCTTAGTGAAGATCAAAGGACAGCAGTCAAACCAATTTTACAGAGGGTCTTGATGAAGATCAAGGGCGACAATCTTTTAATTGAAGCGAAACGGCTTATTTGCACTCGTTAGTAGCTTATCAGTAACTTATGAGTCATATTCACTCCACAAAGAAACACAATTACCTCACAGCTTAATCAGCGCCATTTTTTCTCCACGTCGGCAGAGAAAAAAAAAAACAAACCAGCTTGAACTTCAAAACAAAGTCCTTTTTTTGTTTTCTGTAATATAAACAAGCTATTAATTTCCTCTCAAAAGAAAAATAATTAAAAAAAAATTATCCACCTAATAAAAGCTTCTTCAGCCAGTCAGCCAGTCAGTCCAGCACAAAAGATCGATCTCTTCAATTAAAATTCTTCTCATTAGCAAATTCAGTCTTTGATATTTCTTAGCCTCAGCATTTAACACAGAACACGATAATTATAATAAGGAAAGCAAAAGACAGCAGTTTATTCCAAACTCATTGTATCTGCCAGTTCGGTCATCCCACGCAGTAAAAACTCCTTAATTCAAGCAGTTTCAGATGACCTACCAGTTTTAAATTCAGTCTGCTGGGCTATTAACACTTCCACTTCACGATTTATTAACTTTCATCCATAACGGTGCATTCCAAACAGCATTAATCCTCATAAATCTTCATTATTAAGCCCTGTGAAGTGAAGGAAAGGTCCTTACCCCACCACGGTCATGGCCACGCCCCCCACTTCAAGATCTTATTTAATTGACCCAAGGAAGTTGGTTGTGCTTTGATTTCTGATTCCCCCCTCTTTTTTCTGTTTTTGTCCTTTTAAGCAGCTCCTGGTTGAAAGTGGCTACTTTTCACCAATATAGCTGGTGCTTCCAAAATTGTTAACTTTCTGAGCAGTTTGGCAAACTGGTTGTTGGAAGAAGTCATTAGGGCAGAGAACCGGTTGTTAAATTACTTGAATCCCACCACTGTATGTATGTATGTATGTATGTATATATATATATATAAAACAATTTTGGATATGGATATATATATATATATACCCCTGCGCTTTTGATATTAAAGGTGTCGGTTAATTAAATTGTCTGTGTCCTTGGATAGTGAAATCACAAGGTCTTACTGGCAGGGTAAGATGCTGTGTCTCAGAGCCAGTTTCACTAAACTAATTCTGATGAGCAATATGCAATTGTTAGATAATCATTTGCTATTGTTAGTGAAGTTAAGGAAAACAATATGAAAAAGAAAAAAAGTAAGATGTAGTGTTGAAGAGAGAAAAAATTACAGCAAACTTCTTCTGTGGTGAACATCTCGCAATCTATTTTTTTAAACACACACACACACACACACACACACACACACACAATCCTGAAAATATTATTTTCAGCTTGTTTACAAAAACAGGAGACTGGCCAGTGCAGTGCCCTAGTTAAGTTGTTGGACCTGGGAAAATGAAATTGGAAGGCCAGCCTTTAGTAACTGAAGCTCACTGGCTGATTTTGATCATTCACATTGCTCAGTCCAACCCTACACAGTTTTCTTGCAGGGATAAAATAGGAGAAAGGGATACTCTGCATGATACTTGAGTACATGTGTAAAAGCAGAAACAAATATTGAGAAAAACAGAGCAAAAAAGGTTCAAAATAAAAGAAGGAAGGAAGGAAGTAGAGTTGACTTGCAGTGATACAGATATGGATGTGCCCAGCGGTGAGATTTAAATTTCTTTTACCACCGGTTCTGTGGATGTGGCTTGGTGGGCGTGGCATGACTTAGTGGGCATGGCTTGGTGGGCATGGCAGGAGACGGATATTGTAAAATCTCCATTCTCTTCCCACTCGAAGGGAAGGTTACTGCAAAATCCCCATTTCCTCCAGATCAGCTGGGACTCAGGAGGCAGAGAATAGATGGGGATGCCAGTCAGAGGTGGTATTTATTAGTTCTCCGAACTACTCAAAATTTTCACTACTGGTTCTCCAGAACTGGTCTGAATCTACTGAACACCACCTTTGGATGTGCCCCTTCCATATTTTAGAATGTTTCCCCCTGTAGAGCCTTGGTGCTCTCTGAATTTGCTTCTTTTCATTACCCAAACTAGGTAATCTCATCAGTGCTAGCTCAGAAAGCACCACTAGCATTTGTGGAGCTAGAGGAGATTCCCTTATGACTTCTGCACCATGAAAAGCATGTGCCCACAGTACTGTGAGAGGCTGTGTGCATGATTATAAGCAAGGAGATTTTATGTGTGTTATTTGTACCCATCTTAATTTCTCTTCCACTGATAAAACTGCCTGTAAGATTTCTAGCTGCCCCTGGCAGGGTGCAAGAGAAAGGTATTTTTCAATGACAGTGGATATTGGAACCTAATAATTAAATTTACATGGGAGAAGACCGGTATGTGTGAATAGAGGAGGAAGAGAAGAATAGCTAGAGAAAAGGGACAAGTAAATTCCAAGGGTTCAGAGGAGCTAGACATGAAGCGGTATTCAGCCTACAAAATATAAAATTTTGAATGAAAGCAGACCAAGACTGAGGAAATGGAATCAATTTAACATAACAGATTTCAAAATGCATATTGATAATTGAGAATAATGAGACCTCATATCTTTACTCAAACTATATGTACTCCTCTTCAGGCTGAAATTCTGGAAAGAGTGCAGAGAAGAGCAACAAAGATGATTAGGGGCCTGGAGGCTAAAACAGGGGTCTTCAACCTTGGTCCCTTTAAGACTTGTGGACTTCAACTCCCAGAGTTCCTCAGCCAGCTTTGCTGGCTGAGGGACTCTGGGAGTTGAAGTCCACAAGTGTTAAAGGGACCAAGGTTGGAGAAACCTGGGCGAGAGCGGTTGCAGGAATTGGATCTGTCTAGTCTAGTGAAAAGACTGGGCAACCTGATGGCAGTGTGTCAATATTTGAGGAGCTGCCACAAAGAACCTATTTTCCAAAGCACCAGAAGGCAAGACAAGAAGCAAGGTTTGGAAACTAACCAGAGACAGAAGCAATCTGGAACTAAGAAGAAATTTCCTGACAGTGAGAACAATCAACCAACGGAACAGCTTGGCTTCAGAAGTTGTGGATGCTCCATCGCTGGAGGCATTTAAGAAAAGAAAGGATAGGCCTTTGTCTGAAATAGTATAGCATCTCTTGCTTGAGCAGAGAGTTGGTCTAGAAGATCCATTCTAACTCTGTTATTCTGTTATTCATTTTGTTGTTAGTTGCAAAATCGTTATTCACTAGGAATGAGTAAATGACTTTGGTCTTTTAAAAGAATCCTTAGAAAAATCTTTAAACATAAAAAAATGTCAAACATATTTATGTTTTTATACAACCTTGAAATATTCTGTTCCAAATACAGGTAACATCAGATATTAGCTTTATAGGAGCAGGATATGACCTAATATCGGAGCAGGAGCGTTAGGAAAAGTGCTGCTAATATAAAATCTTCCGCAGTGCTGCCATACTTTCTAAATGTACTCTCAAGCCAAATTAGTAAGAACTTTCTTAGTTCTTCTGTAGCAAAAGGTAGGGTGGATCAGGTCCATTCAGAAAGTGAATAAGAGTCTTATATTCTAGATTGGAGCTTTGGCCCAAGTTCTTGCATAGACTGGTATTGCCATATTCCTGGACAACTGATAGGCCAAGAAGTAAGTGTTGAACATATGCTACATTGTTTGATTTTAGGCCAGACTTGTCTACTCTAAAGGTTGGCATTTAAAATCACTTTGAAGAGTAATCACAACAGTTTGCTGTCAAGAAGGCAGGGACTTTCCTAAGATGAATAACACAAAATGCCAGAAGACAAACACTCTCCCTATAAGTAATGAATCATGCAAGTTATTCCAACCAACCTGGAATTGCCCCTTCAAAAAATTCCCTAGTGAAAAAAAAGAAAAACCTTTTGTATAACTAAGAATTATCCGCTATCTCCTGCACGTATTATAGAGAGACTGCATAGTAATTAGAGTTGCTTCTCCATCGCCTGCTCCATCTCCTGCTCCCCCATGTCTTTTGGTCATTCCAGAAACTTATTTTAAAAACTTAAGTCTGGGTTTATAAATAGTATATCGCAGAGCAGATCATTTAAACAGACAGAGGGCTTAAATCCCAAAGAAATTCAAAGGAGGAAAAAAAGATCAATGGTCATTTTATGATTAAAAATCAATTCCTTAAGTTCAAAGCTCAAAGCGAAGTAGAAGAAAATAATGTTGCTCTGTTTTTAGTGGAAAGGCAGAGGCTTTTTTAGATGACGGTTACCTGAGTTTTTATAAAGTCCTTAGGCATGTTATTTAAAATTTTCCAAGATTCTCTCTCTTATCCACAGACCTGACGACCTCAGTTTTAGCCCCACCGATCTTTCTTCAAGGAGGCTCCAGTAAATTCCCAAGCCTTACTTGAAGCAGAAAAACTCTATTTAGAAATAAATAGTGTGTAAAATCACCACCGTTTCTATTCCTCCCCTTCCCCATAAGATGAAGGGGGGGGGGTTAGTTTTTTTTTAATATATATATAAAAGTAGTGTGATGAGTTTATGTTTTGTTTACCCAAACTGAAAGGTGTTTTCTAAAAGATAATGTAGGTAGATTGTCATAGTGACAATTTCTTCAAAAGGAGTGATTTTCTGCCCATGTGCAGCTGTGCCTCTTTATTGTGCCTATAATTAAACACTCGCTTTCCAGCTTGGATGTCTCTACACACTATTTAGTGCTGTGCAAAATAAGGATTCAGGTATTTAGAAGAATGCTGCTGGTGTTTTGCCAGCTATCTATTTACCTCTATTAGCTACAGAACAAAATAGGCATAGAGATATAGCCCATTATTATAATATCTACTGATGTTTGTGGTTACTTTTGCCTTGGGTCACATAAGAGCTTTTTATAAGTGGCTTTTCCTCATTCTCTATTCCTCTTTTCCCTTTACGGAAAAATGAATAAAGATGTTTTATCAAATGTTTCTGAGAAAGAGAGAGAAAGAGAGAGAGAAAATCATGTAACCGATAAGGGAGGAGCACTATTAACAATATCAATCATTTTATAATAGTCACCTTTTATTTGACTAGCAAAGGAAAGAAAAACAAATCCTTTAAGGCTGCAGTCTAAGATAACTCACCGCAGCCAACTGGTTATGACCATTTCATTATGGCCATCTTGTCACAGGACAACTTGCCACAGGACAACTCACTGTGGCACAATTCCAAGCAGGATAACTCAATGCAATAAACATTATCCACCACTTTTTTCTCTACACGATTTCCATTTTTGTCACTGGAAATAAAGTTGAAGAAACAGTGGTAGATCATATTTATCCCATTGAGTTATAGCACTTGGAATTATTCCGTGGTGAATTGGCCATGACAGGTTAGCTGCAATGAGATGGTGTGCCAGGTTGGCTATGATGAATTGTCCCATTCTGGTCTGGCCCAGGAAGTCTGGGTAATAGAAATGGTGGACCTTCTATCTCAAAGTGCCTGATTTATAATGTCAGGCTTGTGGCTAGTAAAATACCCTTATACAAGTTTTAATCCTGTAAAATGTGCATGTATTATAAGTGATCTCAGAAAGAAAGGGGGAGATATTTTCTCCCAACAATGTGTGCTGAGATATTCTGCTTACAGCAGGCTGGATTTGAGAGTGGAGAGACTAGTTTGGTGGAATATTATTTTACTGGCCAGATGCTCCATTGGACAAATGGTTACATTTTGTCCATTTGCTGCTATGTTGAGATGGCTGGGACTACTTACCCTCCTAGTTACATCTTCTTGAGCTACTCAAAGTGATCTCCAGCATGGAAATCTATATCAGGCTACTTGTCTCAGATCTGAGTGTCCATGCCAATTTCTACTATTACACTTAAGCATCCTTTCCTTTCTAGTAGGGCTCAAGCAGCAATTTGGTTTACCGGTGAAGTAGGCAGGCAGAAGGTTAGAGCACAAATGGAGGAACTCTTATAATAAATTAAACTGTAAAGCATATAAAGCCTATTTGAGGGCCATTTAAAATCCTACTTTGTAAAAGTGGGTGTCTTATTCCCTGCATCGTACACTGGCCAGGTTGATACTATTTTTGCATACCTGCCAGATTCCTCCATCAAAATTTGTGAGGGGGAAGAGTTGGAAGCAATCAATGCTCAACATAAGCAACTTTTATTACTCTTTGAAGACAAACTCAGATTTCTCTCAATTTGGATTCCAAATTGCAGCATGTCACAAGGTATGTTCTTTGTAAATTCCTGAAATAAAATCCTTGTAAACATGGATTCTTTTCAGATGCAGATTGGGTGTATGAAAAAAAGAAGGCTATCATATGTCCACTTGTCCGTTGCCCTTCCTTTGGCCTTATGGTGACTACTTCCATGCTTAGGGTTGTGTGACTATGTGTGTGTTTAATGAGACTTGCTCTGGATGGGTTTGTTCAGCTTGAGAAGGAATATGGTTACACTTTAGTAATGCTTTCTCATGTTCAAGTATTACTGGATTTGCAATCACAGCTATACAAGAATTTTTTTTTCTAAATTTATTTATTTAATTTTTAAATTTGTATGACCATCCATCTCCTAAGAAATTACTTTTGGCAGCATACAACAATGGCCAGTGTGTTACCCCTGACTTTTCCTGAGGTCAGCTAATTTAGCCATAGTTATCTAGGGCTTAGTTATAACCTGCTTTTATTAATTCAAGTGCTGTATGCAGCGTATCATTCAAAAATTTTCAGAATTTGCAATTGGCACAGAATGTAGTAGCTAGGCTGCTGACAACTTTGAGGTAAAATTTCCCACAAAGTGTTTGTTTCTTAGATAAGTGCAAACATGGTGATCTTGTCGTGTCCCCCTCCCCCTCCGACAACTGGGTCTAGGAAGTCCGTATCAAGCATGGCAACGAAGCCTCTGCAGTTTGTCAAATTCCTTCGAGGTTTCTCAGGGCAGGCAGGAGTCCAAGTTGTGACTTCAGCAATAGCAGCAAACTAGATGAGACTTTGCTTGACTCAAGGTTGGAATGCCAAAAACAGGTCCTTTATATAGGCTGTGGGGTGTGGCTCCAAGACTCAACATTTATCCAAGCCTGCCCCTCCCTTCCTTCTGCTGGCATCACCTCTCAAATCTCCGGAAGCGAGGATCCTCCCACTTTGAATTCTCTTCAGCTGGATCTGCTATGGCTGGCTTCCTGCTCACACGCTGTAGGAGTGAGGTTTATCAGGTTTGTTTGTTCATTCCTGGAATCCTCTCCGGCATGGGGCCAGGGCCGGGGGCTGGAGGCATGACAGGCTGTTCATCTTCATTATCAGACTCGGAGTCTGATAACAGGCCCGGGTGTAGATGGGAGGGGCCCAGCTGAGGAGAGGAGGGAGGACGAGGCACAACAGATCTGTAAAATTATGTTCAAATAAGTTTGCCTCAAGAATAATGTATTTACATAGATTTCCACACAGTTTTTCTTAGTCATCTAACCGAAATACTCAAATGCTTACATTATTGAGAAGGAAGGAAGGAAGGAAGGAAGGAAGGAAGGAAGGAAGGAAGGAAGGAAGGAAGGAAGGAAGGAAGGAAGGAAGGAAGGAAGGAAGGAAGGAATTTCACTCTTTGCTTACATACAAAAAATAGTAAGATTGTGGCTTTATTTCATGATTCTAATTTTGTGAGAGATAGGAGAGGAAAATACAATTTCCTTCAAAGAATTTTCTATAGACTTTTATTCACCAATATGTCATTCTTTCCCCTCCCCCCACCATTTTGTCACAGGATGCTTTCTGACCCTTGGAATTTACAGTTGTTCTTTTCTGTGCTTTTTCCAGATGTACAAACTTTTCAAACCTCAGTGTGATGTCATTACAGTATAGTGGGTACCACTGATATGGTTTTATGCTTTCAGAAAAGAAAAGAAAAGAAAAGAAAAGAAAAGAAAAGAAAAGAAAAGAAAAGAAAAGTCTATTCAAAACTTGGCAAAAACAATGTATTTTTTCTATGACTTTCAAACTGAACTTGGAAAACTTGTATGCAGTTTTCCCGTGACTTTTTTTTTTTCATTAGTCACAGTGGGCAAACCAGTTTGCTGTGACATTTTTTATATGAAGTAACAGATGAACAATTTAGAAACTCTCTGTCCTATTTTGTACATTTTTGCATAGTAAAGATGCAGTAGCAGAACCTTATTTAGAAAGCATCCTTACATCCTTTTTTTGCAATTTAAAATGTACTTTCTATTTATCTGAATGAACACACAAAGAGACACACACACACACACACAATTTAGGTCAACATCATAGAAGAAAAGGCAATTTTCTATAGTAGTGATTTTTTTAATTAAAGTATATTCTTTATACTTAGAAATAGCAATAGCACTTAGACTTATATACCGCTTTACAGTGCTTTACAGCCCTCTCTAAGTGGTTTACAGAGTCAGCATATTGTCTCCAACAATCTGGGTCCTCCTTACTTCCTTTCAATGGAATTTAAAATGAAATTTCTATATACCATGTAAGTCAACATCATAGTTATGTGAGTGTATGTGTGTTTATGTACAGTATGTGTGCCTGTATATATCTATTTTCTATGTAGGAGATGTAGGTATAGGTGATATATTGAAAAAAATATATATATTGATATAGCCATATAGCCATGTTTTGGTAGTGATTTGGTAGCCATGTTTTGGTAGTAATTATCCAACAATTTCTAAATGGTTCATTTTGGGAGGAGGAGAACAGTATCAAAAGTATCTCACTTGTAGCTCACCTGATATGGCTGCTGATCAGGGATTGAGAGAATTATAACTCAAAGCAGCCAAAACCTGCCAATCCCCTCACCTGCTATATAAACCTCCCCAAACCAGAAATTCAATTAAAAAAATGACTAAACAACATTCTTGGCTTTCCGGTCATGATTTTCCTTCTCATTTCTTACACCTATACACAGAGAGAGGCATACACATGCAAACCTCCGCACGCTGATTCAAGCTTCATCAAAATAATATATTACAATTTGCCTGTGAAGTCATTTGCAATTCTCTCGTTCCCTTCCTTTTGGACACCGTTGCTCTGAGCTTAGCGCATTATATTAAAAACTGCTTTTGATAAAAACTCTTCAGTCCACAATAACCAGATGCCTGTTATAATCAAGAATGCTTTGCTGAAAGCAAGAATTATGGGACTGAATGTGCAAGGAACTCTTTTACAAATAATACCAATATTGTGCACATCATTTTCCTTTTTTCATCTTGTTCTTCTTTTTCGGTAATAACTTTTATTTAGGTAAATATGCCCCCCTCCCATTTCAGTCAATGAAAATGAAATATTGCTGTTGCAGAACTATGTAGTACCTATTCAGTAGCTCCTACCTAATAATTATCCTAATGGTCTCCTTTCTCAAAGCATAGCAAAAGGAGGAACCCGTTTATTTTTCTCGACATGCCATTTGTCATTCTAAATATATTTCTTCAAGAATGTTTGTTTAGCAAGGTCGGTAAAATATGGCTTCACCTTCAGGTGGAATCACAACAAGCTTAGGAACTCAGAGTGAGGAACCCATTTATAGTTCTCCATCATCTGAAAGAAAGTGTCAGATGAAGAGCTTCTAGACTTGGGGCTGATATTCTTTAATATGTCTATCAATTATAAGAAGGTACAAAATATGTTGCTATTAATTAATTCAAAGCAACTGTAGCATTTAGTGAATGCATTTCTGTACTGTTGCCCTTTCTAAACAGCTCAAGGCCATTTACATTAAAAATTCAACCATTTAAGTGCATTAAGACCAAATAAAGATATCAAAATCAACATTAAAATTTAGATTAAAAACCATTTAAAATTGATGCTACACTTAATGAATTACATTTGCAGTGCAAACCTATTAATGTCTGTCTCACCAAGCTTTACTCTAGTGCGTAAGATTGTAGTTTAATCTGTTGACTGATTTTACAGTTTAACCTGTTAATGTAGAAATACATATCAGCTTTTCCAATGACATCTCTGAATTGCTGTTATAAAGTATTGGATAAAGTCATTGTTGTGTCTTTTACACTGATCAAACAAAAGACACCAGAATCAAGAATAATGTTTTGCTATTTTGTTATCAAAATAACTAAACAAAAAACAAACAAACCCCTAACTCTTCTGAGTCTGGAAAAATATGTAATTAAGTCAAGGTAATCACAAATAACATGGCTTGCTTAATAAATAATACATACACTACAGGTGTGAGCTTGAAAATTTCTTGCTCCACTCATTAATTTCTTACGTTGGCTTGGACAAATCACAGTTCTCCCATCTTGAACTTCCAGTACAGAATATAGATAGGGGAATTCAAGAAGGTTGTTCTGTACATTACTCAGAGTACTTGGAATAGTAAGTAGCATTGTAAATAGGTTAAACAGTAACAGCGGAAACTGGCTGATACTTGATAAAAATTGTAACCCAACATAACAGGAGACTAACTGATTGGCCAACCCTTGCCTAAACTGATTAGACAAATGCAGCATTATAGAATAGAATAGAATAGAATAGAATAGAATAGAATAGAATAGAATAGAATAGAATAGAATAGAATAGAATAGAATAAAATTTTTATTGGCCAAGTGTGATTGGACACACAAGGAATTTGTCTTGGTGCATATGCTCTCAGTGTACATAAAAGAAAAGATACGTTCATCAAGGTACAAGATTTACAACACAATTGATGGTCAATATATCAATATAAATCATAAGGATTGCCAGCAACAAGTTATAGTCATACAGTCATAAATGGAAAGAGATTGGTGATGGGAACTATGAGAAGATTAATAGTAGTGCAGATTCAGTAAATAGTTTGACAGTGTTGAGGGAGTTATTTGTTTAGCAGAGTGATGGCCTTCGGGAAAAAACTGTTCTTGTGTCTAGTTGTTCTGGTGTGCAGTGCTCTATAGCGTCGTTTTGAGGGTAGGAGTTGAAACAGTTTATGTCCAGGATGCGAGGGCTCTGTAAATATTTTCACGGCCCTCTTCTTGATTCGTGCAGTATACAGGTCCTCAATGGAAGGCATGTTGGTAGCAATTATTTTTTCTGCAGTTCTAATTATCCTCTGAAGTCTGTGTTTTTCTTGTTGGGTTGCAGAACCGAACCAGACAGTTATAGAGGTGCAAATGACAGACTCAATAATTCCTCTGTAGAACTGAATCAGCAGCTCCTTGGGCAGTTTGAGCTTACTGAGTTGGCGCAGAAAGAATATTCTTTGCTGTCCTTTTTTAATGATGTTTTTGATGTTAGCTGTCCATTTTAGATCTTGCGATATGATAGAACCTAGAAATTTGAAGGTTTCTACCGTTGATATTGTGTTGTCTAGTATTGTGAGAGGTGGAAGTATGGAAGGATTTCTCCTAAAGTCTACCACCATTTCTACGGTTTTGAGTGTGTTCAGTTCCAGATTGTTTTGGTTGCACCACGAGGCTAGTCGTTCGACCTCTCGTCTATATGCGGATTCGTCATTGTCTTGAATGAGACCAATCATTATTCATTATCATTATCATTCATAGCATATATATTTTTTTTGTAAAATAAATAAAATAATAAAAAAAAAGATTTTTCTAATTTGACCCAATCATGTTTCGAATATAGAAATATTACGGATAGGACTCAAAGTAGGCAACTTATCTTTAGGTAATCTGCAGCAAATGAAATGAGTTAGTTAGGATCAACATTAATTTCATGAAGCTGAGAAGTCTTCCCTAGGGCGAAATCTTCTCTCCCTGCCCTCTTGTTTATCAAAAAGCCTTTTCGTGGGTGCGTGAAGATTTGTTTCTTCAAGGGAAAAAAAAAAAAGCTAATGGAGATTTAGAAAAACATGGGAACTGTGTACCCTCCAGATAGGATTTAACTTTATCCGAATAAAGAATCTGGAGGTTAATATAGGGGCCGTAATAGCTCAGGCTGTAAGGAGCCTGTTATTAGAACACAGCAGCCTACAATTACTGCAGGTTCAAGCCCGGCCCAAGGTTGACTCAGCCTTCCATCCTTTATAAGGTAGGTAAAATGAGGACCCAGATTGTTGGGGGGGCAATAAGTTGACTTTGTAAAATATACAAATAGAATGAGACTATTGCCTTATACACTGTAAGCCGCCCTGAGTCTTCGGAGATATATATATATATATAAACTTCTCACTGTCTTTTGCATAAGGGACTCCATCCAAATCAAGTCTTTTATATTATTTCAGTTAAATAAATAAAAACAGGGAAGAAAAGTATATGAATGTTGTATATATTCTCTGATTTAGCCTTTACTTGAATACAACCTATTGATTAGTTTCAAGTTATGAAAATCAACTCTTCCCAGGAGACATCTTCAGGATCGGAAACCGCGATTACCATTAAAAAAGCAGCATTGCACAATTGCAAGTTAAGCTTTGTTCTTTTTATAATTATGGGCAATGTCAGAAAACAGAGTCTGCATTGTAATGGCACAATGCTGCTTTCAGCCATTGTCCTGTCCCGCCCCCCACGCATTATCTATCCAACCACCATAGATACCACTCCACAAAAAAACCTGTTCTCAGTATGTAAATAAAGTCATCGTCTGATACGCGTTAATGATTTTTAAAACTCAATTTTAGGTATGGCATCCCCCAAAATAGGGGTGCATAATTTATATGTTCATCTGTATCCTTATGTAAAATGCAGAAGGTCTGAATCTTTCTTACGTACTCATGTTGGGACCCTGAATAAATTTGCAATGGAAAACATGAATGTGATCATGGTGTGATACACAATGTTAAATTAATCGTATTTTCTCATTATAGCAATGCAATTATTCATGTTAGTGGCAGAGAGGCTCCTGAATCAGCACTAATTTAAACAGAGACATGCAAAGGGATTTAAAGATTTTGCTAGGAACAAATACTGTACCCCTTAGTTGTGCTTCAAGCTGAGCTAGAATTTTGCACTGTATATTAGTACCAAATTAAGTGTTCATAACTTGGCAATGCGTTCAACTAGTTTAATAAAAATTTAAGAGTTTGGGAAATTCTCGTTCGAGAAAAAACCCAATAATGATATTCAGATTAACTATTTAATGCTAATAGAGACTGGTAAACTATTGAGTTTCTTCCATTGATCATTAAAGTATCACACAGAGAATTAAACATTCCTGGTAGCTATGGCAGCAGCAACACAATTATATATTTTTAAAGGCACATTAAAATCAAATTTTAACTTCATTCCATGCATCAGCAAGGTGATGAGAAAATAATTTGACCTTAAATTGTGGTAGCACATGCAGCATTAAAGCAGAAAAATGGCTTGGAAAACAAAGCTTGGGAATACAAGACAAAGCAAAAGTACTCTAATGTTGCAAACAAATCAGTGCAATTTCTATGCTAATTACATGGTAAATTAAGAAAAAGAGGACCTTGCAACAGCGGCTAATCACAGCCTTGACCATAGAGCAGCTTCAACCTGATGAGCTGCAGACATACCAAACAATTTCTTCTGACTGAAGGTGGCAGAATTAAGTTAGGTAAAAAGCACTGAATTTATCAATATTCCACAGTAGTGAACTCAGATCTCTCTGGTTCACCCTTCTAGGCTTCTTGGAAGATCTAGATCTTTTTTTAGGCCAGGTGTCATTCAAGATGTCTGATAAAATCGTTCAGATTTGGGACGGCCTGGACACTGATTGGATAGATCCAGGTGGGATGGCGGAGACGAGTCTTGAGAGTGTTATCTGGGCTGAGTTCGATCCTGTGACTCCTGATGACATGGACAGGTTGTTGGGTAGGTTGAATTCCACCACATGTTTATTGGACCCGTGTCCCTCCTGGATGGTACTGGCCACACGGGAGGTTACACGAGGCTGGCTTCAGGGAGTTACCAACGCTTCTTTGTTGGAGGGTGTTTTCCCCGCCGCTTTGAAAGAGGCGGTGGTGAGGCCCCTCCTCAAGAAGCCCTCCCTGGATCCGGCTGTTTTAGCGAACTACCGTCCAGTCTCCAACCTTCGCTTCTTGGCAAAGGTTGTTGAGAGTGTGGTGGCATATCAGCTTCCTCAGCACCTGTCTATCTAGACCCATTCCAGTCCAGTTTCAGACCTGGATACAGCACCGAGACGGCTTTGGTCGCGTTGGTGGATGATCTCTGGAGAGCCCGGGACAGGGGTTGTTCCTCTGTCCTGGTTCTATTAGATCTCTCGGCGGCTTTTGATACCATCGACCATGGTATCCTGCTGCGATGGTTGGAGGGATTGGGGGTGGGAGGCACCGTTTATCGGTGGTTCTCCTCCTATCTCTCTGACCGTTCGCAGACGGTGTTGGCAGGGGGACAGAGGTCGACCCCAAGGCACCTCACTTGTGGGGTGCCTTAGGGGTCTGTTCTCTTGCCTCTCCTGTTCAACATCTATATGAAGCCGCTGGGTGAGGTTATCCATGGTTTCGGGGTGAATTATCATCTGTACGCTGATGATACTCAGCTGTACATTTCCACCCCGAACCACCCCAACGAAGCCGTTGAGGTGATGGGCCGGTGTCTTGAGGCCGTGCGGGTCTGGATGGGGAGGAACAGGCTCTGACTCAACCCTTCCAAGACAGAGTGGCTGTGGGTTCCAGCGTCCCGGTACAGTCAGCTTACACCATGGCTGACTGTGGGGGAGGAAGTCCTGACCCCCAGGGAGGGAGTGCGCAACTTAGGCGTTCTCCTGGACGATCGGCTGTCCTTAGAGGATCATTTGACACCCGTTGCCAGGGGAGCATTTTATCAGGTTCACCTGATTCGCCAGTTACGCCCCTTCCTTGACCAGGACGCCTTAAGCACGGTCACTCACGCCCTCATCACTTCCCGCCCGGACTATTGCCATGCTCTCTACATGGGGCTCCCCTTGAAGAGCACCCGGAGGCTCCAGTTAGTCCAGAATGCGGCCGCGCGGGTGATAGAGGGAGCACCGTGTTGCTCCCATATAACACCCATCCTGCGTGGTCTACACTGGCTACCGGTAGCCTTCCGGGTGCAATTCAAGGTTTTGGTTACCATCTTTAAAGCGCTCCATGGCTTAGGACTGGGATACCTTCGAGACCACCTTCAGCCACCGATTGCCTCCCAGCGACCCGTGCGCTCCCACAAAGTGGGCCTCCTCAGGGTGCCGTCGACCAAACAATGTAGGTTGGCGACCCCCAGGGGGAGGGGCTTCTCTGTGGCAGCACCAGCCCTGTGGAACGAGCTTCCTCCGGGATTACGACAACTCCCCGACCTCCGGACCTTCAGACGTGAACTGAAGACTTTATTATTTCAGCGCGCTGGACTAGCCTAAGAATAAAATGTTTTAACTAAATTTTAAGGGTTTTTTAATTGGTTTTTACCGTTTTTAGTGATTTGGCTATGATAATATTTAGTTTTAATTGGGTTTTTAATGCTTATTTATTATATTGTTTTTTAATATGCCTGTGAACCGCCCTGAGTCCTACGGGAGATGGTGCGGTATAAATGTATGATTAATAAATAAATAAATAAATAAATAAATAAATAAATAAATAAATAAATAAATAATGTTGAAATCTTTAACAAATACATGGAGGGTTAAGATGGATGAAAAAGGATGTGTATTCTCTCCCCAACTTTTATAACATCAGTTGGAGATCTGAAAGGAAGTTGCACTGACTGTAACACTTTGTATGATCTCTTTCCTAAGGAGCACAATGGCTCATCTTAGTTAGAACATTAAGTTGGAGATTAGCATACCCACGTTTGAGACCCAAGTGTGTGCTCTTGCATGGCAGGGTGAGCTCCTGTTGCTTATTCCAGCTCCTTGATGGGAATATGAAAGGAGCTCCCCCACTCCCCAGGGATCCCTCAGGCAACAGGCACCCAGGCACCAGCTAATCCTTTCAACCGGAAGCATCTTTAACACTGCCTCTGACATGAAGGGGATAGAGATCTCTTTGCTTAGCCATTGTTTGGGAGCCGGCCCCCGAGCCTGCCCTCATGGAGGAGAGTGACTTGGAGAGTGAGGGAGAGGAGCCAGCAAGGCCTCCCTTGCCAGGACCCTCCTTGCTGGCACTGCCCCAAGTTCCAGCTGCAGGCCAGGAGGAGGAGCTGACAAGACCTCCCTCTCCCGCAATCTCCTCCTCCCTGGCAATGCCTGAAGTCCCAGCTGCTGATAATCAATCCTGGATCGACCTGAGGCAGCAACATGAAGATAAGTGTGCGCAACAGAGGAAAAGGTGTGGCAGGCTCAGAGAGTGCTGAGTCACGGAGCCACATCCCATAGGGGATAAAAGCAGGTGGAGCTGCCATTGGGCTTCGTGACGGACAAAAAGCTACCCAGCGTGTGTTGCAGCTCGGTCGCTCGGGAGTTAAAGGCTTTTCTTTCCTGTAAGCTTGGCAATGGGACTGGGACATGAGTGCTTTTATCTCTGTTCGAGATTAAGACTTCAGAACTTGGCAGACCTCTGCACGGTCGCTGCCAAGTCTTGTGCTTCCTACAGAAGAATTAGGTCTGTGTCAATAAAAGGACTGTGAAACTCGTGTTTCTCCATGAAGTGGAAGGGGGGACAGAACAGCCATGGTCCTAGTTCCTATGGAAGTGGTGTACTTGTAATTAAATCAATCTAAGCACACCTTATGTGCTAATATTGTCAGATCAATGCACAAAAGCTAAGGAGAGTACCATAATGGGTAGGTCTGAGTGCATGTTTCTATTCTCTCTCCAGTTTGAAGTTCTCCTTGCACTCAGTTTGAACCTCCAAACAGAAACCATCTTATGAGCAGATAAGTCAACAAATAGAAATACATTTTTTTAAAAAAAATATATAACATGAGCCACGGTGGCGCAGTACTGCAGACTACTTCTGTTGATTACCAGCTGCCTGCAATTTGGCAGTTCAAATCTCACCAGGCTCAAGGTTGACTCAGTGGTGGGTTGCTACTGGTTTTCCCTGGGTCGGGAAAACCGGTAGCAGCGGGAGCTCCGCCCACCCACCTGGACATCTCTGTGCATGCGCAGAAGCGTTGCACGCACATGCACCCACCAGTAGTGTCCAAAATTGAAACCCAGAACTGGGTTGACTCAACCTTCCATCCTTCTGAGGTGGGTAAAATGTGGACCCAAATTATTGGGGGCAAGATCCTGACTCTACTGTAAATGGCTTAGAGAGGGCTGTAAAGCAGTATATAAGTTTAAGTGCTACTGCTACTGCTATTTAATTATAACATTTCACTCCAAACTATTACATTTTGTAATTTGGCTTAGCAAACAAACAAAAAAAGCCTGCCATTTTTTAAAGGATTTTTTTCTTTCTGGCATGTGTGAAAAGGAGTCTGGGAATATTACAGATCAAACTAAGCTATTAGAATTAGAATAGAGCTGGAAGGGAAACTGGAAGTCTTCTAGCCCAACCCCCTGCTCAAGCAGGAGACCTTACATTTCAGACAAGTGATTGTCCAGTCTCTTCTTAAAAACCTCCAGTGATGAAGGGTCCACAGCTTCTGAAGGCAAGCTGTTCCACTGGTTAATTGTCCTCACTGTTAGGAAGTTCCTTCTTAATTCCAGATTGCTTCTCACCTTGATTAGTTTCCATCCATTATTTCTTGTCCTGCCCCATGGTGCTTTGGAAAATAAATTGACCCCCCTCTTCTTTGTGGCAGCTCTTCAAGTACTGGAATAGTGCTTTCATGTCATCCCTAGTCCTTTCCTCTAGACTAGGCTACCCAAATGCTGCAACAGTTCTTCATACATTTTAGTCTCCAGGCCTTTAATCATCTTAATTGCTCTTCTCTGCACTTATTCCAAAGTTTCAACATCTTTTTTTTTTGTAATGCAATGACCAAAACTGGATGCAGTATTCCAGGTGTGGTCTTACTTATAAAGCGGTACGAACACTTCATGTAATTTTGTTTCTATGCCTTGCTTTATACAACTAATATACAATATTAGGCTTACTGGAACTATGGAATTATATAGCACATGACTTGCATTCACATTTTTATCACATGTACACTTCAATATGTAGGTCTGTGACAGAGAAAGACAATAGCAGCAAACCTATGACAGCCCAAAGCTGTTAAAAAAACGGTAAATATAACAGAGGAATATTTCTCCACAATAATATCCTATTTCTGTTCTAGATCCAGACCATACACACACCAAAATGTTTATTCCATGCGCATAAAAAATATGTTTATTTAGAATAAAGGAATAGAAAAATGAACTTTCAATGTTTTCACTTGACATGTCATGAAATTTTAGGTAAGAATAGTGAAATCTTTTTAGATTTAATAGAGAGTACTAAAATATTGACACCTAAGGAAAATACCAAAATTTAACATTCTTGAATGAGATTCCATGAGATTTTAGCCATTTCATGTGAAACTATAGAATACTTTTTAGATGACCTTTGATGATCTTACTGGACTTCGGTTCTTTTACAAAAATCATTTGGCAGCTATTGCATTTTACTAAATTTATCAATCATTTCCCCAGGATATTATGGGGGAAGCATCTCATTTTTCTTATTAATCTCATGTAATGTTTAGGGATTGTGATAACATTTAAATATTTCTTGGATAAATGTATATTTAATATGACATACTACTAATTATTATGCTCAGTTTAAGAAAAATGATATATTCTCAGAATTAACCACAATAATCGTCTTTATGCTTTGCTGATAATGGTCAAGTTATTTTTTTAAATCTGAAGGATATTAATTTGGGAATCTCTTTTTGAAATAACAACTTGGAACATTTGAGCTTTATTTCAAACTTCCAACAATATGATCTAAACAGTGCATTCTCTCCATTTGAATTTGCAGAAGGCATTCAATGTTAAAAGAATATGACAAGTGAACAATAAGCTCCATTATGCATCGAAGAGTCTCATCTATTTCCTAGTCATTAAATTTTGTCACAATTGTTTTTGAATATGGCATCAAGTCTAAGAGCAATAAACGAGAAATTCTTCTGTTCTATAGGGAACTCCAGATTATTTCCATTAATCCATTTTCACTAGGATAATAGTTGTCCATGTTGTGAACTTTATGAACATACTGAATAAAGGGAATGGCATTCCAATTAATCTTTTTATCTACCTGAAAATACAGTACACTTTAGCTTAATTGAAAAAGGGACGCAGTGGCTTAGTGGGTAAGACGCTGAGCTTGTTGATCGAAAGGTCCGCAGTTCAGCGGTTCGAATCCCTAGTGCTGCATAATGGGGTGAGCTCCCGTTACTTGTCCCAAGCACGTAAAAAATGCAAGTAGAAAAATAGGGACCACCATTGGTGGGAAGATAACAGCATTCCATGCACCTTTGGCATTGAGTCATGCTGGCCACATGACCATGGAGACATCTTTGGACAGTGCTGGCTCTTCGGCTTTGAAACGGAGATGAGCACCACCCCCTAGAGTCAGGAACGACTAGCACGTATGTGCGAGGGGAACCTTTACCTTTACCTTAGCTTAATTGATTATGACTTCTTCCTTGCCAGAGCTATATGAATGCAGCAATAGAGATTGCAACATCTAGTGACAATATGCATTACTATGTAAAACACGAAATACTTGAACTGCTTAAAAAAAGAGGAAATATTTACTTCAAATAAAATTTTAGTTGGAGAAACTGTGGCCTTCCAGATTTTGCTGAACTCAAGTTCACAGCATCTCTCATCATTGATTCTATTTGCTGGGGCTGAAATGACAATTCATCTCAACTTGGATACTTTTAAATATCTATAAGTATATTTTAGAGCATATCATATACACAGTATAAGAAGCATGAGAAACAATTCTGGGAACTAGACACACAGTTCCCCCCCACACACACACATACACAGACCTCAATCTGCTAAACACATAATTCCCATAACACTGTGTATGCCTAAGGATATCTAACCATGTAGCAGGATTATTGTATTATTATTATCCTTCTCATCTTTTCTAATGCCTATTCCTATTTGTATCTTATGACTATCACTTTATTGGTTGTATCTTATTATTTATGTTTGTACCTTATGATTTATGATTTATCACTTTGTTGCTTGTATGTATACTGAGAGCTTATGCACCGCAGACAAATTCCTTGCAGCCCAATCACACTTGGTCGATGAAAAATATTCTATTCATTCTATTCACTGTGGTGATATAAACCTTCCTGCTCCTATATTCCTTTCCTTATATAAATTACACAAATTAATATCAGCCATTCTGTAAAATGGACATAGTAAAACTAAACACGGGATTTCTTCCAAGCTTCATTTTATCCTTTGGAGGCAAAATTAAGCCACGATTTTCGATTTCAGAAGTTCTAGTTTAAGCAACATTAAAAAAAAAAAAAAACAGACCAAAAGGAAATGTAAAGAAGAAGAACAAAATCATTTGTTCTTAAGAATCATACTTACGGAACCGTCTGCTGCCACCAATTGCCTCCCACCGGCCCGTGCGCTCTCACAGAGAGGGACTCCTCAGGGTGCCGTCGGCCAGGCAGTGCCGATTGGCGACACCCAGGGGAAGGGCCTTTTCTGTGGGGGCTCCCACCCTCTGGAATGAGCTTCCCCCAGGACTTCGCCAACTTCCTGACCTTCGAACCTTCCGCCGCGAGCTTAAGACACATCTATTTATTTGCACAGGACTGGACTAGAATTTTTAAATTTTAAATCTGGTTTTAATGGGGTTTTATTATTTATATTTCTATTTTAAATATTCGGCCTATTTAATAAGTTTTTTAAATTAATGTTTTATTCTGTATATATATATATATATATATGTTTTATTTGGCTGTAAACCGCCCTGAGTCCCTAGGGAGATAGGGAGATATAAAAGTACGAACAAATAAATAAATAAAATAAATAAATAATAAATTGCATATATAAAGACACTCAGTATTTAAATGCAACATTCAACCCTGACCACCCAGAGAAATATTGATTAGTTTTCCATTCCATTAAGAAAGAGCATGTTCATAAGCCGAAAAAGAGCACATACCATCATTCCAAGATTGTAAATGCACACACACACAAACACATATATACACACACATACACTGCTATGTCCCATGCTTGATAAATCCACATTTCTTCAAATACAAGTAGTCCTTGACTTATGACCACAGCGGAGCCCAACATTTATATTGCTAAATGAAACATTTGTTAAATGGATTTTGCCTTATTTTATGACCTTTCTTTCCACCGTTGTTAAGTTAGTATCGTGGTTTTTAAATGATTTTGGCTTCCCCATTTGACTTTGCTTGTAAGACGGTCGCAAAAGGTGATCACATCACCCCAGGACCCTGCAAACCATTGTTAAGTACATGCCAGTTGCCAAGTGTCCCAATTTTGATCTCATCAAAATGTGACCATGGGGATGCTGCCATGGTTGTCAGTGTAAAATATGGTCGTAAGTCATTTTTTCAGTGCCATCGTAACTTTGAACGATCATTAAATGAACTGTTGTAAGTCAAGGACTGCCTGTATCCTAATTCCAAATTTGGAGAGTATAATTCAAAGTTATAATCATATCTTTTAATCTTATTACCCTGCCCACAATCATATTAACAAATTTAACAAGACAAGAATTTAAACCTCTGGGCCTCTGTGGCTCAGACTGCTAATGCAGTCTGTTATTAACAGCAGCTGCCTGCAATTACTGCAGGTTCTAGTCCCACCAGGCCCAAGGTTGACTCAGCCTTCCATCCTTTATAAGGTAGGTAAAATGAGGACCCAGATTGTTGGGGGCAATAAGTTGACTTTGTATATAAATATACAAATAGAATGAAGACTATTGCTAACATAGTGTAAGCTGCCCTGAGTCTTCAGAGAAGGGTGGGATATAAATGCAAAAAAACAACAACAACCACCATGTCTAATCCAGCCCAGCAAAACTTTCTAACACAAATAAACAAGCATGTTGCCACTAAACAGTTTATATTTCCGACCAACACTTTTCAAACATTATCTGAAGTCTCCAAAATAAAACACAAAAGCAGCTTTTGTTCAGTTAATCTCCTCCTAAGATCCTTGAAAACATACTTATTATTCTTTAAAAACCTTTTGTATTGATTTGTAATAAAAGGATGTTGCCGTTCTTTATTGCATAGTTCTCTCAGGTAAGCAATATTTACCTTAACAATGCTTTTTGGTTGTCAATACAAAAAAAAAATACTGCAGACATGGAATTGGCCAAAATGCATGTCAGTGTTGACAGTAATTCAAGAGTTTTTCGATGCTTCTATTGTCTTGACCAAATTGTGAAAGCAAAAGATGTTTTTAATGGGGGATTTCGATGGCAGATATCTGCCTGCATTCTCAATATTTCAGACTGTCATTCTCATGGCAGAAGCAGTCAGTCAACATTCCCTCAGGGAGATTATCTGAACTCCCCGTCTCCTTCTTGCTAGAAATAGCAACATGTGGTGTCCTTTTAAATGAAGGCTGAAGATTTGCTGTAGATAGACCCTGGAAAAAAAGGGCCATCTAGCTCTGGTGGAATCTTATAATTCATTTTCTAGAACCTCCAAGATGTAGAAAGCTCAAGAGAAATTTCTGGTTTGAAAAAGAGCTAGTTATCACAAGAGACGCAGGGGAGGGATGTGTTTTTTGCTAATAAGTTGCTAATAAATTTAATCTCTGTTTTGCTGTGCCTGTTAAAGCCTTCTATCTGTTGTGGTGGTGATGGTGGTTTTTCTTCTGTACAAGCTCAGAAATTATCTTAAGGGCAAGAGAGAATGGATAGATATAGAATACATCTTAATATGGGATTTGTTTTATTAAAGATTAAAAAAATAGAGCTAGAACAGGGGTAATCAACCTTTTTATACCTACCACCCACTTTTGTATCTCTGTTAGTAGTAAAATTTTCTAACTGCCCACCGGTTCCACAGTAATGCGCCATGTATCGTCGTCTGCACATGCCTCTCACTCATCATGGATTGGGATTGGGGGGGCGCCGGCTACCAGCTCTGCTTGTCTGTTACAGCTGGGTGGTGTGGGGAAGATGCGCGAGCTATTCTGGGACGCAGCTCTTTTGTTTGCGGTCGCACTATAGCGCCATTTAGTTTCACTTACGTAATGTGAACTAAACTTATGTGCGGGCGATACAAATAGTATATTTTCAGAAATTTAAATTTTCACAGCGAATTTTATGAAAACCTAATGAAAATGTTTTTAAATAATGCTATGAAACTTTTTTAAAAAGTTAATTAAATTTTTTAAAAAAGAAAGTGCTTCAGTATCGGACAAAACCCCTACCACCCACTATGAAAGCTGGAACACCCACTAGTGAGAGGTAGGGACCAGGTTAACTACACTGAGCTAGAAACTAGAAATTGGGAAAATGCATATTGTTACATGATATAAGCAGTGGTGGGATTCAAGAAATTTAACAACCGTTCTCTGCCCTAATGATTTCTTCCAACAACCAGTTCACCAAACTGCTCAGAAAATTAACCAGTTCTTCCCGAAGTGGTGTGAACTGGCTGAATCCCACCACTGGATATAAGTTACTATAATTACTATGTATAAGTAAATGTTAGAAACTGACAGACTACTATCATGTATGCTTAAATAGGAAAGAGTAAGAGATGATGGATAGATACATAATACTTTTTAAGATGGGAATTGTTGTATTAGGGGTTAGAAATAAGTGGTAGAAAGTAGAAATTGGGAAAATGTTACTGTGTATACTGCTACAAAATATAATACGTTATAACTACCATGTATATGTAAATGTTAGAAACTGAAAGATTATTATTATGCATATCTAAATAATATTACTAGTATTTTATATAAAACAAATTGACCTGGACAATGTACTGTTCACTAAGTATTTATATATGTTGAAGGGGAAAACAAAAAACAAAAATAAAATTACACACACAAAAAGTCTTAAGTCCATTAATAAATAACTTCTGTTTAGATGCTCCTCTTATCTGTAAGAATTTATTTGAAGTTTGGCAGAATGCACACTTCTACCAAAGAAATAGCATCTTGGGCTTTGCCTGGAACATTACTTCATTATTTGTTAATTTTCTTTTTTGTAAAAAGAGGGAGAGAAAAAAAATTAGCAGTTCTGAAATTTATCTCCCTCACTACCAAATCTAAGTGTTTTGGCTACTCAAAACACTTAGATTTGGTAGTATGAGGCATCTGCTATTGTTCAAGTGAAAGGGGAGGCCACAGTACATACTAGCCACATTAGCCTATAGCTTTTTTTCTGCTTTTTCCTGTTTTTATACACTGCATAGAAATTGCCAGTCGCTGTCAAAACATTGGCTTTGACATGTCACAAAGAAATCAGAGGATAGTGTACAAGCAGAATCTTTACAAGGCCTTAAAGACACAATTACAAAAGCTTCATTAATGGATGCTGATTTTTTTTTCTTATTCAGAAAAGTGTAATTGCGATTTTCCAGTAATATAGAGAAGGTAAGTTAACCATTAGGAGCAGTGGTGGGTTTCAAAAATTTTTACTACCGGTTCTGGGAGTGTGGCTTGGTGGGCATGGAATGGCTTGGTGAGGATGGCAGGTGAAGTATACTGTAAAATCTCCATTCCCTCCTCACTCCAAGGCAAAATCCCCATTTCCTCCTGATCAGCTGGGACTCTGGAGGCATAGAATAGATAGGGGGGGGCAGTCAGAGGTGGTATTTACCCAGGGGTGAAATGCTACCGGATCAGAGGGGATCACGCAATCCGGTAGCGATGGCAGCTGCTGGTTCGGAGGACCGGTAGCAAAAATCCCTGGCCCCGCCCCCCTGCCTCCTCTGAGCCGCACCATCTGCAGAGGTTTGTTTTTTTTACTTTTAAAAGCCGGTTTTGCTTCAGCAGAAACAGGCCTTTAAAAGTAAAAAACAACAGAACCTTACTTGTACTCTTACTTGTAGAAAACATGTTTTCTACAAGTAAAAGTAGAGATTTTAAGGCACTTACCTAATTACTGAAGAACGCATGGCTCTCTTTCCAGCCAGAAAGCTCTAGTTTCAGTTTCAGCCCAGACAGAATCAATCTATTCTGCTAATCTATTTCCTCGGTGATCAACTGGCTGGCTTTGCTGAGGAACTCTGGGATTTGAAGTCCACAATAAAATAAAATAAAATAAAATATTTGTGCAGCTTTCTGAGATTTGGTGTGTTTCTGTAGTGTTTCACTCTAACTACACAAACACATAAAATTTCAGAAAGCTGTATGTGGCATAGTGTGTGTGTTTGTGTGTGTGTGTGTGTGTTATGTGTGTGTGTAAAGTGTGAAAGTTGGTTTTTGACCTTTGTGGCTATGTGAAGTGTGAAGTGCAGCTGCTTTTACATTGTGTGTGAGTCAGTTGTGTTGTGTGTGTGTAAAGTGTGAAAGTTGGTTTTTGGTACCTCTTATTGTTTTTTATACTTTGTTTATTATTTTTATTATTTATTGTTATTGGCCACGCCCACCAAGCCATCTGACCACCAAGACACGCCCACCAATTAAGCCACGCCCACAGAACCGGTAGGGAAAAAATTTAGATTTAACCCCTGTATTTACCCCTTCTCCGAATTACTCAGAATTTCTGCTACCTGTTCTCCAGAACTGGTCAGAGCCTGCTGAAACCCACCTCTGATTAGGAGCAACCGTTTTTCCTTGTTTTCATAGGTTTTATTGTATCTATTATTTTATGAATAGGTATAGGTAAAGGTATAGTAGAATAATCAATCTCATCGTGCACTATATAATTTTTGGTAGAATTATAGTTATTACTCAGTAGCCTTTGACCAGTGTGATAAAAATGTTAAATCTGTATTTATTAGATCAGAGTCATTATATACTTTGCTTTGAGCATCCTTAAGAGTAAAAATGATATTATTCATTCGTGGTGTTTGGTGTTTCCTTAAGAATAGAAATGATATTACTTCATTATTGATGTTTTTAGCTGACAGGCCAATAACTTACAGGTCCTCACCCCTTGTTTTCAGTATGTTTGCTTTATGTGATTAAATGAATATATTGTATCATATGCATAAAGAAAATTAGGTTCCTATTTAATACTCACAAATGCTGTATATGGTTATAATGTAGTATGCACAAAAGTTTCTTAACTATATTTTTCAAATTTTCTCATAGTTCCTATGAATTCCTATGAATCATTTGCAACATTATGGCCACCAATATATGTGCTAAAAAACATCTAAATCGGTCATTACATTTGCAGTGCATCTGTTTATATTTTTAAAAAGCAATTTAATCTTTTATTTCATCTTTACAAACTTTACTGCTTTACAAACAGTTTATCTTTTGATAATGAAAGGTTTTAAATAGGATGATTTTTTTTCTTATATTGTCTGAGAATATTACTTCAGCATGATTAGATATTGTAATGAGATGTATATTACATCAAGCTATCCAATGAACAAACTAAAAACTAAGAAATAAATCACTCAAGATTAAGTCTGATATGGAACTGGAAAAGAAAAAATATATTCTTTCTGTGAAGGGTTTTTAAAATTGTCATATATCCACCAAACCAAACTCTAAACACAAAAACTGTATTGTTTTCTATGTATATAATTATATTGTTTGGAGCAGTCATGTATCTAAAAAAGGTTCTAAAACATAAATATGCTTAATTGATTCACAGCCAAACTAAAAAAAAGATTTCAAAATACCTATGTAAAGCACCTAGATGCTTTACATGGAGGTGTAGCAATTAATAGATACAATATAATTATTAGACTAGAATCAGTAATATTAAAAATCATCTCTAGATCATTGATTTCTTGTTCAATTACAAATTTAGAAGATTTACAATAATTCTAACTGGTTTTGAATGTTCACTAACATGTATTTTTATCTTCTAGATAAAAGTTTTTTCTCACATGAAAAGTTATGGTTAAAAAAAAAATTGCCCAGTATCTTAAGGCTCAGGAAGGACTTAACATAACATAAAATAACATAACATCAGAGTTGGAAGGGACCTTGGAGGCCTTCTAGTCCAACCCCCTGCCCAGGCAGGAAACCCTACACCATCTCAGTCAGATGGTTATCCAACATTTTCTTAAAAATTTCCAGTGTTGGAGCATTCACAACTTCTGCAGGCAAGTCGTTCCACTGATTAATTGTTCTAACTGTCAGGAAATTTCTCCTTAGTTCTAAGTTGCTTCTTTCCTTGATCAGTTTCCACCCATTGCTTCTTGTTCTACCCTCAGGTGCTCTGGAGAACAGCCCAACTCCCACTTCTCTGTGGCAGCCCCTGAGATATTGGAACACTGCTATCATGTCTCCCCTAGTCCTTCTTTTTGTTAAACTAGACATACCCAGTTCCTGCAACCGTTCTTCATATGTTTTATCCTCCAGTCCCTAATCATCTTTGTTGCTCTTCTCTGCACTCTTTCTAGAGTCTCAACATCTTTTTACATCGTGGCGACCAAAACTGGATGCAATATTCCAAGTGTGGCCTTACCAAGGCATTATAAAGTGGTACTAGCACTTCACGTGATCTTGATTCTATCCCTCTGTTTATGCAGCCCAGAACTGTGTTGGCTTTTTTAACAGCTGCTGCACACTGCTGGCTCATATCTAGATGGTTATCCACTAGGACTCCAAGATCCCTCTCACAGGTACTACTATTGAGCAAGGTACCACATATACGGTACTGGTGCATTTTGTTTTTTTGGCCTAAATGTAGAACCTTACTTTTTTCACTGTTGAATTTCATTTTGTTAGATAGCACCCAATGTTCAAGTCTGTCAAGATCTTTCTGTAACTTGAGTCTATCTTCTGGAGTGTTGGCTATTCCTGCCAGCTTGGTGTCATCTGCAAATTTGATGAGTTCCCCATCTATCCCCTCGTCCAAGTCATTGATGAAGATGTTGAAGAGTACTGGGCCTTGGGGTACTTGGGGTACTCCACTGCATACTTCCCTCCATGTGGATGTAGTTCCGTTGAGGACTACACGTTGAGTGCGGTTGGTCAGCCAGTTACGAATCCATCTGGTGGTGGTGCTGTCTAACCCACATTTTTCTACTTTATCTAGTAGTAGGTTATGGTCTACTTTATCAAATGCTTTACTGAAGTCCAAGTAAATTATATCAACAGCATTCCTCTGGTCTACTAATTTTGTCATTTTGTCAAAGAATGCGATAAGATTAGTCTGGCATGATCTGTTTTTGACAAACCCATGTTGGCTTTTGGTTATTACTTTGTTTGCTTCTAGGTGTTCGGTGATTCGTTGCTTGATTATCTTTTCCAGAATCTTCCCCGGTATTGAGGTCAGACTGATAGGTCTGTAGTTTCCTGGATCTGTTTTTTTTCCTTTTTTGAAGATGGGAACTACATCAGCTCTTTTCCAGTCCTCTGGCAGCTCCCCTGTGCTCCAGGATCTTTGAAAGATATAGTTCAGTGGTTCTGAGATCACGTCTGCCAGTTCCTTCAGAACCTTGGGGTGTAATCCATCCGGTCCTGGTGATTTGAACTCGTCTAGGGTAGACAGGTTTAAGATCTTTCTTATTCAACAAAATCTCGAATGACATAAATCAAGAAAAAAACTGCAAATAAAGAAAATAATACTTGCACATATTAAGAAAATTATTTTCATTTAATCAAAGAAATAGTTTAAGAACTAAAAAGAAAAATATATATGAAAAACTATATATAAAACACTGAAAACATTGAATAGGAAATAAAAAACCACAATAAAAAGTTTGGGATACAGGCAAGGAAAGAAAAATACCAAGTATAAATTAGAATAAAAATCAAAATTAAAAGAGCCAAAGTAGTCTACCTCTTTCTAAAATACATGAACAGAAAAATATTTAATATAACAGACTGCTGTTGCTTTGTTCTAAATGATCTCAAACAATAAAATCTTTCTATAGCCACTTGATTACAACATCTGCCCCACCATAATCCAGAAATAAACAAAAATGGTTGGAAAAGAATGCAAAAATGTTTCTTTTGTTCGTAAACAAGTTGTTGAATGGCTTGAGGTTTTGTTTATGGAGAAAAATCTAGAATTTTTTTTTATCTTCTTTGCATTCCATTCCAAAAATCCCACTTATTGAAATACTGTAGGATCTAACCTCATATTATAGATCTGTTTAAAAAAAAAAAAAAAACCACACAGGTTTATATGCTGAATGGAAATAAAAATATACAAAATAAGCAGTTCTGATACTTAGCTTATTTATAATTTGACTACAAATTGTAACTGATTCCTGCCTAATAACCCCTGTAAATGGATCATTTCACCTTGTAATCTACTTTAAAAAATACTTTTAAAACCCCTGTAATTTACCTGTAATACTGTTTGAATGTGTGTGGTATATTGTCTATCATAATTCTCAAGCACCCAGCTTGAGAATTGCTTTATCTGAGTCAACTACTATGAAAAGAAAACCTTTAAGAAAATAAGTGAATCCAATCATTGTGTTGTTTTCTATGCTACTTTATTTTGTGGGTCAGGGAGGTTCTCAGTTTCAACTACACCTCAGTTCCAAGAAACTGCTCTCACTTGGTCTGTGCCTTTTCATCTTTGTCCATAATTTACCACCACAGAGTAGTACCTTAAATGATAACAAGGTGTTTTCCACTTACTAATTAAGCGATGAAGACCAGAAGACAGCCCTTTAACCTGGCAGAAGACCAAGTTCAAAAATTCAGAATTGCCATGCTAAGTGGAAATAACTAGCTATATCCATGAGATAATTGGCACAAATAGCAACACTAGAAAGGGAAGGTAGAATTAGAAAGGCCTACCATTCGCCGTTTTTTTAAAACAAAAAACATGACTGATAAGAAGAATCAGCCCTGTTAGGATTACAATTAGAAATTCAAAGCAGGCATGATTTAATTTAAGTTTCTAATTCAATATTCACTGACCACCTAAGACAATCTGCTTCCAGTTTCAAAGTTCAATTTCAAAAAATATTTGTTCATAATTTTATAATTAAACAACTCATGATCCATTTCAGAGATATTTCACTGCTTTCAACAATGGTAGAGCTTCTAATATACTTGAAAAAATATTAAGAATTCAGATATTCGAGAGATGTATATATCTTATATCTGCTCTAAAAATGGCCTGGGTACATTGTGCGGCATTGTCAAACATCGGGATTTGAACACAAGAAATACTTTTATGACATTTTGCATTACATCCAATGTTTTATATTTTAAGTCATAAAAGCTTTTATAACATTTGCAAAATTTCAGTTCACTTCAACGGAGTCATGGATCCTGGATTTTGGATGCATTGTGTAACTAGACCAACTGAGGTAGCTTGGCTCAAAAATTGTACCCCATGATGCATCATTTTGCCGAGTGAAAGGTGACTCACAGAAAAACTGGAGAATTTGAGTAATATAGAGATAAGGAGACTTAAGTAAGTTTGAAGATCTCTGCCCAGAGTAATACTATCAAGATTCTCTCCCAGGGCTGAAGGCTGTGAGATTTTGGATGGAGAGGAATAGGCTCCAACATGAATTTAACAAGACCGAGTGACTCTGGATTTTAGCACTCTCTAGATCTGGTGAGCATACTTATTAATGCCGGATTGGGTACCATTCCCCAGACTGAGTTAATGGGCAATCCAGGCTCCTCCCTGCTTCACAGCTCCTGTTTGAGGAGCAGGTTGCAGCAATAGTCAAGAAGGCCTTTGCACAAGTCCATTTGATCTGGCATAGATGAATGGCAAGCTTGACTTATCCTGGAAATAAACCCTTAATGATTGACAGCATTGGTCATGTTGTGACTGTGGCTAGCTAGCAATACTCTGTTAGGAGAGACAATAGAAGCCAGATAGTTTGTTGAGAAACAGGCAAGCTGGGAAAAATAGGCCTAAAATGTGGTACGTATAGCTTTGCCACCTAACTTTTATTTCTGGAACAGAATCATCCACCTATTGCTAAGAGGCATATATCTGCCCCGACTGTTCAGAATTTCAATATAATTTTAGCTTGTATTCAGAGTGCTGAAAATGAGTTGAGTCCCAGTTGTGCTAGCAGGACCAGCACAGAAGGGGAACATTTATTAGTGCAAAAGAAGGCAAAGGTTTTTTTTTAAAAAAAATAAATAAATAAATTGAGAGCTGAGGACATAAATGAATCCCAAAGTAATGTTAGCCGTGCCATGCCAAAAATGTTCTGATAGGCAGACCATGTAAAGAGGTGATGAAGTCATCTGAAGATGACAATATGTTGAAGCTTAATTGGACACGGGGAAAAAGTGTGATGGGAGCATGGTAGAATGTGTGATAGAAAAGGGAAGGAAAGAGCTTACATCCTGAACTGTGGCAAGCTGTCTTCGGTGAGGCACATTTCAAATAAATTCCAAGATTTAAAACTATGATGACGACAGCAAAATCCGAGATGACATCTAAAATTTCATTTGCATATTGAATGAATGCCTTCCTTGATTCAAGTCTAACTTATTGAAGCAGAGCATTTCATAATTTTGGCACAACCCCTGAGAAGAACATTTCTCCTATCTTAACTCTACTGTTTCTACACTGATACACTTCTCCTCTTGTTCAATCTCCCCTTTTGATTGATAGCCATAAATTAAATATACTTCCCTTTCACACACACACACGCGTGCACACACACACACAAAAGAGGTGCTGACCTTTTGATACCAATTCAAAGACTAAAGTCTTAAATAATCTGAGTATGATAGTATAAAAATATTGCATAAAAGACCATATTGTGGAAGATGAAGAAGAGTGACAAAACCCAATTCTTTAATATTTCTCATCATACCCAACAATCCTCTATATAGCTACTCCTTTTCAATTCAACACATATTATTATGTTATGTAACGTAATAGCCAGTGCAAGCTGAAATTTTTTTTCTTCAGCAAGGGAAGTTTTGCTCCTAGTTTCAAACACACCCCAGTATGAACCCCAACTGCAAAATAAGGTTCTGAGTTTTTAACAGCTGCAAAACCCACAGCTGGAGTTTTACTAGAATTAAGCTATGAAAAATTTTATTTGTAGGAACTTCACTAGTTTTACATCTGTTCAAAAGTTCCTGAAGAAGGAAGGAAGGAAGGAAGGAAGGAAGGAAGGAAGGAAGGAAGGAAGGAAGGAAGGAAGGAAGGAAGGAAGAGAGGGAGGAAGGAAGGAAGGAAGGAAGGAAGGAAGGAAGGAAGGAAGGAAGGAAGGAAGGAAGGAAGGAAGGAAAAATAGAGCTGGTTAACATTGATTAAAATAGCATTTATAAAGCATCATTTTGATGAGGATTAAGTGGAAAAGATCTACAAATAAAATAATTGAAAACAAAAGTTTTCTTTTTCCTCTCTTTTCTTCTCCCTCCCCTTCCTCCTAAAGCTGAAGTTTTAAAATTCCTCAGCAATACACTGCTTATCCACAAAGCCTTGAGGGCAATACTGTGCTTCAGGTACTGAAGAGAATTTCATACTTAAGAAAAATCATCGCATATGGTGGTTTTCTACCTCAAGAAGGGGAAAAAAAATAGGAAAGGAAAGAAAGGAAAAGAAAGGACTCTTTATAGATCTTAAGTTGAAATCTTTAAAGTATTAACAAATGCTTTATCTGCGGATCAAACACCTTTTGAAGGATGGGAAGTAAAGCACAGCAGAGTCTCACTTGGTTTGGGGTTGTGAAATTCTCCCTCTAGTTCCAGGTGTCATTTTCTGAGCAGCAACAGAGGAATATTTGGTTTGACTTCCCAGTTCCTCTCCCGTGTATTGGTGCTATGCAACAATGAACGATGAAGCATAAACAGAATGTATTCCAGTGCTGTTGTTAAACCACTAAGTCAAGGGCCTTGAGTTTAAAGTTCTATCCATCTGCTTTTGACCCTGCAGAAAAATCTGTACTGGTGACTGTATAAAATTTGCTGTCCTACACCGCTGATCCCTAGCCTGCCTCAAGGTAAGGATTAGATGCAATGCCGATCTAAGCATATTTGTGGAAATTAGTTTATAAATCTTAAAATTCAAGCTCTCAGATTGTTTTTTTTCCTTTTCAAAATGTATTTATTCTCCAAAGATTAGGCAGATTTACCGTTTCTCGCTGCTCCAAGACATGGAAAAAGAATGATGCAAAGCCGCCATCTGTCTAAAAACGGTACCATCATGAATCACTGCCAATGAGCTTTTTGAGCCCAGAGGTAAAAAAAAAAGGCTTTATGGCCTAGATGGGCATTTGGCAGGTGAGCAGACTGGCAACATAAAACTCGATCTTTCCAAGAATTTTCCATTAAACCTGCCGGGAGACAGGAATAAGCATTCTGAAACAAAAGCTGTGCATTCCCCAAAGTCATATTCTTATCTATAGAAAGAAATTTGGTGTTTGTTTGTTTTTTAATTTACCAAAAATGATTTTTTTTCAATCTGATTCTTTTTTTTAAAAAAATGATACAGTGCTTCCTTCCTTTTTTTAAAAAAAAATTAATCTTCACCTTGTAACCAGCTGCAGTTGTTTAGCTAAAGAGCAACATCAATTATGCCCCGTCAAAAGTAGCAGCAGGTTGCTGTGAATATAACATGTACCTTATTCAGATGTCATCTGACTTCCCATTCTCACTTCTTGATTCACAGCAAGAAAGTGATATTGTGAGGGCTAATGAACCGCACATTTTTCACATGAATAATTTTGGGATGGTTGAATCCATAGATCCAGAGAGAAATGCACATGTCTGATTGTTTCAGATGCATCATTTAGGGGCTGTAGCAAAGATGCTAGGTATCCATGGCTTCGGACCTACTGAAGAAAGAAATCTCCTACCTTAAGAGGTGGATTTTCATCTGAAAGGAAGTCTGGTCTTCCAACAATGTGGAAGCAGCTGAAGGAGCTGCTACAAAGAAGAGGTGGTCAACCTATTCTCCAAAGCACCTGAAAGCAGGGCAAGAAACAATGGATGGAAACTAATCAAGGAGAGAAGCAACCTAGAACTAAAGAGAAATTTCCTGACAGTTAGAACAATTAACCAATGGAATGGCTTCCCTCCAGAAGTTGTGGGTCACTGGAGGTTTTTAAGAAGAGAATGGACAGCCATTTGTCCAGAATGATATAGCGTTTCCTGCTTGTGCAGGGGGTTGGACTAGAAGACCTCCATGATCACATGACCCCAGGATACTGCAACCATCATAAATATGCGTCATTTGCCAAGTATCCAAATGTTGATCCCGTGACCATGGGGATGCGGCAAGAATTGTGTGGAAAAACGGTCATGAGTCACTTTTTTCAGAGCCGTTTTAACTTTGAATGGTCACTAAATGAACTGTTGTAAGTCAAGGACTACCTGTATTTTCTCTATTTCTCCAGGATCATAAACTTCTCTAATTTCATTGGACTGAGGATTATGGCAGAAAATGTGTAGCTGATACTTTTTTAGTCATAGACCAAAATTTATGTATAAGCACAGAAAATATGAAGTTCATGGTACAATTTAAAGTGTTACATGGGGACGGGGGAGATGGATAAAGGCTCTCCTTTATATTTAATGATATTTTCTTGTTTCAAGAAAGAACTAGTAATGCTATAAATTGATTTCTATTTATATAAATAGAAGTCTGATATGCAAAAATAAGAAATTAACTTCCTGATATTTTTTGAATTGTATGGTAAATGGCCGTTAAAAAGAGAAACTGGTATCCCATTTAAATGGAAAAACTGGCTCACCTCAAGATAAAATGTGCTACGGCCTCCATGCTGGCTCTTGCATAAAAGACATAAAACAAACAGCATCTGGGAATTATGAAAACTCATCATTAATGTCACCAGCAGGCAGGTTTTGTCCCATATCTGAGGCCCTAGGCTAGGACACAAAACCAAGTTTTTAAAGCTTTGAGAAAGGCCAGCAGGTTCTAAGCTAACCTGACCTCTGGAAGGATGATGTTCCAAGGGGAAAGGGAAAGGGGTAGAGATAATCCACTTCCTCCAAGCTACAGCTGTGGTGGCACAGTGGTTAGAGTGCACTACTGCAGGCTACTTCTGTTGCAGGCCAGCTGCCTGCAATTTGGCAGTTCAAATCTCACCAGGCTCAAGGTTGACTCAGCCTTCCATCCTTCTGAGGTGGGTAAAATGAGGACCCAGATTGTTGGGGGCAATATGCTGACTCTGTAAAACTGCTTAGAGAAGACTGTAAAGCACCATGAAGTGGTATATAAGTCTATTGCTATTGCTACTGCTACAGCAAGTCCAGTTTTTTACATCCTTCCCTAGGGTGAAAGTTGATCAAAGGTTTTCTGATATTGATAACAATTAATCAGTGGAATGACTTGCCTCCAGAAGTTGTGGGTGCTTCATCACTGGAGGTTTTTAAGAAGTGATTGGACAGCCATTTGTCCAGAATTGTAGGGCCTCCTGCTTAAGCAAGGGGTTCTACTAGAAGACCTCCAAGGTCCCTTCCAATTCTGTCATTCTGTATTCCAGCCTAGAATGTTAAGGTCCAGCAATGGCACCTGAGATACCATCCTCTCTCAAAGAGGAACTAGCCATCACTTAGATCCAATTCCATGTTCCTTCCCAGTTTTTAAACTAATGATTGGTTTCCAAATCCACACAACGCCCAAATGCCAAGGTGGATCAGGAATGTTTAGAAAAGCTTGTCATTTTATCATGCACAACAGATGTCTCAAATCTATCCAAAATCACCTGCAAAAAGTCTTATTCTAATATTTTATTCCAGTGCATTACAAATGTTATTCTTTGTGAAGGAGGAAAAAAAAACATCTGGCACTTCTGTAAAATGTCACTGTGGAAAGAGAAAGCAAAAGCAAAATTGCATGCAGTGATTGACAAGTCAGTCCTCAAATCAAAGTGATTCCTGGTGAACAGACTACTATCGATCATCTCAATCACAGGATCTTGGACAGGTGATAAGAAATCTGTTCATGGCAGCAAACAAGGCTGTGGCTGTTTTCTCATTTGAGAACAAAAGAAAGAAAGACAGGTATAAATTCAATACGGATATTTCATGATATAAGCATTTTTTTTCCTACAAAAATAAAACTTGTGTGTGACCTGGATCCAGTCTGGAGTATCTGTGCAAAGTCAAATATTTTATTTTATGGGAAATAGACTCCAAGAAAAGATTCTTAATACCTGATAATGAAGACTTTTTTAAAAAAAAAAAAAAAATTGTAGTAGCCCATCCCTAAGTCAAAATCTAACTTCACCTAACTTCACCTGTCTATTCTTATCTAAGTCCTCCCTGACTCCCCACATGTCAATTAAATTCTAAAGAAAGGCATCACAAGAGAGACACCTTGTTATTCTCCATTACTCTCTATGAAATCTGCCATCTGGTCTTGGGATGGTCTACCCATAGCTACTTAGTTGTGTCATTCAGTGTATGATGGTCCTGCTGCATCTTACACCCTGTCGCTATGAGTTGGAATATCTGATATAGACAGAGAGATGGATATACAGATAAATACCAGACCCTCCCAAGATGGAAAACTCCATAGGAGGTAATAAGGCTCAGATCCTGTGGGACTTCCAGAATGAGGCAGACAGGCATGTGTCAGACATTCGACTAGATATTATGGTAATAGACAAGAACCAGAAGACAGTGATGGTGATAGATGTAGCAGATGTCAAGTGACAGCAAAATCAGGAAGGACTATGAGAAGCTGAAGAAGTATCGGGGCCTGAAGGAGGAACAGGAGATTATGTGGAAAGTAAAGGCAAATGTGGTACTGTAGTGAGAAACTGTAACTGTAGTGAGAAAAGCACTCAGGACTGTAAACACCTAAGCTGGAAGAGTAGCTCCAACAGATCCCAGAAACAACCTCAGAACTCTCTGTTTATAAGAGTGTGGTGGTAGCAACTAAGATAGTGAGTAGAACTGTCAAACTCCCAGGCCTCTGGTAGAGGACCCTAGATTGGAGAAGACACATAACCATAGGCATGAGAAGAGGTTTTTTTTAAAAATCATACAGACATAATTTTCACCACTGGGAAGAACTACTCTGAAGTCCCAAAGGTGCTTTTTCAAGAGGTAACTGGACTTTTCTTTGAAGATGTTTTGCTAAGAAGCTTCTTCAGAACTGAAAAAGCTTCTTGGATGAGAAGCGAAATGTCTTCTAAGAAAAACCAGAAAGTCCAGTTGCCTCTTGAAAATGGTTGTCACCTTTGCGACAGCCATGACCTGGATGACTGAGAATGTCCATAGACATCTACTCTGAAGATAATCTTAAAATAGTCTGGATCCTTAAGAATCATTTTTAAAAATCCTTATTATATTCTCATAGTACAGGATGTGAAATATAGTAATTTGACCTTTAAAAATTGCAATAAATGTTACAGAAGAAAAGGATCTTCAGCTTTGTGTTATGTTCAAGTTCATATATCGGGCAGGAGGAACATTTAAACAAGAATGGCATTCCTAAACATGCAGTAGGATCCAGAATTTCCTACAAATACCATCATCATCTACTTTTGGATTTTGTGTACATGTGTTTAAAGAACAATCCATGGCTCCTGATTTAAAGAATTTCATAAGACAAGTAAATGATATTTAAATGGCATAGGACCGGGCACGGCATAGGACCGGCATGGCATAGGACCAGGATATCTTTGGGACCGCCTTCTGTTACCACATGCCTCCCACCGGCCGGTACGCTCCCATAGAGAGGGCCTCCTCAGGGTGCCGTCAGCCAGACAGTGTAGGCTGGCAACCCCCAGGGGGAGAGCCTTCTCTGTGGGGGCACCTACCCTCTGGAATGAGCTTCTCCCAGGACTTCGACAACTTCCTGACCTCCGGACCTTTCGCCGCGAGCTTAAAACATATCTATTCTTTCGAGCAGGACTGGCTTAATAGGGTTTTTAAACATGGATTTTATTGGGGTTTATTTTATATTTTGTATTGTATTTTAAATTTAGGCTATTGGAATAAGTTTTTTAAATAGTGTTTTTATTGAAATGTATTGTATTATTTTATCTGCCTGTTCACCGCCCTGAGTCCTTCGGGAGAAGGGCAGTATAAAAATTAAATAATAATAATAATAATAATAATAATAATAATAATAATAATAATAATAATAATAATAATAATAATAATATTATTATTATTATTATTATTATTATTATGTGTGTGTGTGTGTGTGTGTGTGTGTGTATTATTATTATTAAATAGGATTTTAAAAAGTTTGAAAGAGTGTGCATGTGGGTTTCTAGTTATTCCACGAATCCTACAGACCCATTAAAACTAAGTTGACATTAGTCATTGCCTTACTCAAACAACTGAAATTGAAACAACCTAGAAGTAGAATTGCCACTAAATTTCACATAATAAGAAATGTCACAATACATTTGCAGAACTTTTACCAGATGAAATTCAATAGAGTTCATAAAAGCTTTTATAAGACAACCCCATTCCACCAGTTAAATTTGGTCAGAAATGGTGTAATGGGTGTGAATTTCATTTGACTATATGTTTGTTAACTTCTTTCTTTCTTTCTTTCTTTCTCTTTTTTTCTTTTTTTCTTTCTTTCTTTTCTTTTCTTTTCTTTTGCAAACGTATTCAAAAACAGGAGGGAAAACAGAAACATGTATTTTTTTAAAAAAATGAATCCAAGAGAATGTGAAATATTTAACTCTGAGAATGTATATAAATCTTTAACACTGTTATTTGAATTGCATTCAAATAACAGCCACTAGAGTTCCCTCTCTTTTTTTCCCTTCTGAAAAGAATTCATCTTCAAAAGCTAAATTCTTTCATTGTGGGGAACAGCTGCACCCATTGCACTTATCTAGAGAAGAAAAATATATTCTGTTTAGTTCAGTTTTTATAATAAAAATATCAGAATTCAGATATGTGGGACAGAAAAAAAAAAAACCCCTCGAGCTTTCCAGTATATTAAATTTTGGAGAAAGGGAAAACACGGATTTATCAAACATTGTACACAACTCCATTACTTCAAATAAATATTTAAATCATGTTTCTTCTCACAATGGAATAATTACTATAATGATAACTAGAAGAGTGATAAATTTTCTATAAGCAACCCCCCCCCCCAAAAAAAATGCAAAAGAAAAGTTGATGTGAAAAAAGAAATCTTTTTTCATTTTTTTAAAAATTACTCAGAAATCTTAATCTTGATCAATCAAAAACAGAGAATGGGGCCTGCATAAGAGCAGCAACATGCCTACCATCCCTGTCCTAATTGTACTCATTTTATGTATTCAATTCATGCTTATACTTATATATATTATCTAATACGTACTTGACAAAATGAATGAATGAATGAATGAATGAATGAATGAATGAATGAATGAATGAATGAATGAATGATGTTGAGACTTACGATAAAGCTAATTTTCTTACCCATTACCCTGGTCCATATTTAACTGCAAAATGCAAACAGTGATTCCCTTCCAAGTCTCTGGGATTAAGAAGCTGCACCAAAGAGCGGTTGTTAGGGTGAACAAAGTTGTGAAGAGTATCTGAAGCAGAAAAGTCACTTAAAATTAGTTAAGCTTAGAGCTAGTCAAAGTTAAATTTGAAGTCTTAAATTTGAAGTCTTCCCTGGGCTTAATGAAGAACTCAGGAGGGCTTCCTGCTCATCTCCCCTGACATGGAAGCAGTATCCCTTTAGATATATTCTTGTACCGAGTGAATTTTACTGCCTTATATCTCAGGGACACCCTCCTCAAGTTCCTTACATTTAAAAAATTACTCTGATGTTTTATCAATAAAATATTTATACAGTAAATATCTGATTTACAGTAGTGGCCAAAATTTACAGTAGTGGCCAAAATTTACAGTAGTGGCCAAAATTGTGGAAACCTTTTGGGAAAAGCGTATTTTCTAAAAGTAGCTAATAACACCACTTTTTTGGGGAGTAGTACCATAAAATTATATATCAATGGAAAGATAATCAAGAATGCAATGAAATAACTTTTATGAAGGATTTGCTATTAGAATAGCAGTTACAGTAGAAAGAAGAAAAGTGAAACACATAGGAAAAATGAGATATACAAAAATTATCACGTCAGTTCATACTTTGTTGGGTAACCTTTAGCATGAATTATGGCCTTACAACATCTTCACATGGAGTGAACCAAGTCTTTCAGTTCTGCAGCTGTTATAATGTGAAACCAAGATTGAATGATTGCTTCTATTAACTGGGTTTATTGTTGGGTCGCTTCTGACTAACAAGTTTCTTTAGTCAGCTCCATAGATTTTCAATTGGGTTAAGGTCTGGGCTATTCCCAGGCCATTCCAGCAGTGGAATACGATTATCTTGAAATTCCAAAAAAAAAAGTGGTGTTATTAGCCATCAAACCTCCAAAATACACTTTTCCCTAAAGGTTTCCACAATTTTGGCCACTACTGTAGTGTGCTCCGAGCTGGGTTGTTTGCTTGCAGAGGTTTCATTACCCAGCTAACTAACATCATCAGTGCTAGTGAGGGTGGGTTTTGCTCCCTGTTTATATACAGTATATAAATATGTATATATTATAAACATGTCTTACATAATGTATATAAACAGGAAGAAAACACCATATTCACTAGCACTGATGGTGTGACCTACTTGGGTTTATTATTTATTTATTATTTATTATTTATTTATTATTCGAATTTATATACCGCCCTATCTCCCAAAGGACTCAGGGCGGTTCACAGGCATATAAAACATCAATATACAAATTAAAATAATCCTTAAAAAACTTATTCTAGCGCCCGAATTATTAAAAATATAAATATAAATATAAAATATAAATATTAAAATCAATTTAAAACCCCTCTAAATTTAAAATCTAAGCCAGTCCTGCACAGATGAATAAATGTGTCTTGAGCTCGCGACGGAAGGTTCGAAGGTCAGGAAGTTGACGGAGTCCTGGGGGGAGTTCGTTCCAGAGGGTGGGAGCCCCCACAGAGAAGGCCCTTCCCCTGGGCGTCGCCAAACGACACTGCCTAGCTGACGGCACCCTGAGGAGTCCCTCTCTGTGAGAGCGCATGGGTCGGTGAGAGGTATCTGGTCGCAGTAGGCGGTCCCGTAAATAACCCGGCCCTATGCCATGGAGCGCTTTAAAGGTGGTCACCAAAACCTTGAAGCGCACCTGGAAGGCCAAAGGTAGCCAGTGCAGCCTGCGCAGGATGGGTGTTATGCGGGAGCCACGAGGGGCTCCCTCTATCACCCGCGCAGCCGCATTCTGGACTAACTGCAGCCTCCGGATGCCCTTCAAGGGAAGCCCCATGTAGAGAGCGTTGCAGTAATCCAGGCGAGACGTCACAAGAGCGTGAGTGACCGTGCATAGGGCCTCCCGGTCCAGAAAGGGGCGCAACTGGCGCACCAGGCGAACCTGGTAGAACGCTCTCCTGGAGACGGCCGTCAAATGATCTTCTAGAGACAGCCGTTCATCCAGGAGGACGCCTAAGTTGCGCACCCTCTCCATCGGGGCCAATGACTCGCCACCGATGGTCAGCCGCGGATTTAGCTGACTGTACCGGGATGCCGGCATCCACAGCCACTCTGTCTTGGAGGGATTGAGCTTGAGCCTGTTTCTCCCCATCCAGACCCGTACGGCCTCCAGACACCGGGACAGCACTTCGATAGCTTCGTTGGGGTGGTCCGGTGTGGAAAAGTACAGCTGGGTGTCATCCGCGTACAGCTGGTACCTCACACCGAACCCACTGATGATCTCACCCAGCGGCTTCATGTAGATGTTGAACAGAAGGGGCGAGAGGATCGATCCCTGCGGCACCCCACAAGTGAGGCGCCTCGGGGCCGACCTCTGCCCCCCTGTCAACACCGACTGCGACCGGTCGGAGAGATAGGAGGAGAACCACCGATAAACGGTGCCTCCCACTCCCAATCCCTCCAACCGGCGCAGCAGGATACCATGGTCGATGGTATCGAAAGCCGCTGAGAGGTCTAATAGGACCAGGGCAGAGGAACAACCCCTATCCCTGGCCCTCCAGAGATCATCCACCAACGCGACCAAAGCCGTCTCCGTGCTGTAACCGGGCCGGAAACCGGACTGGAATGGGTCTAGATAGACAGTTTCATCCAGGTGCAAGGGAAACTGATATGCCACCATACTCTCAACAACCTTCGCCGCGAAGCGAAGGTTGGAGACCGGACGATAATTACCTAAAACAGCCGGGTCCAGGGAAGGCTTCTTGAGGAGGAGCCTCACCACCGCCTCTTTCAAGGCGGCCGGAAAGACACCTCCACCAAAGAAGCGCCAGAATCGCCTGAGCCAGCCTCGTGTCACCTCCTGCGTGGCCAGCACCAACCAGGAGGGGCACGGGTCCAGTAAACATGTGGTGGCATTCAGCCTCCCCAACAACCTGTCCATGTCCTCGGGAGCGACAGGGTCAAACTCATCCCATAAAATGTCACCAAGACCACCCTCAGCCGTCTCATCCGTATCACCGCAATCTTGGTCCAAACCATCCCGAAGCTGAACGATTTTATCGTATAGATAACCGTTAAACTCCTCAGCACGTCCCTGCAACGGGTCATCCCGCTCCCCCTGGTGTAGGAGGGAGCGGGTCACCCGAAACAGGGCGGCTGGGCGGTTATCTGCCGATGCAATGAGGGAGGAGGCATAGCTACGCCTCGCTTCCCTCAATGCCACTAGGTAAGCCCTAGTATAGGACTTCACTAGTGTCCGATCAGCTTCTGAACGGCTAGACCTCCAGGAACTCTCTAGGCATCTTCTCCGGCGCTTCATCCCTCTCAGCTCCTCGGAGAACCAAGGAGCCGGTTGGGACCTGCGCCGGGTCAGAGGCCGCAAAGGCACAACCCAGTCTAAGGCCCCCGCCGCGGCCCGTTCCCAGGCCGCAACAAGTTCCTCAACCGAGCCGTGAGCCAGACTCTCACGAAATGGCCCAAGCTCCGTCCGGAACCCCTCCGGGTCCATCAGGTGCCTGGGACGGAACCAACGTATCGGCTCCGTCTCCCTGCGGTGGTGAATGGCGGTCAGAAAGTCCAGGCGAAGAAGAGAGTGATCTGACCATGACAAAGGTTCAGTGACTATTTCCTTTAAGTCCAGATCTCTCAACCACTGACCAGAGACAAAAATCAGGTCCAGAGTGCCACCCCCAATGTGAGTAGGGCCATCAACTACTTGGGTCAGGTCCAAGGCCGTCATGGAAGCCATGAACTCCCGAGCTGCCGTCGATGACGAGCCGGACGATGGCAAGTTAAAGTCCCCCATGACTAAAAGTCTGGGGGTCTCAACTGCCACCCCGGCCAGCACCTCCAGGAGCTCGGGCAGGGCAGCTGTCACGCAGCAAGGAGCCAGGTACGTGATCAGCAAACCCATCTGGCACCTATGACCCCATCTCACAAAGAGGGATTCGCACCCGGCAATCTGAGGTACAGTGGTCTCCCTCGGCTCTAGGCTCTCTCTAATCACAACCGCCACCCCCCCACCCCTACCCTGGGCCCTCGGCTGATGAAATGCACGGAAACCCGGTGGGCACATCTCAACAAGGGGCACACCCCCTTCCGTGCCCAGCCAGGTTTCCGTAACGTAAAGATATATCTGCAAGCAAACAACCAAGCTGAGAGAGATTTTAACTGACTGTTCTTTGGGGCATGTACCTCAGTGGAGCAAGGATAATATCACGATGGTGCCCAGCGTGCTGCATTTTCTTGACTGTCATGGGGTTTCTGCCACTTTCTCCAGCTTTCTGCTACCTTCCCACTCTACATGATACATAATTGGACACATGTCCTTGTAAGCATTTGAATTGGATTTCAGCCACACTATGGATTCAATATCTGCTGCGAGCTTATTATCCAGCATTCATTATGAAAACGTTATTTTTTTAAAAAAAGTCAGAGTAATACGATCTACAAGAATGGTCTCAAAAGCAACCTCAAAGAGAAGCATGAAAAGAATGGAATGATTATTCTTAAAACTAAAAATGAACGTTTAACAGGCAGCATCTAGCCACAATCCCTTCCAACTAAATTGAAATTCAGTGATTTTATTTCATTAGCGTATTGTTCTGATTTTTTTTTTTTTAAGATGAGGAGAAACACTGGACCTTTCATTTAAATGGGCAATGAACTGTATGGTTCTTTGAAAGAGCTGTGGGGGTGGGAGAAAAAAGATCGAAGCGGTGATCTCTCAAGCTTGACCATTTCCTTTTATAAAAAGATTTCAGTGCTTTCATTGAAATTGACAAAAATCAAGAGATGAAGATTGATGATAATTACTTAACTCTCCTCCACTCAGGGAAAACCTGTAAGATGGAGTGGACTAATATAACGGTAAATGTAAATTTCAGAACTCTTTGTTTCAATTCCAAATGGAATTGTGAAAGAGGGGAAAAAGCGGGGGACAGCATAGGAGAGAATGATTGTGCAGATTAGTGAAAGTAGATTCACTTTTGTATTACTCTCATCTGGTTAAAGGTAAAGTAAAACATCTTCAGAGAAAAACCAGAAAATCCAGTTGCCTTTTGACATCTGGTTAAGGTTCTGAACAGTGGTGAAATCTAATTTTTTTCCCTACCAGTTCTGTGGGCGTGGCTTGGTGGGGGGGTCATGTGACAGGGTGGGCATGGCTATGTAACCATGTGACTGGGGGATCAAAAGACAGAAACTCACTAACAATGTCCTGCTGGAGCAGGGTTGGACTAGATGACCTCCAGGTCCCTTCCAGCCCTTGATTATCCTCTGAAGTTTCATCTAGTGCCAGGTTTCTCTCTTTCTCTCTCTCTCTCTCTCTCTCTGTCAAACGAAAAAAAAAACCCATTTTTTTGCCTACACCCCTCATTTTTTGCCTAGCAGGCTTCAGCTTTTTTACCTTTAAAAAAAATGCTTTAAAAAGTTTTTTAAAAAGCCTCTGACATCAGGCACCTCAGCTGGGATTGTCAGAGCCTTGTTTTAACCCTTTGAAAGCATTTTTTTACAACCTGTTCGGCCGAGGTTGTTTCATTCCTAGTACCCATTGTTAGTGTTCAGGAAGACCGAAATAATTTCAGGACAGGAAATTTGAAAAATTGCTTCTTTCTGTCCTCTGGAATTGTCATCAAAGACCCTGTTATGTATCGTTCAATCTAGGAAAGATGTCTGTGTGAGCACTTGAGACAAGAATTTTCCTGCAACAGCGCATTATGCTTTATACTCAATTGATAATGGGTTAGATGGGGAGTTCACTATACACTGTGCTGGCAAGATTTTAAATCTTCCTGTTTAATTGGAACAAATGCCCATTGTCTGTTTGTAGTTGATTGTTAGGATATGTTTGTTTTATCCCACTTGGAATTGCTTTTTGTGTTTGAATTTTCCATGTCCCTTCCCATGCCCGGCAAATCAAGGGCTGATGTCAAATGAATAAATGCCAGCAAGTTTAATAAAAAAGATTAATTAAATGGAAGTTTCTATGCTAAATATATATTTGTTTTATTTGTTCATTTGTTTGATTTATATCTCACCTCTTCTCCAGGAATTTAAATCAGCATACATTGTACCAGGGGCAGATTTCAAAATTTATTTTTATTTATTTATTTATTTATTTAAATTTTTATACCGCCCTTCTCCCGAAGGACTCAGGGCGGTGTACAGCCAAAGATAAAAACAATAAAATATACAGATTTAAAATATCAATTTAAAATACATATTCAATAATGGCCGAATTAAAACCGTCAATTGACCCAACCTAAAATAGCCCATATAAAATTACAAAAGGTTAAAATTTAAAATTTAAAAATTTAAAAATCAGGCCAGTCCCGCTTGGATAAATAAGTAAGTTTTTAATTCCCGGCGAAAGGTCCGAAGGTCAGATATTTGGCGCAAGCCGGGGGGAAGTTCGTTCCAGAGGGTAGGTGCTCCAACAGAGAAGGCCCTTCCCCTGGGGGCCGCCAGCCGGCATTGCTTGGCGGACGGCACCCTGAGAAGACCCTCTCTGTGGGAGCGTACGGGTCGATGGGAGGCATAAGGTAACAGCAGGCAGTCCCGTAAGTACCCGGGCCATCAATTTGCTCATGGGCGCATGTGCACTTGCACGCATGCAATGCTTCTGCACATGCGCAGAAGCCTCTGGGCAGGTGGGCGGAGCCTGCCGCCATTGCAATTACCAGTTCACCCAATCCAGGGCGAACTGGTAGCAACCCATCACTGCATAGTACCCATTTTTCCCTTCAAACATACTTTGAGCTAGGATGGGCTGTATAAGCATAGCCAATCCGAAATGAACCAGTAACTATCCATGGATAGGTGGGAAGTGGTTTCCTTAACTGCTATATCCCACTGCTTCTCAAATAGCAAAGTGTGAGGGCTGATTTACATCAAGATTACAGCAGCTGCCCTTTTTCAATCGTCAGTCAAATCAGAATGCTATATGGAGTAGGAATCAGTTATAGCTCGGGAATAGAACATTTGCTTTGCAGGCAAATAACCCCAGGTCCAATTCCATCATCTCTAGATAAAAGTTGGAAAAATCTCTAACTGGAAGATGACAAAGTTCCCTCAGCATCCATAATTGCAGACTAGATGAACTAACCATCTGACTCAGCAGAAGGAACCCTTTTGTGCTTCTCGTTCAAGGTTTCATTTTTCAACATTTCCCATCTTTCCATCTCCAAAGTAGCATAGATAAAATAGATAAAATGGGATGAAGGCTTTAGGATGAAGTCTAATGGCTATGAATCACATAGCCCAAAGGAGGTAAAACTTGCCCCATCCCTTAGGGTTCAAGTTGCTTTTCATAATAATAATTTTTAAAAAAAACCTGTCTGGAGACTTTAATTCTGATGTTTCAGAAGATAGTTTGCATTTTTTTAAGGTAGATTATGTGTTTTCGTTTTCTTGTGCCAATACCTTTTACACAGCGTAATCCCTTCCATCAAAAAGCAATTTAAAATGCTTTTCTAAATTATTCAGCAAATCATTAAAATAAGCAAGAATATCCATAGTTATACCTCCATAAAACATTCCTTAAAATGGAGATTTGTTTAGACTGTAATTACCTTAATATCTTTATGCAGCTGCCCAAGTACACACATTTCTTTTATGCAACTATACCATAGTTATGTGCTATATTTATGCAATTTTCAAAATTAATTTAAAAAAAAATAGAAAGAGAGAGGAGAAGGAGGGAAAGAGGAGGGGGGACAAAAAAACCAACAGAAAATTGATTGATGTTATGGTGGAATCCACTTAAGTAGATATAAAGATATTATCTGCAAAATGAAATCTAAGTATTCCTTTATATTTCTAAACCCTACAACTTCTTGAAGAACTATATAGTTGTTAAGATGATACTAAGTGCCATTGTGGTTTGTTTATGACTGAAGAAATTCCAAATACCAATTCTCACTTAAACATGGTAAATTTATGCTAATCATTATCTCTTGACAAAATCTATTTCTCAGATTGTTCTGATAAGGATGTAAGCCAGGGGTGAAATGCTCCCAGTTCAGACAGATTGTGTGATCTGGTAGCGATCGTGGCTGGCGGTTCGGTGACATGGTAGTGATGGCGGAGCAAAGTTCCGCCCACCCACCTGGGTGTCATTACTTCCTGATTTTAACCAGGAAGTAACGTGTTTTTTACCTTCTGCACATGCACAGAAGATTTTGCGCATGTGCAAAAGTTCTGCGCATGCATGTGACGCGGTGCATGCACTTCCGAACTGGTAAGGAAGGTAAGTAGATAAAGTGAAAGTAGATTTCACCCCGATGTAAGCTCTTTAATCATCCTTGAGGGGAAATTCCTAGAGATAAGGCAGGATATGAATGAAATGCAAAAATGAATATTAATTCATATCGTTGGTATTTTAGCCATGGCTGTATATACAGTCTCACATTGTATTTTCTACTTCAAAATAAGATCCTTGAAAGTTTGTGAAAGAGCCAGCTTGGTGTAATAACTAAAGGCACCAGCCTAGAAACCAGGAGACTGTGAGTTCTAATCCCGCCTTAGAAACAAAGCCAGCTGGATGACCTTGGGCCAGTTCCTCTCCCACCGTTTTAGAAAGAAGAAAGCAATGGCAAACTATTTCAAAGTCTTGCCAAGAAAACTGCATGGATTAGCCCAGGTAATAGTCATGAATCAAGATTAATTAGATTAGAACAGAACAGAACAGAACAGAACAGAACAGAATTCTTTATATGATTGGACACACAAAGAATTTATCTTGGTGCATATGCTCTCAGTGTACATAAAAGAAAAGATACATTCGTCAAGAATCATAAGGTACAACACTTAATGATAGTCATAGGGAAACAGTCAATATAAATCTTAAGGATACCAGCAACAAGGTTACAGTCATACAGTCATAAGTGGGAGGTGATAGGTGATAGGAACGATGAGAAGATTGATAGTAATGCAGACTTAGTAACTAGTTTGACACCAATACACAACAACGTCCCTTGTGAAGCTGACTACCAGAAAGTCATGCACTTGCACAGCAACTTTGATGATCACTTCTTCTTCCTAGAAATGCTAGCCATGTCAGAATTATGTATGTGGATAGGATTAGCTTTCCACTTTATAACCTGCCCAAAAGGGGGAGGTTAAGATGACTCAGGTGAGGGGCGTGGCCATGACCGTGGTGGGGTAAGGACCTTTCCTTCACTTCACAGGGCTTAATAATGAAGATTTATGAGGATTAATGCTGTTTGGAATGCACCGTTATGGATGAAAGTTAATAAATCATGAAGTGGAAGTGTTAATAGCCCAGCAGACTGAATTTAAAACTGGTAGGTCATCTGAAACTGCTTGAATTAAGGAGTTTTTACTGCGTGGGATGACCGAACTGGCAGATACAATGAGTTTGGAATAAACTGCTGTCTTTTGCTTTCCTTATTATAATTATCGTGTTCTGTGTTAAATGCTGAGGCTAAGGAATATCAAAGACTGAATTTGCTAATGAGAAGAATTTTAATTGAAGAGATCGATCTTTTGTGCTGGACTGACTGGCTGACTGGCTGAAGAAGCTTTTATTAGGTGTATAATTTTTTTAATTATTTTTCTTTTGAGAGGAAATTAATAGCTTGTTTATATTACAGAAAACAAAAAAAGGACTTTGTTTTGAAGTTCAAGCTGGTTTTTTTTTTTCTCTGCCGATGTGGAGAAAAAATGGCGCTGATTAAGCTGTGAGGTAATTGTGTTTCTTTGTGGAGTGAATATGACTCATAAGTTACTGATAAGCTACTAACGAGTGCAAATAAGCCGTTTCGCTTCAATTAAAAGATTGTCGTCCCTTGATCTTCATCAAGACCCTCTGTAAAATTGGTTTGACTGCTGTCCTTTGATCTTCACTAAGACTCTTTGAAAAATTGGAATCCCAGTTTGAGAAATTTTTTGGTTTTTTTTTTTTTCAAAATGACTCAACAACTTTCAGAAACGCAGCAAATTGCTGCAGCTTTAAATAAAATTGGGGAAAAAATAGCAGCACTATCAGAGCGTATAGATAATTTGACATTTAAACTGACATCCGAAGTGCAAAATTTAAAGCAAGATATGAATGATAACTTTGCTAAACAAAAAGAGGAAATGACAATGATTAAAGATGAAATGGAGCAGCTGCATGTGCATGAGGCAAAAGTAGATCGGCAAATTGGCAAAATATTTTATAAAATGAGCAGCAAGATAAGAGAATTTGTCTTTGGAAGAAGAGATGAGGAAATATAATTTGTTATCAGAGGAATCTCGGAAGAAAGGAAGATAAATTGAAACAGCGGGTTTTGAAATGGATTAATGATTTGGATACGCAACTTACGCTCACAATAGCAGACCTGGCAAGTGTTTTAGAATTGGATATAGAAGGCAAAATGGTTCTAACAGGAATGTGCTTGTCAGGTTCGCAAATCTTGGTGATAAGTTGGAAGTTATGGCCAAGTTAAGAGAGTTGGGAGATGCTTTGAAGTTTGAAGGGAAGACTATTCAAGTCTTCCCGGATATATCAAGAGAAGAAAGGGCATGGAGATTTTTTTTAAAACCAATTACAAAAGTTTTGAGAGATAATGGAATTAAATACAATTGGAGGCCACCACAACAATTGAAATTTTTTTATAAAGGAAGGATGCGTACAATCACCCCAGATATAGATGCATTATTATATTTACGGGAGCTTGGACTGATTGAGATGGAGGATTTAATGGAGATAAAAGATCAAATGCTTCAGATGGGTGGAACATACGTGGAAACATCAATCTCAGAAGAAGAAAAAGGGCTATTGGAGGCAAGACTCTAAAGGGTTAAAGAGGAAAGAAATATCACCTGTGTTGGTTGAACAGAAGAAGAGTCGTGAGGATACAGTAGGAGAAGAAGCAGATAAGAGTCTTGGAAAATATGAAGCTGAATGCGGGTCATCGCTATCTTTTTTTTTGAGTGATGAATTTAAATAGACAGCCCGAAAGAAGTGCCCCGGGCATTGGCACGTCCCCTCTCCCCCATTCTCTTTATAGAGGCGAAACCGATGAGGATGTGGGGGAAGAAGATTGTTTGTATTTTATTGTTTGTTTTGTTTTTTTTCTGTTTTTTTTTTGTTGTTTATATGGTAGTTTAATGGCGGGTGGTGGGGGGCACAGAAAGGAAGATGCGGGGATAGGATTAAAAAATTTATATTTTAAATGGGAGTTATAAAAATAATGTCATGGAATGTGAAGGGTACAGGAATCAGATTAAAGAAGAAGATTGGAGCTTAAGATTAAAAGGATTTACCAGACATTTTATTTTTACAAGAAACCCATCAGAAATCTGAAGATTCAAATAGAATGTATATAAAAGGTATGCAAATATATGAAAAGCATTTGGAACTTCAAAAGCTAGAGGAGTTGCAACACTGATATCAGATAGGGTGTACTTTGAAAACATAAGGTAATTTTGGATGAAGATGGAAGATATGTAATAATTGTTGGAAATCTTAATGAGGAAAAAGTGACACTTGTTAATTTATATTTACCGAATGAAAACAAAGAGAATTTCTTGAAAAATAACAAAAATTTTGGAGAATGAAAGTGTAGGAAAGTAATTGTGGCTGGGGATTTTAATTTAATCAGAGATAAAATAGACAGTACTAATCCCACCCGCTGTGGAGGAGCAAATAAAATGGGGATTTTAAATATGTGGATGCTTCAAACGGCGTGGTTGATGTGGAGAGAGGTTAAAGGAATTGAGAGAGTATACACTTTTTTCTAAGATATATAATACATATTCTAGAATTGATTATATTTTTCTTTCTAAAGATTTGTTGAATAATGTGGATAAGGTAGATGTGGGAATTTTTAAAGATTCTGATCATGCAGAAGTTATGGTGGACTTAGATTTTAATTTTGAGAAAAAAAGAAGCTATTGGAGATATGACGAGAAATTGTATAAAATGAAAAGGATAAAAAATGGATACTTAAAAAATTGGAGGAAAGTTGGAGATTAAATGATAACGGGGAGGTTAAATTTGAAATTGTTTGGGATGCGATGAAAGCGGTGTTTAGAGGGGAGAGTATTAAATTATCAAGTAGGAAATATAAAAATTATAAAATTAAAATGGAAAGAGATAAAATAAGATTAAAGAATTGGAAAATCAATTTTGCTTACTAAAGAAAAAAAATTCTTCAGGAGCTTAATATGTTAAGAAATAAAATGATAGAAGAAGATACAGAGTTAGTAAAAGAAATTTGAGATTTTTAAAACCAATTACAAAAGTTTTGAGAGATAATGGAATTAAATACAATTGGAGGCCACCACAACAATTGAAATTTTTTTATAAAGGAAGGATGCGTACAATCACCCCAGATATAGATGCATTATTATATTTACGGGAGCTTGGACTGATTGAGATGGAGGATTTAATGGAGATAAAAGATCAAATGCTTCAGATGGGTGGAACATACGTGGAAACATCAATCTCAGAAGAAGAAAAAGGGGCTATTGGAGGGCAAGACTCTAAAGGGTTAAAGAGGAAAGAAATATCACCTGTGTTGGTTGAACAGAAGAAGAGTCGTGAGGATACAGTAGGAGAAGAAGCAGATAAGAGTCTTGGAAAATATGAAGCTGAATGCGGGTCATCGCTATCTTTTTTTTTGAGTGATGAATTTAAATAGACAGCCCGAAAGAAGTGCCCCGGGCATTGGCACGTCCCCTCTCCCCCATTCTCTTTATAGAGGCGAAACCGATGAGGATGTGGGGGAAGAAGATTGTTTGTATTTTATTGTTTTTTTTGTTTTTTGTTTTTTTTCTGTTTTCTTATTGTTGTTTATATGGTAGTTTAATGTCGGGTGGTGGGGGGCACAGAAAGGAAGATGCGGGGATAGGATTAAAAAATTTATATTTTAAATGGGAGTTATAAAAATTAGAGAAATGTGAAGTGGTTAGAAACTTTTTCAGAATCTATATTCAAAGAAACCAATTAATCGGGAAAATTGCAAAGCTATTTAGAAAAGTATGTGGTGAAAATTGATCAAACATATAAGGAATTGATGGAAGAAGATATAACACAAGATGAGATTAATGGAATAATACAAAATTAAAATTAGGAAAGCTCCAGGTGAGGATGGATTACCTGTTGAGTTTTATAAAGAATTTAAAGAATTAATAATACCAAGACTGCAAAAATTATTCAATGGAATATTACATGGTGGGGAAGTACCTTCGTCATGGAATAGAACGGTGATATCCCTAATTCCTAAACCAGATAAAGATTTAGAAAGGATTGAGTCCTATCGGCCCATTTCTTTAATTAATCAGGATGCAAAAATATTTACTGCTATTATAAGTAATAGATTAAATAGATTTATAGATAGATATATAAGTTATAATCAAGTAGGTTTTGTGAAGGGTACAGGGAATCAGATTAAAGAAGAAGATTGGAGCTTAAGATTAAAAGGGATTTACCAGACATTTTATTTTACAAGAAACCCATCAGAAATCTGAAGATTCAAATAGAATGTATATAAAAGGTATGCAAATATATGAAAAGCATTTGGAACTTCAAAAGCTAGAGGAGTTGCAACACTGATATCAGATAGGGTGTACTTTGAAAACATAAGGTAATTTTGGATGAAGATGGAAGATATGTAATAATTGTTGGAAATCTTAATGAGGAAAAAGTGACACTTGTTAATTTATATTTACCGAATGAAAAACAAAGAGAATTTCTTGAAAAAATAACAAAAATTTTGGAGAATGAAAGTGTAGGGAAAGTAATTGTGGCTGGGGATTTTAATTTAATCAGAGATAAAATAGACAGTACTAATCCCACCCGCTGTGGAGGAGCAAATAAAATGGGGATTTTAAATATGTGGATGCTTCGAAACGGCGTGGTTGATGTGTGGAGAGAGGTTAAAGGAATTGAGAGAGTATACACTTTTTTTTCTAAGATATATAATACATATTCTAGAATTGATTATATTTTTCTTTCTAAAGATTTGTTGAATAATGTGGATAAGGTAGATGTGGAATTTTAAAGATTCTGATCATGCAGAAGTTATGGTGGACTTAGATTTTAATTTTGAGAAAAAAGAAGCTATTGGAGATATGACGAAATTGTATAAAATGAAAAGGAGAAAAAATGGATACTTAAAAAATTGGAGGAAAGTTGGAGATTAAATGATAACGGGGAGGTTAAATTTGAAATTGTTTGGGATGCGATGAAAGCGGTGTTTAGAGGGGAGAGTATTAAATTATCAAGTAGGAAATATAAAATTATAAAATTAAAATGGAAAGAGATAAAAATAAGATTAAAGAATTGGAAAATCAATTTGCTTACTAAAGAAAAAAATTCTTCAGGAGCTTAATATGTTAAGAAATAAAATGATAGAAGAAGATACAGAGTTAGTAAAAAGAAATTTGAGATTTTTAAATAGGAATTTTTTTGAATTTAGTAATAGAAATTCTAAATTATTGGCACAGATGGCGAAAGATAAGAGAGAAGAGAGAAATTGGAGTTTTGATAGATGATAGAGGTATAAGATGTTATAAAAAATTAGAGAAATGTGAAGTGGTTAGAAACTTTTTTCAGAATCTATATTCAAAGAAACCAATTAATCGGGAAAATTGCAAAGCTATTTAGAAAAGTATGTGGTGAAAATTGATCAAACATATAAGGAATTGATGGAAGAAGATATAACACAAGATGAGATTAATGGAATAATACAAAATTAAAATTAGGAAAGCTCCAGGTGAGGATGGATTACCTGTTGAGTTTTATAAAGAATTTAAAGAATTAATAATACCAAGACTGCAAAAATTATTCAATGGAATATTACATGGTGGGGAAGTACCTTCGTCATGGAATAGAACGGTGATATCCCTAATTCCTAAACCAGATAAAGATTTAGAAAGGATTGAGTCCTATCGGCCCATTTCTTTAATTAATCAGGATGCAAAGATATTTACTGCTATTATAAGTAATAGATTAAATAGATTTATAGATAGATATATAAGTTATAATCAAGTAGGCTTTGTGAAGGGTAGATACATGAGTGATATTGTTAGAAGAGTATTAAATATTATAGATGTAGCTGAATATAATGGTGATAAAATTGGTATAGTATCATTGGATTTTTTTAAAGCTTTTGATTCTGTACAATGGGAAACAATTAAAGTAATTGTGGAGGCTTTAGGCTTTGGTAATAAGTTTATACATGTTATTTCAAAATTGTACCAAAAGAGCAGTGCAAGAGTGAAGGTGAATGGAATATTAACTGAAGAGATAAAATTAGAAGCTGGTACGAGACAAGGATGTCCCCTGTCCCCAACATTATTTTTATTGGCTATGGAAATATTGACAAAAATGATAGAAAAAGATGAAGAATTAGAAGGATATAAGGGTATAAGATAAATTTGTATGGATGATACTTTAATTATTTTGAAAATGTAGAGAAAGATTTGAAAAGATATATAAGCATTTGATAGAATTTGAAGAAATGACAGGATTGAAAGTAAATTGGTCAAAGTCAGAATTATTGATGGATAGTAATGGTAATGAGTCTGAGAATATGCAAGAGCAATTTGGGATAAGGATTAAAACACATTGAAATATTTGGGTATAGTGCTTTCACTTAAGGTTAAAGAATTGAAAAAACTTAATTATGATGTGGTGATTAACGAAATTGAGAAGAAGATAGATAAATATAAAATTTTAAAGTTGTCTTGGTTTGGTAGAATTGCAATGTGTAAGATGATGTTCCTGCCCAAGTTCAACTTTTTATTCGAGATGCTACCACTAAATCTGACAGAGAAAGATATTGAAGGATATCAGAAAAACTGGATAAATTTTGCAATGGTGGCAAAAGACCCAGATTAGTGAAGAAAATGTGGTATCAAAATCAAAAGGAAGGTGGATTAGGAATCCCCAAATTATTTAATTATTACTGTGCGTATGGTATCCGGATAGTGGTAAAAATACTTAAAGGTGAAGATAATTATTGGAGAGATTTAGAGTTAAGGGATAGAGAAATTTGGATCAAGGTGGTTTTAGATAAAGCAATTTAAAATGTGTAAGTAGAAGTTATTGGTTAAAGGGATTAAGTAAAATGTGGAACAAATTTGTTAAAATTTTAATTCCGGATATAATCTTTTTGGGGGAGACAACTGGAATTTGGCGATTAAAATAATATAAAACGAATGAAGTGATTAAAGAGGAAAATATAGAAATTATTAAAGATTGGATAAAAGTTATGGGAAATGAAAGGAGGAATAAAGAAATTATTGAAAAATTAGGGTTAAGTTGGTTTGAAAAATACAGATAGAAAAATGGACAAAAAACTAAAGGAAAATTATTCGATAAAATAGATGTGAAACTGAATTTGAATATTTAGTATCTCGGATTATGAAAGATGAAATTGGGCTAAAGGGACTCGTTAGTAGGGTTTATAAGATTATAAATTCTGATGAAAAATTACAAAGAGTGATGAGGACAAATTGGGAAAAAGATCTTAATATTGAAATACCAGAATCAGATTGGAATGTGAATTGGAAGAGTAGAATTATGAGAACTTTATCTATAAGGATTAAAGAGCACAATTATAAAGTTGTTTGGAAATGGTATTTGACTCCAGTAAGATTGTCACAAATGGATAAAAAAACTAGTAAAAAATGTTGGAGATGTGAGATGGAATTGGGGACTTATGAACATATGTGGTATAATTGTGATAAGGTTAAAAGTTTTGGCAACAATTGGAGAAAATGATATTTGAAATGATGGGGAAAGTAATAACATTGAGAGTGGAAACTATATTATTGTTGGTAATTAAGGAAATAGAATTAACAAAATATGAAAAAGAATTGATTAGAATTATGATTATAATAGGTAGAATTATAATAGCTAGATATTGGAAACTAGATGTGATTTTTAGAATAGAAGAGTGGAATTCTGAAATGTGGAAATTAGCTTTAAATGATAAAATGACATGTGATATTAAAATTAGAAGTGGTGTGTATAAAGAAGATATTTTCTGGAAGACTTGGAAACCATTTGTGGACTTTGCGCTTGGAACATTGGACGCTTCAGTACCTGTACCTCGAGAACGTGGATTTTGGCAATCATGAGGATATATCCGAAGACCCAAATCTTCCTTTTATGTATAGCACAAGGGTGTAATAATGTATTTTCTTTTTGTTTGTTTGTTGCAAAAAAAAAAATAATAATAAAAAAAAAAAGATGACTCAGGTGAACCGCCCATTCTTACAGATCACTATGTGGCTTGCAGAAAAGGACCACACAGAGGGAAACAATTCCCCTTTGGCAGCATCCCCAGAAATATTGTACTGGCATCTGAGGCACTGCGGCGTTGACAGATTTGCAAACTGAACTGAGGAACTCAACATTGTGATACAATGTGACAGCAAAGAGCTGGGCTAATCACCCCAATCACCATCTGATTGCTTTTGCTGTCAAAATTATCTTACTGAATCACAAATAGGCTCCCCCCGCCCCCTCCCTTCTTTATACAGACACACACATTCCTGGGCACAGAGAGACTACATTTCATTAATATATGACATAAAGAAGCCAGGAAGTGATCCATTTGTGCTGCTGGTGTCAAACATGCTGGTATCCATAGCATCTGGAAGATTTCTAATGTGACTTGAGAACCTGCTCATGAATTCAAACTTAGACAGTAGTGAATATTTATGGACAGTCTGAGCTGTGAAATGCAACAGCCATTCGGTTATATGATGAAATAAATAGAGATAAGTCTCAATATCAGGAAAAGCTATTCAGAGCAATCAGAAATCCTCAGCTTGGCTAGCCCTTCCATCTTGCTTAGCTTTTAGCAAGGGCAGTAATATTTCACATTAGTAATATGCCTCCAAATCTAGACAATCCTGACAGGAAGCCGTGATGTGTCTTATACATACAAAGATTAGAATCGTGCAAGGCCTGGTATTCCCTGTGACACTATCACAGCCTATCGAAGATAAGGATGCGGGGGATGGATAAGATAACCATCTTCCAGTACTTGAGGGGCTGTCACAGAGGAGAGGTGATTGACTTACTCTCCAAAGCACCAGAGGGCAGAACAAGAAGTGATTGGTGGAAGTTTGTTAAAGAGAGATCCAACCTAGAAGTAGGGAGAAATTTTCTGGCAGTGAGAACAATTACTGAGTGGAATAGCTTGTCTCCTAGAGTTGTGGTGCTTCATCATTGGAGGTTTTCCAAAATAGACTGGCCAACCATTTGACTGAGATAGTATAAGGTCTCCTGCTATGGGCAAGGGATAGGGCTAGAAGACCCCCAACATCCTTCCAGACATATGATTCTATGTTCCATGTTCTATGGACTCTATGAAAGAAGACAAATTGTTGTCTAGTTCAAATTTGACATAAATTCCTGGTCTTTTGAAAGATATATCAAGGAATTATTAACCACACTGGGTACCATTTTGCAGAATATATAAATCAATACTTTCCTTGGCTGCTTTCAACCATGCAATGCCTCTTAGTGTAGCTTGGAATCCTCCCTTAGGCTCTCTATTCCAGGTAACATCAAATGCTCACAACAGAGAATTTACAAGACATCATAAGATGCCACTTTCTAAGCAGCCATGCTTTAATTCATGCCAGACAGACTGACCTAAAAGAAGTGAAGACTTACCCAGGGGAAAAGAAAAATGCCCTATATCAGAATACCAGAAACCTCTTGAATTCTTAAGTTGAGACTTACCGTATATACTCGAATATAAGCCGATCCGAGTATAAGCCGAGGTCCCCAATTTTACCCCAAAAACTGGGGTAAACTGGGGACTCGAGTATAAGCCGAGGGTGGGAAATGAGGCACCTACCGGTTGGGGAAACCCTCCCTCCCTCAGCTGAGAAGGCTGGCGGCTCCCCGCCCTCCCTTCTTTATACAGACACACACATTCCTGGGCACAGAGAGACTACATTTCATTAATATATGACATAAAGGAGCCAGGAAGTGATCCATTTGTGCTGCTGGTGTCAAACATGCTGGTATCCATAGCATCTGGAAGATTTCTAATGTGACTTGAGAACCTGCTCATGAATTCAAACTTAGACAGTAGTGAATATTTATGGACAGTCTGAGCTGTGAAATGCAACAGCCATTCGGTTATATGATGAAATAAATAGAGATAAGTCTCAATATCAGGAAAAGCTATTCAGAGCAATCAGAAATCCTCAGCTTGGCTAGCCCTTCCATCTTGCTTAGCTTTTAGCAAGGGCAGTAATATTTCACATTAGTAATATGCCTCCAAATCTAGACAATCCTGACAGGAAGCCGTGATGTGTCTTATACATACAAAGATTAGAATCGCAAGGCCTGGTATTCCCTGTGACACTATCACAGCCTATCGAAGATAAGGATGCGGGGGATGGATAAGATAACCATCTTCCAGTACTTGAGGGGCTGTCACAGAGAAGAGGTGATTGACTTACTCTCCAAAGCACCAGAGGGCAGAACAAGAAGTGATTGGTGGAAGTTTGTTAAAGAGAGATCCAACCTAGAAGTAGGGAGAAATTTTCTGGCAGTGAGAACAATTACTGAGTGGAATAGCTTGTCTCCTAGAGTTGTGGTGCTTCATCATTGGAGGTTTTCCAAAATAGACTGGCCAACCATTTGACTGAGATAGTATAAGGTCTCCTGCTATGGGCAAGGGATAGGGCTAGAAGACCTCCAACATCCTTCCAGACATATGATTCTATGTTCCATGTTCTATGGACTCTATGAAAGAAGACAAATTGTTGCCTAGTTCAAATTTGACATAAATTCCTGGTCTTTTGAAAGATATATCAAGGAATTATTAACCACACTGGGTACCATTTTGCAGAATATATAAATCAATACTTTCCTTGGCTGCTTTCAACCATGCAATGCCTCTTAGTGTAGCTTGGAATCCTCCCTTAGGCTCTCTATTCCAGGTAACATCAAATGCTCACAACAGAGAATTTACAAGACATCATAAGATGCCACTTTCTAAGCAGCCATGCTTTAATTCATGCCAGACAGACTGACCTAAAAGAAGTGAAGACTTACCCAGGGGAAAAGAAAAATGCCCTATATCAGAATACCAGAAACCTCTTGAATTCTTAAGTTGAGACTTAAGTTGATTTTGATCCCACTTCTATAGTTTCCCAAGCACATAGGAGAGAGAGAAGAAGGGAGAGATGGATATGGAATAGCAACAATTGATTCTTCAGCATAGTCGTCCATGGGACTCCAAGATGACTCCAAGAGGAGTAAATGGCAAAACCTGGATTGTGACATCCCAACACAAATTACATGACATATGCACTTGTGTGTATGCACTCGTATCTTATAATTCATACAAATCTATCTATCATCTCTCTCTCTCTCTCTCTCACACACACACACACACACACACACACAGAGAGAGAGAGAGAGAGACAGACAGACAGACAGACAGACACACAGATATCTCTCCTCCCTCTCCCTCTCCCTCTCTCTCTCTCTCTCTCTCTCTCTCTCTCAACCATCTTATTAAACAGTTTTTGCAGGCAGTAAAAACAATACAAATTTCAAGTTAAAGGTAACAGAAATAGAGAAAAGTAATAGAAAAGATCAAAAGAAATGGAAAAAAATGATAGAAAGATAGCAAAAAGAAAAAAGGAAGAATAATAATCAAGTGGCTTCCAAACTTGGTAACAGCAGTTGTAAGTACATTTATAGTTTGCAAATCATCATTTAAAAACAACATGATTGGAATTAGAAATATGATGACTGCAGCCTTGACTTATAGTTTTTATTTTGGGGTATTAATTATTGGATTAATGATTAAGCTTTAGATTTCTGAATATAGATTTAGATTCAACTACCAGTTCCTATCAGAAATTTTCCACCCCCATCTGAATAAATGTTTGTGGATTTCCTTCTCAATTCAGTGTGTATGTAAATTATTGCTAGGAGTATTCATTAAATAGCTAAAAACACTAAACATGGGCTTCCTAGAAAATACGCAGGAGTTTGATTGCATATTTTGCATTCTACCCCTGTTTTTAAAAAGGCTAGAGACTAGTATTTTCTGATGCTAGTAAACTGTGAATTAGGGAGCATCCAGGGGAAACTGCTCCCTCCCTTGGAAATGCCATGTCTCCCACTGATGCCAGCCTAATTGAAGAAATTATGCTTCCCCCATTCAATTCCCTCTGGCACCCACTTCTGCTATGCTAACATAGTCATTTTTCATTGTCATGAAAATAAACATTTGGCTTGGATTTAACTGTGCTGAGTTTAGATGGATTCCATCAGGTTTCATTCAGTGCTGGCATTTGAATGAAAATGCTCTCAAGTACTATTCTCAACAAGCAAGGCTTTTTAGAAAATGAGCTGTCCATGGTGCTGGTTATCAAGCCTATTCAGTTGTCATGATCTTGTTTAGTACAAAAAATGCACATGTTTCTAATATCCAGCTGCAGCCAGTCATTTCCTGGGCATCTGAACACAAGCGTGCATTTGATTTTCCCATCATTTCAGTACTCCTTTAGATGGTGAACATGGCTCTTTCTATCATCCCAGTCCTACAATTACAATTAGTAACATTCCAGATGCTTACTTAAAATTCCGTGGATGGCTCACTTCTGCAGAATAGTCACATGTTTTGTACCTGTTAGAATTCACATAGGATATTCTGGGAAAGAATAAGAAGCACTAGCAAAAGAAAAGTGATTTGAGGAAAATATATAAATATGTTTTATACCTAAAAGGAAAATAAGGTAGAGAAAACTTAATTAAATTAAACCGTGTTTAATTCACGGTTCATAAAATTTTAAACAGTATTTTCTAAAAACTTACAAACAATGTCAGAACCAGAAGAGAATGACGCTGGAATGTTGGTTAATGTCATTTCAAACTAGGGTGGAGCTGAAATATCACCTAGCAGAAAATTCAAAGATAAAATTTGAAGCTTGAGGGACACAGGATCTCAACATCCAGCCTTCAAATATATTTATTTTTCAAGCTGCCAGAGACAGCAAACAGATAACCTTAAAGAAATACTTAACTCCACAACATAAGATGACAGAGAAGTTTTCCCTATGCTATAGTTAATAGAGCAGCTCTCTTGAATTTCCAACAATAAACAACATCCCAACTCCACACCATGATATCACTGCTGAAAACAGCCTAGAAGTTATTTGTGTTTTTCTCCATGCTACATACCAGATTCTTTTCCCACCAAAAAATTCTAGATCCAAGTATATTTTTGCAGAGACTTATTTGGAATGCTAGTTCTGCAGTTTGGACAACAGTTTGGAACAGAAAAGCCACTGTATTGAAAAACAAATTAGAAATGGCTTTTGCAGCTTTTCTGTTCAAAGTTACCATCTTCCCAAATAACTACAAAGCATCCAGCATAATTTGCACATAACATATACAAACTTTTGTTTTTTTAAAATAAAACTAAAGGTCCAGGTGATGTTTGGGATTTGAAAGATTTTAAGGAAAAACTTTGGATTTGCTGAGGTTAGTTTGAAATTAGGGTATGCATGAAAAAAAAAATTATTTGTTCCTAAAGCAGGAAAACTGGTCAGTGCTGACTGATTAGAGCAGGGGTATCAAACTCAATTTCATTGAGGGCCGTGTTTGACCTGGAGGAGCCAGAGTGAGCATGGCCGGGGGGGGCATGGCCAGCTCAATGTCACTCATGTCGGGGCGCCTGTGGTGGCCCAAGCGTTCTGCCAGAGAAAACGAGCTCACGAGCTCCATTTTTGGCTGCAACGGCCTCCTGCAACCCTCTGCCAATGAAAAAGGAGCTCGGGAGGGCCTCCATTTTCACCGGCAGAGGCACAGCAGGCCAGTCCTTCACTGTTTCCAGGATGGCCCTGCGGGCCAAATCTAAGCACCCCACTAACCGGATCTTCCCCCCAGGCCTTGAGTTTGACACCCCTGGATGTCTGATATGATAAGGCTGCTCCCAGGACCCAGGTCTATCTAATCCCCCACCCTATGTTTCACAAATTCACTTAAGGATTACTCAAAGGATTGTGTTCTAACTGGAACAACAGTTACTTCAGTAGGTAGATCTTATTTATCATATAAGAGAAAAATGAAATTTCTACTTTACCCAGATTTTTAAAATACAGTTTTAATATGGATATGGAGCCATTCTTTCTCTCACACACAGACACACACAGACACACATTTGTTTGTCATTTAATCTCTAACTGAAAAATAATGAAGGTCAGGCTGACCCAGCAAATTTATTTTATTTTAGGAAGCTGGATTTTTCAGGCTCCTCCAGGTTGAAAATATAAAAATATATTCAAAGAAACAAAATAAAGAAAATGAAAACAACTGTTATCTATACTCTCATCAGCTCCCAAGTCAAGTAGCCCTCCCTAACTTGAAAGGGAGAGAAAAAAAACCCATTGCAATCCAGTTAGGAATTAAAAGCTCTGCCCCATATGTATTTTAATTCTTCTTTTTGTATAATGTAACTATTTTGTGCAGGGGTTTCCCTGGAGGAGGGATCACAAAAGGCAGCAAAATGTTTAAAGTCCTGCCCCTTTTGAAAGTTGTTTTACTATATGATGGCGTGGACCTTGTGTTAAAGAGGATAGTACGGACAAACATATGGATATACAGTAGAAGCTGATGGTCCATGATGGCTCAGTGATTAAACACATTGAATTTGTCAGCTTTTCAGGTGACAGCCCAGGTTTGAGAGCTGAGCACTGCATGATGGGATGAGTTCCCATTACTTGCCCCAGCTCCTGCTCATCTAGCAGCTCAAAAGCATGAAAATGTGAGTCAATACATAAGGTACCACTTTGGTGGGAATGTCACAGTGTTCCGTGAAACTCAGCCAGTGGTGGGTTTCAAATTTTTTTTACTACCAGTTCTGTGGGCGTGACTTGGTGGGTGTGGCATGAGAAGGATACTGTAAAATCTCCATTTTCACCCCACTCCAGGGGAAGGATACTGCAAAAACCCCATTCCCTCCCAATCAGCTGGGACTTGGGGAGAGAATAGATGGGGGCGGGGCCAGTCAGAATTTTTACTACCGGTTCTCTGAACTACTCAAAATTTCTGCTACCGGTTCTCCAGAACTGGTCAGAACCTGCTGAAACCACCTCTGACCTCAGCTTGTAGTCATGCTGGCCATATGTCCATGGAAGTGTCTCCCGACAACACTGGCTCCTTCAACTAAGAAACGAAGATGAACACTGCCCCCTAGAGTCAGACACGACTGATCAGAATAAACCTTTTCCTCTATAGATGCTGATATGTGAGAATTGATATCATATATTAGAAGATGGCCTTAGTCCGTGGGCACAGATTTTTGAGAATGGAGGTGAATGGGTGACGGTCACAATATCTGAACCCAACCTATCTCTTACAGCTGTTTCTGGATGATAAAACAAGGGGATTTATTTTGTGCCACTCTATAAGAGGAGCTCTTCTGTGTAAGCAGCAGCAGAACCAATCAGTAGAAAGCCTACAAAAAATGGGTGGAGTCTACATCCTGGAAATACTGCCTAAGGTTAAGCCCTTCCCTGCATTTCCCCAATGCCATCTAGCCTGCTGAGCTCTTTACACCATATATATTTTTCTCTCTCTCTCTCTCTTTCTCACATGAAATTAGATCTCCCATTTCCTTTGTTTGGCTGGAGAAAAAAAAAGGCTATATGTCTGCTGATAGAACTTGTTCAACTGTTTCACTCACAGTGGAAGTGAAATGCTCTCCAACTTCCTGCCGCTCGGTGACATGTTTTTCAAGCCCCCTTAGGCGTTTTAGGCATTTGAGCTTTTTAGCTTAAAACTGCTTGCTGTTCTGGGAGGTGTTGCTCTGTTAAAAACAACAACACAGCAACCAGCTAAAAATCGTCTAATAATTTTTCTATGTCTATGCCATCCCTAAAAACCACTTCTGCTTCCTTTCACACTCTTCCCCATGACTCTCCGGCGACCAGCAGGCCATCCTGGTGAGATCTATGCTCTTTCTATTAACACAAAGTTTCTCGAGCCCACCAAACTGGAAATACGATCTTTTCTTTTCATAAATATAAGCCTTGTTTTGAGCCTGCCAAGCTAGTTTGCAGTTGCCATTCGTCAATCCCATTTTTTTTTCCTCAAGGGCCAAGCAGGATTAAACTAATTAACTTTTAAAACGTTTAAAAAGAAAAAAAAAGTAGTAGTTTGGGCTTTCCTATTAAATTAATGCCTTTCTCCTTCCATCCGTACAAAAATGTTAAGTGTTGTTCTTAATACTTTGCTTGAAATAATTGCCTCCCGTGCTGACAACTTGTCAAGAGTTAAGATGACGCAATTTGAGAAGGTCTAAAATCTTTTTTTTATTATTATTATTATCTATTTTGTACGAGGTTATAACTACAAATTTAGCCCAGTGTTAAGAGCCGTAGTTTTCACTCGCACATTAATAAGAAAGATCACACTTTTTTTTTCCAAAAGGTTGCAATTACCGTATATACTCGAGTATAAGCCGAGTTTTTCAGCATGTTTTTTGTGCTGAAAAACGTCCCTCTTTATACTCAGTATACTTTTCGAGGTTTTTTTTCTTTTTCACATTATACGGATGGTGCAAACTTGGCGGGCTTTTGCATTAGCAAGCCCTGCCGGTGCAGTGAGAGGGCGGGCGGGGAGCCGCCAGCCTTCTCGGCTGAGGAGGAGGCTTTCCTGACCGGTGGCTGCCTCATTTCCCTCCTCGGCTTATACTCAGTCCCCAGTTTACCCCAGTTTTTGGGGTAAAATTGGGACCGCCCAGTGTTAAGAGCCGTAGTTTTCACTCGCACATTAATAAGAAAGATCACACTTTTTTTTTTTCAAAAGGTTGCAATTAAATGCCTTATGAGATTTTTCCAACGTATTTGCAATGTTTAAAATATCATTTAATTGGGCACTGATTATGAATGTTTTATTAAACCTATTTCTTTATATTCTGTTAAAAATGCTGAGATCTCCATTTAGATCAGCATCATGAAGTAAAAGGGAAAGCTTTAACTCTTATGTCATGCTATTTTCTCAATGCAAACCTCCCTGTATCCAGTACCATTATTTGCCTGCCCAACCAATTTAAAAGATAGATAGGGTTTTATTTATTTGGTTTATTTTTTCCCCACCAGCTTTTATTAGTTTTATAAATAACTCAAAGCTGTGAACATATCTAATACTCCTTCCACCTCCTTTTTTTCTCACAACAAAGCTCTGTGAGGTAAGTTATTGAGAGAGAGAGTGACTGGCCTACAGCCACCCAGCCAGCTTTCATGCCTAAGCCTGGACTAGAACTCGGAGTCTCCTGTTTTTTTTCTTGCTTGGTATCTTAACCACTAAACCAAATGGGCTTCTACATTCAGAGTCTTCTACAAGCATGCCTAAAAAGAAGAGATGAGCTTCACTGACATCTTCCAGGCTTGTATGGAAAACAATATCCCTACAAAAGAAAGGTCATTAAATGAGTGAGAAAGACTGACTTTTTATGAACTGTCACACTACACGGAATAGAAAATGATTGACAGAATAATGTCAATCAAAGAGGTTGCTTGTATTTGCAAATATCTGTGGAAGGAAAATATAATCGCTGAAGAAGGAAATTCTTTAATATGACCAGAGTTGTTCTAAATCTTCTTTGGAGTCAAGGAAAAGTTTATTCAAGGCTTCACCGGCTCATATTTCAAAACTCAATCAAATCAAATCAAATTTTTTATTACAGGTCAGCAACCAAAACTGAATAAAACTTATTAAATCAAATAGAACCGATAAAGTACTTCAAAACTCACGGGGCTTAGTGGAGCATTTCTCAATACATAAAGGGATACCGGATTGTGTAAAGCTAAATAATATGTTGATTTTTGTCCAGGATATGGAAACCTGGCATAGAAGTGAATAGACCAGGAATAAACTTTTGTCTCAACTACAATAGTAAGTTGTTTTAGAAAATCTTTATCAAAAATATTAAACATGGACCTAATTTGCCAAAACCTTATATTTCATCTTTGAGTCAGGATTCAGAAATATGAGGGAGCAGAGAGTTGAAAACATCACAAAAGCTGATTGTTAAACATTATGGTTGAATTTTCTGTATCTCTTTTCTTTGGTCTAGTCCAGGTGTTGGCAAACCATGGCTCCGGAACCGCTTGTGGCTCTTTGGGCTCTTTGCTGTGGTCCCTGTCCCATCACTGGATGGCCCTGCCTTTTGCCCTCCCTTCCCAGTCACTCCTCACCTGGCCTGAGAAGATAACGGCAATGATGGGGTGTGTGTGTGTGTGTGTGTGGAGAAGCAGCCAGGGCTAATTCTCCAGTGCCTCACTCTTGCTGGAGCTTCTTCTGGCCCTTGTGTGTGCCTTGATCACTTGGGGAGATGAGAACCTGCTCTCCTCCCGAGACAGTGGCCCGACCAGGTCACCACCAACACTGGCCTCACTAATACAAGGGCTGGTGGGGTGGGAATGGGATCAGGGAGGATGGGACAACAGAAAGGGGAACGGCCCCGCAGTGCCCAGCCATGGCTTTAAGAAGCTCAGGGCAGTGGGAAAAGGGGATTGGCGCCATTGAACCTCGCATGCCCTCTCCAGGGGTCAGAAAAGCCGAGGCTTGGCCAAGCTGGCAAGCTCTCCTTAGGGCTCTTTGCTACTCCTTTTCTTTCTTCTTTTTGGAAATCTGGGCTGGCTGGGGAATGAGCGCAAACTATAGCAGAGGCTTCCCTTTGGGTGACCTCCTCCTTCTCCTCTCGCAACCCCCTGGCTGATTGGGGCAGGGCCAGGAGTGTGCATATGAACAGGGAGACCCTCCTCAAGTGAGTGGCCACCTACCCTGCATGCACCTTTGCTGTGCTTTGGCCAAGCCAGCCAGTTCGCTTGAGGAGGGTCTCCCTACTTGTGCGCACATTTCCGGCTCCACCACAGCTGACCAGGGGGTCACAAGAGGAGAAGGAAGAGGAGGTTCACCCAAAGAGAAGCCTCCGCCAGCCCGGATTTCCAAAAGGAAGAAAGAAAAGAAATAGCAAAGAGCCCCAATGAGAGCTCACTGGGCTTTCCAAAAGAATGAGAAGAGACACACAGAGAGACACAGATACAGAGAGAGATATACAGAGATACAGAGAGAGAGAGACACACACAGAGAGAGATATATAAAGAGAGAGGGAGAGAGACGGGGAGAGACAGCGGGGGGATGGGGAGAGAGGGGGAAAGAGAGGGAGAGATAGAGAGAGATACAGAGAGGGGGGAGGGGGAGAGGGGATGAGAGAGAGATGTAGAGAGATATAGCGGGAGAGAGAGGGGAGTGAGAAAGGGGAAGAGAGAGAGGACAAGGGCAAGGGAGAGAGAGAGAGAGTGACAGAGAGAGAGAGAGAAGGGTTTTGTGGTTCCTGGTTCTCTGCCTTAATGACCAGCTGGGTAGGCATGGCTAGGGGGTCATGTGACCGGAAGTGAATGGTGTCAAGTTGGCCACGCCCACCCAGGTTTTGTGGCTCCTGGTGTTTTGTTGTTGTTATTTCTGTGGGAAACGTGTCTAAATGGCTCTTTCAATGTTTAAGATTGCAGACCCCTGGTCTAGTCAGTGTCTTTTATGTGGGTAGAAAAATGTAATTGGAAATGTATCTCTGTTTAGTGAATAGCTTCTATTTTTGGTGTTAATGCTTTTGTTTTTAAGATAACGTACATTTTTGCTAGGGAACCATAAAATATCATTAATTCAGGAAGAAAATGATATTGAGAATAGAATAGCTATAAATCCAGCTTACAGTAATTTTTTTATCATGATAGCTTTTAAGTTATGTTAAAGTACTTATCTGCTCCTTATTTGAAGTTAGAATTGTTATCATGGGAAGGTATTGAAAAATTCAGCTCCAAATCAATTCAGCCTCCTCTGTCACTCTATCAGATAATTGCAAGATAATGCTGGGATCCATCAAGGACAGTTCAGACAAATGGAGTTGCTGCATATTTTTTTTACTGAAAATACTCTACATTTCAAATTACGAATGAACAGGAAATATTATTTTTATTGTGTGTGTGTATGTATATATATATATATATATATATATATATATATATATATATATATATATATATATATATATATATATATATATATATATATATATATAGGTCTTTGGTTGTTCGGTTTTCTCCGTGTAAAATTGGAAGTGTCTTGGCGACGTTTCGACGAAGTCTCATTCGTCATCTTCAGGCTTCAGCTTCGTGCTTCTGGGAGCAATGTGTGATCCAGCTGTTTCTTCCTTTTAACTGCTAGTGGGGGTTTGAACTGATTGGGTGGGAGCTTGGCTGTGCTCTGATTGGATGGGGGTTTTTCTGTGCTCTGATTGGCTGGGGGTGTGTCCTGTGTTGGTGGGGGCTTGGTTGTGCTCAGTCTAGTCTGTGCTGCAGGGGGATTTGAGCTGGTGAGCTGCATAGCTGTTGTTTGGCTTTGTGGTCGTGCTACATCTTCATAGTGGGTGTCAGTCTGCTGCATGAATGGATTGGAGGGTTTGAAATGGCTAATGTTGCAGCTGCGGTCTGGCTTCTGGTCCTTGGTCGTGCTTCATGATCAGTGTGGGTTTGGGTCTGCTTTCTGGGTGGATGTGCAGTGGTGACATCCTGTGTGGACCTTGTGAGTGTGGGTCTGGTGTCATTCCTCGTGTTAGGGACTCGTTTGTCAGTAAGGCGGGTTTCAAATGGCTGGTAGGCGGAGGTGTCATCTCGCTTGTTCATGCTGTGTGGGCGTTTATCTCAATGGCTTCTGATTATTCTGTTGTTAAAGTGTTCAGTTTTGGCGATAGTTCTGGTCTTTTAAAGTCAATATCATGTCCTGTGACTTTAAAGTGTTGGACCAGGAAGAAGTTGGTTCCTCTTTTGAATGAGTTCTTGTGTTCTTCAATGCGCACTTATTCTTCTGTTGGTTTGTCCAATGTATGTGGTGGGGCAGGCGGTGCATGGGATTTCATATACTCCTTGATTTTCTAACTCAATTTTGTCTTTGGGGTTTCTTAGGATGGTGGATACTTTTCTGTTTGTGCAGAATGCTGTCTTGATGTTGTGTTTGTGGAGGATCTTGCTGATTCTGTCTGTGGTGCCTTTTATATATGGGAGGAGGGCTGTGCCGTTTTCTTGTTCTCTGTCTTGGATTTTAGTGGGGGGTTCTTTTTGGATTAGTTTGGTAATCTTATTTCTCTGGAATCTATTGGATGTTAGTACGTTAGTGAGAGTGTCTAGTTCGGGTTTTAGGTGTTGTTCATCAGCTAAGCATTTTGTTCTGGAGATGAGTGTCTTGGCTACGGAGTTGATCTGTGCTGGGTGGTGGTGTGAGAGTGCGTGCAGATAGCGGTTTGTGTGTGTTTTCTTCTGGTAGATGGTGTGTCCTAGGGAGCCATTGGGTTTTCTGTAGACTAAGACATCCAGGAAGGGAAGTTGGTTATTAACTTCTGTTTCCATGGTGAACTGTATTTTGGGGTGTAGGCTATTGAGGTGTGTGAGGAAGTTGTCAAGTGTTTCTTTCCCGTGTGGCCAGATTATGAAGGTGTCGTCTACATATCTGAGCCAGAGTTTGGGTTTGTGATCCGATTTTTCTAGAGCTTGGGTTTCAAAGTGTTCCACAAACCCAAACTCTGGCTCAGATATGTAGACGACACCTTCATAATCTGGCCACACGGGAAAGAAAAACTTGACAACTTCCTCACACACCTCAATAGCCTACACCCCAAAATACAGTTCACCATGGAAACAGAAGTTAATAACCAACTTCCCTTCCTGGATGTCTTAGTCTACAGAAAACCCAATGGCTCCCTAGGACACACCATCTACCAGAAGAAAACACACACAAACCGCTATCTGCACGCACTCTCACACCACCACCCAGCACAGATCAACTCCGTAGCCAAGACACTCATCTCCAGAACAAAATGCTTAGCTGATGAACAACACCTAAAACCCGAACTAGACACTCTCACTAACGTACTAACATCCAATGGATTCCAGAGAAATAAGATTACCAAACTAATCCAAAAAGAACCCCCCACTAAAATCCAAGACAGAGAACAAGAAAACGGCACAGCCCTCCTCCCATAAATAAAAGGCACTACAGACAGAATCAGCAAGATCCTCCACAAACACAACATCAAGACAGCATTCTGCACAAACAGAAAAGTATCCACCATCCTAAGAAACCCCAAAGACAAAATTGAGTTAGAAAATCAAGGAGTATATGAAATCCCATGCACCGCCTGCCCCACCACATACATTGGACAAACCAACAGAAGAATAAGTGCACGCATTGAAGAACACAAGAATTCATTCAAAAAAGAGGAACCAACTTCTTCCTGGTCCAACACTTTTAAGTCACAGGACATGATATTGACTTTAAAAAGACCAGAACTATCGCCAAAACTGAACACTTTAACAACAGAATAATCAGAGAAGCCATTGAGATAGAAAAACGCCCACACAGCATGAACAAACGAGATGACACCTCCCGCCTACCAGCCATTTGGAAACCCGCTCTTATTGACAAACGAGTCCCTAACACGAGGAATGACACCAGACCCACACTCACAAGGTCCACACAGGATGTCACCACCACATCCACCCAGAAAGCAGACCCAAACCCACACTGATCATGAAGCACGACCAAGGACCAGAAGCCAGACCGCAGCTGCAACATTAGCCATTTCAAACCCTCCAATCCATTCATGCAGCAGACCCACTATGAAGATGTAGCACGACCACAAAGCCAAACAACAGCTATGCAGCTCACCAGCTCAAATCCCCCTGCAGCACAGACCAGACTGAGCACAACCAAGCCCCCACCAACACAGGACACACCCCCAGCCAATCAGAGCACAGAAAAACCCCCATCCAATCAGAGCACAGCCAAGCTCCCACCCAATCAGTTCAAACCCCACTAGCAGTTAAAAGGAAGAAACAGCTGCGATCACACATTGCTCCCAGAAGCACGGTTGAAGCCTGAAGATGACGAATGAGACTTCGTCGAAACGTCGCCAAGACACTTCCAATTTTACACGGAGAAAACCCAACAACCAAAGACATATATATATATATATATATATATATATATATATATATATATATATATATATATATATATATATATATATATATATATATATATATATATTACATATTGTATACAAAATTCCATTGTAAAAGGAAATAAAAAGAATTAGTGCTTTATAAAAATCATAACTGCAGTAATGCCTCCTAAATCATAAGCCAGGTTATTTCAGAGATTGTTCTTTCAGACTAAAATGCTAGAGCAGGTTGAATGTCCTGTTTTCCTTTCTGAAATAGATCCCAAGTTCAATGTTCTCATATATGTCAGGGTTCCAGAAATACCTCTTCTGCGTAAAAGAGACTCGGAGGCATCTTTTCTTTTTCTCAAAGTCCTTTACTAGCATGAGGAGACTGGCACACGATGAGTGCAATTCCAAAACCTGAAGTTCCGGATTCTTTTCCCCAGTTATACAAACCCCAAGAGTCCCACCCCCCTGACCCCTTTGATGGTCACATGGTCCCACGTTCTCCCAGTCCATTCGAATATCTTCTTGCCACTCTTCCTGCAGATGTGAACCCCATCCGACCTTGGCCGTGTGTAGAAGGTTACCATACCCTCAGCCCCCTCCTTCCCTCAGAGGAAAAATGTGGCAGCGCCTGGAAACCTAAAATATAATATGGTTTCCAGGCCTGACAGGCGCCCCTCTTGGAAAAGAAGCTATATCCTAGGAAGGAAACCAAAGAGCCCATAAAGAAGAGTGTCAGTGGTCCCCACTTCCCTTCTACCCCCCCCTCCCCTCCCCAAGAGGTTTCTTAGGTTTGTCAGGGAAAGCATCGTGAAATTGTTTAATCAAAGTGTCCGCATGTACTTTCCAACTTTTGACCCAAGTAGATTCAGATAATGGATATCCTTCCAGTGGACTAAATATTGTAATTGACCTCTATATAGTCTAGAGTCAAGGATTTTCTTGATTTCATAGTGGGTTTCACCTTGGATTATCAAGGGTGGTGGGGAGCAGGTTGAGGTCTCAGACCAGACTGTTTAGCAGGTTTTAATAAGCTGGTATGGAATACCGGTGTATTTTCCCAATATTCGAGGGAGCTTGAGTTGACGGTAACGGATTAATAATTTTACAATGGGGAAAGGACCCAAAATTTTGGACCGAATTTTCCTGCTGGGTATCCTTAATCTTAGATACTTAGTAGACAAAAGACTTTATCTCCAATGCGAAAAGGGGTTGAAGGAACGGTGTTTGTCAGCTTGGGCTTTGTAATTCGAGCTGTGATAGCTAAGGCCTTTTTGTGTTTTCCCAACCTTTCTTCAACGAATTCATCCAGTCCGTTAGGGAAACCGAAGTGGGGGTTGCACGGGAGTTCAGGCATTGGAACGAAGTCCATGCCGTGGTTATTTGAAAAGGGTTAACCCTGCTGCTGTGTACGGCATTATTATATGCAACCTCTGCAAATGGTAACAAGTCGGACCAGTTTTCTTGTTGGTAATTTACGTAACACCGTATGTATTGTTCCACCATCAAATTTAATTTTCAGCCGCTCCATTAGTCTCCGGATGGAATCCAGAACTAAGTCCTTGAGACGACCCAATGGACCGTAGGAACTCTTTCCAGAACTTGGCTGTGAATTGAACACCCTGTCGGATATTATCCTTTAGGGACTCCATGCAGTCTGTAGATGTGTTTGAGGAAGAGCTTTGCTAATTTTCTAGCCGATGGTAATCCGCTGCACGCAGTGAAGTGGGCCTGTTTAGAGAACAAGTCCACTACGGTCCATATCACTGTATTTCCTCCACTAGGTGGGAGTTCAACAATAAAATCCATGGCAATCTCTTCCCAGGGTCTGGTTGGTTCGGCTACGGGTTGCAGGAGTCCAGGGGGTTTCCCTGGTCTGGACTTCATGGTGGCACAGGTAGCACAGCTCCTGACATAGTCTTCGACATCTGATTTCATTTTTGGCCACCAGAATTGTCTTCTAGCCAAGTGGAGAGTTTTTAAAAATCCAAAGTGGCCTCCTAGGCGAGAGTCGTGGCTTCTCTGTAGTATTGGCAACCGCATAGCGACGGGTACATAAATTTTGGTCCCCTTCCAGGGTATCCCATCCCTTAAGGTGAGGTCTTGGAAGTTTTCTTTAAACCAAGCATCATCAGTGAGTGCTGATTTTAAGTCCGCTAGCAGTTTATTTGGTGGGATGTTAGTACGTGTGATCGCGGTCGAGTAAGTGCTTGGTTGACGGTTCGCTATCGGGATCATTGCATGTATCACTTCTTCGTTTGCTGTCAAATTGTGGTTTCTAGATAGGCGCCAGCCAGCAGGTTTTGGTCGCCTGGGATGTATTTGAGGGTGAAATGGAAGCGCTTGAAAAACTGAGCCCATCGAACTTGTTTGGGAGAAAGCTTTCGGGGGTTTTTCAAGTATTCGAGGTTTTTGTGGTCCGTCCATACCTCGAAAGGTTCCTTTGCCCCTTCAAGGAAGTGTCTCCAGGAGAGGAGTGCCCAACGTACTGCAAAGGCTTCTTTTTCCCAAACTGCCCATCTGCGTTCAGCGTCGGTCAGTTTTTTAGATATGTACGCGCAGGGCATAAGGTTGTTTTCGGTATTCCGTTGTAATAAGACAGCGGCTATTGCTACATCACTTGCATCAGCTTGGACCACAAAAGGTTTATTTGGATCCGGGTGTTGAAGAATCGGTTCCATTGAGAAGAGGCGTTTCAGGTGTTCAAAGGAACGTTGGCAGTCCATTGTCCAAGGTAGGGGTTGGTTAGGTTTGGGTTTGGTGGGTGATGGGCCAGTTTTTAGTAATTCCGTTAATGGTAGAGCTACTTCTGCGAAAGAAGGAATGAATTTGCGGTAAAAATTTGCGAAACCCAAGAAACTTTGAAGTTGCTTACGTGTGCGTGGCGGTTGCCAATCCAACACTGCTTTCACTTTGCCCGGGTCCATTTCGATACCTTTGTTTGATATCCGGTAACCTAGGTAGTCGAGGGATTCCTTATGGAATTCGCATTTGGAAAGTTTGACATATAGCTTAGCGGCTAGGAGCTTTTTAAGAACTTGTCTGACCAATTTGATGTGTTGTTGCATATTGTCTGAGTAGATAAGAATATCATCTAAGTAGACAAGAACCCCATTGTAGAGATGGGGGTGCAGGGTTTCATTAATTAGTTGCATAAAGACAGCTGGGGCTCCTTGGAGACCAAAGGGCATGACACGGTATTGGAAACTACCCAAGGGGCAATTGAAAGCCGTCTTCCATTCATCACCTGCCTTGATACGGACACGGTAATAGGCTTCCCTTAAATCCAATCTGGTGAAAATTTTTCCTTTTGATAGGTGGTTCAACAGGTCGTGCATAAGTGGTAACGGGTAAGTGTTTTGTATGCAAATCGCATTGATATTTTTGAAGTCAATACATAATCTGAGTGAACCATCTTTTTTTTGTTTAAATAGCACAGGCGCAGCTACAGGTGATTTTGCTGGTTCAATGAACCCTCTGGCTAGGTTAGTGTCAATGTATTTCCTTAGTTCAGACATTTCTGCTGGTGTCATTGAGTACATTTTGGGTTTTGGCAATTTTGCCCTGGTGCAATTCAATTGCGCAATCAGTTTGCCGGTGGGGTGGTAAGATGTTACATTCATCCTCGCTAAAAACATCTGATAAATCCATGTATGCTTTAGGGATGCTGGGTTCTTTAGGAGATGGCTTGGATATGGTGGTTGTTGGTTCCATCTGGTGGTCGTTTTGGGTAAGGGTTTTTTTTGTTGTTGGGGGGGGTGGGATTTGGTCTAAGGGTCCGAAGGTCCATATAATTTTCCTGAATCCATCCTCCCATTTAATTGTGGGTTCCCATTTGTCCAACCAAGCTAAACCCAGGATGATGGATTCTGACATTTTAGGAATTACTATGAATCTTATAAGTTCATGATGGGCACCAATTTCTAAGCGAAGTAGTTGTGTGACTCGGGTTGCTGGAACGCCACCAATCAAGGTTCCATCTACTTGGTGGAATTTAATTGGGTGGTTCAAGGGAAATGTTTTTATACGGAGTTGGGCGACTGTGGAGGTTGAAATTAGGCATCTGGTGCATCCTGTGTCCACAATAGCGTCTAAAAGTTTTTTGGCCCCTCCTCCTGGAATTATTAAGTTTACTTTGATGGCAAAAGGAGGAATAGGTGCACTCACCATTGGGTCGTTTTCTGGTTGGGTTGAGTCGTCGGCAGGCGACTTGGACGATGGAAGGTCAGTGAGGAGGTCTGTGGCTTGCCTCGCGAAGCGACTGGTATTAGGATTCTTTCGAGGGGGGTTGCGTGGTCGGGTAGCAGTTGGTGGTTGATACTGTGGGAGGGGTGTTGGGGCTAGGCAAACTGATGCCCGGTGACCCAGTTTTCCACAACGGTAGCATTTGATTATTGTTGAGGGGTAAAAGGTGGAGGGTGTGGTTGGTCTGGAGGGGGAGGATCTTGTAGGTGGTCTTTGAGGAGGTGTAGTTGGTGATCGGCTTTGGAGGGGGTTGAATTCTCTGTCCAGAGCAATGGACACGTTGTACCAGGCATTCAGTTGTTCTGGGATTCCTCTGGTGGAGCAGGCTTTTCTGATGTTTTGATCAATTGCTTCTTTAAAGTAATGAAGAAGAATGACTTCTGGCCAATGTCTAAGATTGCCAGCCACTCTTCTGAAATCCCATACAAATTGTTTGAGTGGCTTGTTGCCCTGTTTCATTGTTTTTAAGGTGGTTTCACATTCTGCAATTAGGTCATCATCTTGAAACCGGTTGCGAAGCAGTGTCATAAATTCGTGAACATTATTCAGTTCTGGTGCTTGTGCATTGTATAGCTGTGCTATCCACTCTGAAGCTAGCCCCACATTCATTCCATCTGAGATGGTGTTGATTAGGCTTTTGTCTGATGGGTATTGATGCCTATATTGTTCAACGTAAGCCTCAATTCTGCTGAGAAAGTAAGCCAGGTGGTGTGGATTTCCATCAAAGGTTGGTTTGAAAGGGGAGGGTTGGGGGGTTTAGTTGCGCTGCTTGGGGTGGCAGAGGGGTTGGGGGGGGGGGGGCTGCTGCTGTTGCAGCTGGCTGTTGGGCTGCAGAGGGGGGTGGCATTCTTCTTGGCTGCTGAGAAGAAAGTCTTTGAGACGCTGCAGCAGATGAAACAACATCGGCGTGAGGCCCACTGGAAAGGGGAGGGCTGAACTAGCTGGTTGCCATTGATACTGAATCCACCCTTGTCCCGGATGGAACGCCCACCCAGGCGGGATAGACGCTGCTGGAGGCAGCGAGGCCTCTGCTGGCGGGAAAGATCAATTGAAGGGAGTTGTGATCCCCCAGGCTTTGGCTTTACTTGAAGTTCCTGCTGTTTGAAGGAGGGAGGGGTTCTCTTGCGTTCATCGGAACGGCTTGAGCTTCAGTAGTCTCTCTCTCTGGTGGGAGGAAAGTGAATCTAGGCTGAGCTAAAGGCTCTCGAGGTCTCACCTCCAGCCGCTCAAAAGTTTCAGGGAGGTCTAATAGGGACTGGGATTTCAGGGGGTCTCTCAGGTCCCAATCCAGTGACTCTTCCGAACCCCCAGTTTTTACTGTCCTCCAGTGAGGTTGAGAAGAGGGAGGGGGGTCTCCATTCCGTCCTGAAATGTTTTCTCGACTGGCAGCTTACCCATGACTCAGAGTCCTGTTTCGCCGCTCCTTCTAAGCTTTCAACTTGCTGCTCTTCCATCTTCACTGGGTCTTTGCACCGCTGTGGAGGTTGCGGAGACTGGGGCCCAGCACCCCTCTAACGGGCCCCCTCTGAGAGGAGAAGAGGGTACCGTTAGCAGAAGAAAGTTAGTGAGGTTTTGGAATAATGTCAGGGTTCCAGAAATACCTCTTCTGCGTAAAAGAGACTCGGAGGCATCTTTTCTTTTTCTCAAAGTCCTTTACTAGCATGAGGAGACTGGCACACGATGAGTGCAATTCCAAAACCTGAAGTTCCGGATTCTTTTCCCCAGTTATACAAACCCCAAGAGTCCCACCCCCCTGACCCCTTTGATGGTCACATGGTCCCACGTTCTCCCAGTCCATTCGAATATCTTCTTGCCACTCTTCCTGCAGATGTGAACCCCATCCGACCTTGACCGTCTGAAGAATGTTACCATACCCCTCAGCCCCCCTCCTTCCCCTCAGAGGAAAAATGTGGCAGCGTCTGGAAACCTAAAATATAATATGGTTTCCAGGCCTGACAATATATACATTTGCACACCAATGGTAGGTTTCTACCGGTTTGCCCTGGTTCGGGCGAACCGGTAGCGGCGGTGGCAGGAGGCTCCGCCCACCTGCCCAGACATCATCACTTTTATTTTTTATTCAAAAAGTTTTTATTAGTCAAAAAAGGTTTATACAAATACATATCAGGTATGGTAAATTTTCAGTTTTCTTATCTAAAATAAGAATTTTACTCAAATTTTTTAACACATACAACAGCCATATGGCAAGCAGGTGACACGAAGTAGCTAAGTTTACAAATTTTAAATACGTAATAAAGAAGAGTCAAGAATAAACAGAATATCGTACAAAAGAGAATAAGGAAAACCAACACAATCCCAAATATCTTTATCACTTCCTAGTTTTGGATCTCAGAACTCTGGGTTCAGCCTGACCCAACTCCAGGGCCGCAACAGCGGCAGCCGCTTCCGCCCCATGATCTATAACCTCCCCTTCTTCAATTCCTGGGTCATCTGATTCCAGGAGGGCTTTGTGTTCCTCCACATAGGCCGTAGCCTCCGCAATTGTACTGATTTTTTTCGTAATGCCCTCCCGGAAAATCATCAATCCTCTGGCATCAGCCATCTGAAGCCCACTCCTTCTGGTACAATTTGCTTGACAAAAAATAATATTTCTTTCTTTTTTCACGTACCTGTCTGGGAATCTGCCTCAGAATGGCTATCTCCCTGCCCCTGTAAATCAGTGCCCCACTCCTATGTTTTCTAAGAATTTCATCTCTCGTCTCTCTTCTCACAAATTTGACATGAACCTCTCTGGGAACTGCATGCGTGCGTGCATATTGCGAATTAACTCTATAAACTCGATCCACATCCCAATTCATGAAATCAACACCTCTCCCAAGAAATTCTCCCAACAATTTAGTCACAACATCTCTCAAGTCTTCTTGGTCCACTTCTTCCAAATTTTGAAACCTAAGGAAATAAGACATTTTATCCATCTGTAGTCCAAGCACAGCATTGCCTGTCGTCTCCTCTCTTTTCTGCACTGCCCGCATCTCACCCTCAAACCTTCCACTTTCTGCTTGTTTTCTGCTGAAACTTGTTGAGTATCCTTTAAATCCTTTTGGATAGTCACAATTTCTGCTCTTATTTCATCAATTTCTTGTCCATATTAGATAACTTTTCCAAAATTCTCTCCATCTCTCCAGCAGTTGGTCTCTGACCTTTGCCATTAAGGAAAAAAAATACAAAATCCTCAGGCAGGCACAGTATCCTTGTAATTTCCTCCGGATCCACCAGGGGGCACTCACAGGAGCAACGAGTCCAGAGTACAGTTAGTCAACCAGGAAGCCGAAGGGAAGTGATGTCATCAAAATTCTCATAGTGAAGGCGGAAGCTGGACGCCACCACTGTTCCCCAGAAGGAGGGGGGGCCTCAAACCTTCCCTCCTAAATTTCTCCATCACCTCTTCTCTCCAGAGCTCCACAAAACCGGTAATCTTCTTATTTTAAGTTCTCCTCTCTCCAAAATAACTCGTGCTCCTTCCAACCGCAGGGGAGAAAACCCCCGCACTCCGGGCACTCCACTCACGTTTACCGATATTCCCTTCCCTTCTCCTCCTCAATTCTTCTCCGTTCCCTGCTCACCACCAGGCTGCTGCAGTTATAAATCCAATGCCCCGGTGTCACCGGGCACAGCGGCCCAGGCGACGACCAAAATAATGGCCGCGGCCTGTGGCCTCCGAACCCCGCCAAGCCTAGGACGCGCCAGCATCGGTCCCCACAGTCCTGTATGTCGGCTGGGAGACCCCTGGCGAGCCGTCCGTACGGCAGGTGTCCTTTTCGGAACACCTGGCCCCTGAGGGCCTCGGCGGCGGCCGGATTCGGGCGCTGGAGGCAGGAAAAGCCTTCCAGACGTCCGTTGCCGCTGGACACCGGAAGTCGTCTCTCGACATCATCACTTTTATGTATGTACGCAATTTGCATAGCCGCCGCTGATTGGTTGATTCAGCGGTGAGAATTTTAAACACTGTCATTGGCCGGCTTGCATGCCAGAGCTCTATAAAGAGCGAGGCTCGGCGGCTGCCGAACTGTTCGTAATTGATTTGCTGGACGAATAAAGAGCTGAAAGCTGTCTTTTTTTTTGCGAGAATCTAACAATCACAGACACTCTGCATATGCACATAAGGTTCTGCACATGCGCAGAAGCGCCGCGCATGAGCGAAGCAAGCGCCTGCATGCGCGTGGTCACTGTTCTGAACTGGTAGCGAAAGTAAGTCAAACCCACTACTGATGCACACAGATTTGAAACTATACAGGTACAATTACAAGGGAGCCCAAAATCTCCATTGCTAAGTGAGACAGTTGTTAAGTTAATTTTACTTCACATTACAACCTTCCTTGCCACAGTTGTTAAACAGTTGAATCACTGCAATTGTTAAGCTAGTAGCGCAGTTGTTAAGCGAGGGGTCTTTGGTTCTCTCTTTTTTTTTTTTTTTGTTTACATTTATACCCCGCCCTTCTCCGAAGACTCAGGGCGGCTTACAGTGTATAAGGCAATAGTCTCATTCTATTTGTATATTTTTACAAAGTCAACTTATTGCCCCCCCAACAATCTGGGTCCTCATTTTACCTACCTTATAAAGGATGGAAGGCTGAGTCAACCTTGGGCCGGGCTCGAACCTGCAGTAATTGCAGGCTACTGTGTTCTTAATAACAGGCTTTACCAGCGTGAGCTAAACCGGCCCCTTTGAGTTTGGTTGTTTTCTTGCAGACATTTCATTACCTAAACTTAGATAACATCATCAGTGAATCTGGCTTCCCGATCGACTTTGCTTGTCAGAAGTTCAAAAAGATGATCACATGACTCCAGGACACTGCAACCGTCATAAATACATGCCAGTTGCCAGGTGTCTGGATTTTGATCATGTGACCATAGGAATGCTGCAACGGTTGTGTGAAAAATGATCATATGTCACTTTTTTCAGTGCCATTGTAAGTTTGAATGATCGCTAAATGAACAGTTGTAAGTTGAGGACTACCTGTAATAAGAAGTATTCAGTCTATAACCATAATCTAAACCTAGCACTCCTCTTTTTATAAACTTAGCCCTTGACCATGAAACGCTGCTTAAACATTATTTTGTGATAAGAAATCTATATGCTGAACAGTGGAGAACCTAGTTAATTTAGATTTGATTTTGTTATCAAAATAACAAACTTTCCTTCTGGTTTCTTAAAACTGACTCACTTGATCATAATTATATAAAATACCAGTATAAATAAGAAAAGGGGTGACAACCATTGTAATGAAATTAATAGGAAGCCCCCTACCCTTGTTGTTCTGTCTCCTTCCCCACTTCAGACCCACAAGCTGGCCTTCAGCCAGCGGATTCACAGCTCTTATCCTTGCCTGCCAAAGTTCAAACAAATAACTCACGTAGCAAGACATTCAGCTCTTTTTGAAATGGTTCAGCTAAACTTTTGCTTCCTGTGGAGTGAGAGTAGTCCCAAAGCTCCTTATATATCCTGTGGGGTGGGGCTCCTGCCCCACCCTTCCTTTTGATGACGCCGCCTCTCTAATCTTCTGAAGCGCGGAACAAGCCAGGCTTGATTATTATTATCAGCTGAGTCTGAAGGCGTAGCCTGGGGAAGGGAGGAATCAGGGAATGACGGCCTCATTACGTCCTCCGTCTGGTCTGGTTCTGGCTCCTGGAGCCGAGCCACAGGAATCGGTGCTCCTGAGGTAAGCCTTAGTGGCCCTTCCCCCTCACTCTCTGAGTCACTTTCGGGCATGGGGCCAGGTTCGGGGACGGGAGTCACAACACTTGTTTTGAAAAACAGTACAAACTGCTTTTGCTGGTTTTCACAAGGTATGAGTTGCTTCCAATTTTTAAAAAGGTGGGGAACAGTTCTCTAATTTATAACAGTTTCTGAGGTAGATTGTACTTTAAACATCATGTACTGTAAGGGAAAGTAGGTGCTTATGCTGAATACAATATACCTTTCATAAAGCTATGAATGATTCTACATAATGTTGGTTGTTATCTGCATGTGGCACTGCAGTTTTCTCCACTCCTGTGGATTTATTTATTTGTATTTATTTAACAAAATTGTATGTTGCCTATTTCATTATGACTTGTGGGGGGGAGGGTGTTTGAAAGCATCGCATGGATAAATTTAATGTGTCAGCCTACTCTCTCTCTCTCTCTTTTTTTCCCTGTGTCTATTTTATTTTGGGGGCATGTATTTTGCCGCAAAAGACTATGGATAACTATACAGATTGTACTGAAGGTCTTTGTGTATTTATGCATATTTTAACCTATTTGTGAATGTTAAAACGCAAACCCCAAAGTGACAAATTAGCAAAAGACTGTTTACAATAAACTAGACCAATTAAAATATTAATAATTCAGAACAAATTTCTAAAAAAAAAAAAGGCTCGAATCTAAAAACAGTTTAAATATTCACATACCAGGCAAGATCAGGATAGATTGGAAGACAGAAGGAGTTCCTCTAACCCAAAATAGACTAAGTGACAACCACATTATGCCACAGGGAGGGAATTCCAAAACTGTGCCTTGAACGCTCTCTGCTGACTCATGAGAAAGCAAACTGCTGGCAGATGCCGGATTCTCAAGGGAGCATCTCTGTTAAAAATGGGTCTGCTTGGCAGATATATAAGACAGCAGGCAATTTTACATGGCGTTGCATATTGTTGCAATGCTTCGAAATGAATTCTGTAGCAAAGGGGTAGCCAGTTCAATGCTTTCAGAATAAATATACACTTACAGGAGGGCGACCCCTTCAGCAATCCAGCTGCTGCAATTTGGACTGGTTGAAGCTTTTAAGCCCAATTCCAGGGTAGTCCTACAATACATCATACTGCAATTGTTCAGCCCTGAAGTTGCCAATATACTGTATATTAATCACTGTCCAGAAATGATCCAAGCTGATAAGTAGTGAAAGATGAAAAAAAGCTCTTCGTTCCAAAAAGACCATTTGTGCTTCCATTTAAAAAGATGGTTCTAGGAATACACTCAGACTCTTTTCCTTCTTTTTAATGAAATTAAATTCAAACTATGCAGATCCCTTAACTGTTCGATAAATGAACTGCCAACAGACTGTGCCTATGCCTTTGGAGGATTCATCTGCGTGTTCCAGTTTTTTTTCCAACCTATCTAGTGGTTGGATTCAAATAATTTAACAACCGGTTCTTTGCCCTAATGACAGCTGGGTGGGCATGGCCAGGGCGTGTGACAGGCACCAATCGGCCTCCTGCACCCTCCTGGGAGCAAACATGGGCTGCAGGGGGGGGCATCACTGCCCCCATGCAGGGGTGAAATGCTCCCGGTTCGGATGGCTTGCCCAATCCGGTAGTGATGGCGGATGGTGGTTCAGAGAACTGGTAGCAAAAATCCCTGGCCCCGTCCCCTGCCTCTGCTGAGCCGTGCCATCATCAGAGGTTTTTGTTTTTTTTACTTTTAAAAGCAGTTTTTCTTCAGCTGAAAACATGCCTTTAAAAGTAAAAAAAAAAGCCTTTGATGATCCCGCAGCTCAGCTGGGATTATCAGAACCCTTTAAACTCTTTTTTTAAACAACCTCTTTAGCCGAAGAGGTTGTAAATAAAAAGATTTTAAAAGGCTCTTCTGGCGATCCCAGCTGAGTTCCTCATCACCAGAACCTTAAAAAACATGTTTTCTACAAGGTCTTCAGCCGAAGAGCTTGTTAAAACAATTATTTTAAGAGGTTCTGGGTTGAATAGAATTTTTTATTGGCCAAGTGTGATTGGACACACAAGGAATTTGTCTTGGTGCATATGCTCTCAGTGTACATAAAAGAAAAGATACGTTCATCAAGGTACAACATTTACAACACAATTGATGATCAATATATCAATATAAATCATAAGGATTGCCAGCAACAAGTTATAGTCATACAGTCATAAGTGGAAAGAGATTGGTGATGGGAACTATGAAACGATTAATAGTAGTGCAGATTCAGTAAATAGTCTGACAGTGTTGAGGGAATTATTTGTTTAGCAGAGTGATGGCCTTTGGGAAAAAACTGTTCTTGTGTCTAGTTGTTCTGGTGTGCAGTGCTCTATAGCATCGTTTTGAGGGTAGGAGTTGAAACAGTTTATGTCCAGGATGTGAGGGATCTGCAAATATTTTCACGGCCCTCTTCTTGATTCGTGCAGTATACAGGTCCTCAATGGAAGGCAAGTTGGTAGCAATTATTTTTTCTGCAGTTCTAATTATCCTCTGAAGTCTGTGTTTTTCTTGTTGGGTTGCAGAACCGAACCAGACAGTTATAGAGGTGCAAATGACAGACTCAATAATTCCTCTGTAGAATTGCGATGAGGGAACTTCAGCTGGGATCGTCAGAGGAGCCTTTTAAAATATTTTTTTCCTTTGGCGATCCCAGATGAGTTGTCTCATCATCACAGACTTTTAAAATCATTTTTAACAGCCTCTTACAATAGCCCCCGCCCATACCCACCCAATTGCCCCCTCCTCACTTACCTAATTACTGCTCCTTTGGGCTGGCAAAGTCATGCTTTACATCTTTTGCATCAGCTAGCAACTGAATCTGCCTGCCTAAAATCCAACTCCTCAGTGAGCAACTCAATCTGCCTGGTTTGCTGGCTGAGGAACTCTGGGAATTGAAGTCCACAAACCTTAAAGTTACTAAGGTTGGAGAACCCTGATCTAAAAAATATAAATAAAATAATAAAATAAAATATTTGTGCATTTTTCTGAGATTTGGTGTGTTTCTGTAGTGTTTCACTCTAACTACACAAACACACAAAATCTCACAAAGCTGTATCTGGCATTTTGTGTGTGTTGTGTGTGTGTGTGTGTGTGAGTCAGCTGTGTTGTGTGTATGTAAAGTGTGAAAGTTGGTTTTTGAGCTTTTTGTGTCTGTGTGAGATTCCTACTTGTTGCAGGGGTCATTTTGGGTGAGATGCAGCTGCCTTTATATTGTATGTGAGTCAGTTGTGTTTTGTTGTTTGTGTGTAAAGTTAGTTTTTGGTATGTCTTATTGTTTTGTATACTTTGTTTATTATTTTTATTATTTATTGTTATTGGCCACGTCCACCCAGTCATGTGACCACCAAGCCACACCCACCAATTAAGCCATGCCCACAGAACCAGTAGGGAAAATTTTTAGATTTTACCCATGCTCCTGTGCCCCATTTTGGGCTGAGTAGACTTCCCTACAGCCTCCTGTGAGCAAAAACAGGTTGCAGGAGGATCCCACCACACCCCCTGCAACCCCCACACCCCGTTTTGGGCCTAGGAGGCCTCTCTGAAGCCTCCTGGGAGCAAAAATGGGCCATGGGGGGACTCCTGGAAGGGTCGCAGAAGGGAGGGGTCACCCAGCAATTTAACTACTGGTTTTCTGAAACTGGCCCGAGCCAGCTGAATCCCACCAGTGAACCTATCCCACTTCTAGGTACTGGGTCAGCACTCACACTTGTATAGATGATACACAGAAATAGTTTGACAATAGCACGGATTTGACTAGGATCATAGAGGTATTATTCCCACCAAAGCATTAACTTAAAGTTATAGATCTTATTATTCTCCTTTTGTTAACAAACAATCTTTCAGATTTTACCGGAAGCCTGCATATCACTTGCAAGATGCAAGGGAGGTGAAAGTTAGATGCGGGGAAAAAATGGAATTGTTTTTCCTGCCATAATCTGTCTTCTTAGGTCGTGGCTTTTTAAAAAAAAATTAAGAAAATATATGTCTCTAGGATATTTGTCAGATAATCTCTTTGCATGTTGAAACAAGAATTAGCATGTGAATGTTAAAAGAAATGACTTATATCACCTTGAAAGCCGTGGATGGTTATTTTTTATGGTTTTCATATTCCCAGAATTCTACCAGAGAGGTGAAACCTATCCAGCAATTGATGGAGAGAGTTTGGGGTTTCCCTCAAAACTCTGGTGCATAGTGTGGCAGAGGTTTTTGTTGTGGTTTGGAATAAGCATGGCAAGTACCCTGCATTGGATTACATCCATATGCATTCCCTGTGATTGTGGCTCTCATAGGGAACCACAATTTACCAGCTCCAAAAGTTGAAGCAACACAAAGAGATGTCTAGAGTTCTGATGGGAAAAGACAAAGGGAAGCCAGCCAAGCACAGATAAGTACCTTCTAGTTTTAAGGGTGGTGAAGCAAACCTTTCTGTTTTTATTGCGTTGGTAGCTAGCTAGTTAATTAGCTAGCATTCCTATTTTGGTTGACCAGGAGCTTTTGAAAAGCTCTCTGTAAGGAGTATTCTCAGTATCTGTCAGATAAATATGACAATATCTGTCATATTTCTTCATATATATGTTTATATACTATATAATCTTTTTTGTGTGATGCTTATGTATATTGTTATGACAAAATAAATAAATAAAAATAAAGTTTCTATACTTTGCTTTTCCTTTTCCTCTTCCTTTCTATCACTTCTGTTCACCATTTTAACTGTGCAACTGGGTGTGTTTGGAACACATTTAATCATGGTATGAGATTCTGATCATTGTTTATGTTCTCCAAAACAGTATTTGTTTGTTTATGTGTTTGTATACTGCTGGATTTAATCAAAATGACTCCCGGTGGCTTACAACATAAAAAACATAAGAACAGAATAAAAACATAAAAGCCAATAAAAAGGCAAGCAACCATAAAAACGGTGAGTGTAACAGCAAGCATTCAATCCCATAGGTCCCATAGGTCCTCCAGAACAAGTATGTCTTTAACCATTTCGGGAAGGCCATCAAAGAGGGTGCCAGTTTCTGCTTGGGGATTAAGTGTTCCATAACATGGGACTGCTACAGGGAAGCACTGTTTGTGAGGTTTAGCCATCTTCGTTTCTCCTACATGGAAGACCATTAAGAGAGCCATTCATTTTAAAGAGATTGGAAATTCCGAACAGACACAGATCTAGACCAAGGGTGAAATCCAGAAGGTTCTGACAGGTTCTGGAGAACTGGAAATTTTGAGTAGTTTTGAGAACTGACAAAAACCACCTTTGGCTGGCCCCAGAGTGGGGTGGGAATGGAGATTTTGCAATATCCTTCCCCCAGGAGTGGGGAGGGAATGGGGATTTTGCAGTATCCTTCCCCCAGGAGTGGGGAGGGAATGGGGATTTTGCAGTATCCTTTCCCTGGAGTGGAGTGGGAATGGAGATTTTGCAGTATCCTTCCCCTGGAGTGGGGTGGGAATGGAGATTTTGCAGTATCCTTCCCCTGCCACGCCCACCAAGTCACACCACACCCACCAAGCCATGCCCACAGAACCAGTAGTAAAAAAATATATAATTTCACCACTGATCTAGACACAGGAGTAAACAGCTCTAGAAATAGACCTGTTCACATGAGGCAACACTCCCTGATCAGATTTATAAATGATGACTTAGATGGAAAGTTTTTGACTATGAAAAGCAACAAAGGACATTATGGGCTAAATTAACATGGTTGGTGACATAATAGGTCCTAAGTGGTTTGTCACCCCAAGCACTGTGGGGGTTTTTTAGATGTCTAACCAAGAAAAAGGAAACCTTGTCCCCCCTCCCTCTCCACAAACTTCTCTCAAGTGAATTTATTAACTAGAACCAGTTCCACAGAACCAATTAGTATCTTACACCAGCTGCCCTGCAAGCTTATGAGGCTATCCATCACCTGTCCATTTAACTATTTAGCATTTGTTCCAGCAATTTGTCACATGTCAGAATGCAAGCATTTCCAAAGAAGAGTTTTTGGTTGAACGAAATCTCACTTAGCAACTGCTGATATTTATCCTTTAATAAGATTTACCAAGATGTACATTTCTATTGTACTTAAACTTGAACCACTTCATTGGGGTAAGAAGAATGAGCTTTTATATTTCAGCAGGCTTTAGGTTTAGGTTTTTTCACAGAAATGATTTCCCAATATGTAAAAAAAAACAATAAATAGAAAAATAATGGATCTTATTCAAAGTTCATTCACATGTTAAAGTCCATCCTTCATGAAACACTTTATCAAAGAGATATCGTGTCTGCATATCTATAGCGTTGAATAAAACATCTAAAACATAAGAGTTGCAGTGGAGCAGTGGTTAGAATACAGTACTGCAGGCTACTTCTGCTGACTGCCGGCTGACTGCAATTTGGCGGTTCGAATCTTACCAGGTTCAAGATTGACTCAGCCTTCCATCCTTCTGCAGTCAGTAAAACGAGTACCTGATCTGTGCCACCTACATGCGCCTTCCATGACTTATGCGGCACCTCTTGAACCTCACCATTCATTGTCCCTGACCTTTCCTGACTCACATGACACCTCTCACACCCACCTGTAATCCTCATGGACCCTTTTGACCCTCATTGCCCTCTGGGTGTCCTTCCCAATCTCTGTACCTTCTCTGACCTATGCAGCACCTCTCACAAACCTTTGATGCCCCCCCCCTTGCACCCTTTTCAATGTGCACTTACTCGACCCGCATGACACCCTACCTGATCTACATGGCACATCTTGTACACCCCAAGCATCCTTTCTGACCCATACCCCACATCAGTGGTGGGTTGCCCCCGGTTCAGACCGGTTCTTGTGAACCAGTAGTAAAACCAGGGGTAGGCTCCATCCACCGACCCCAATGTCATCAGGAAGCTTCTGTGCAGAAGCAAGCATGCGTCAGCAAGTGAAGCGAGTGCGCATGTGCGATCCCACTGCGAACCAGTAGTAAAGATAAGTAGAACCCACCCCTACTTCACATGCACCCTATTTCTCCCCCCACCTGGCAGCAAACGCTTTACCTGCCTACTGGTTTTGGATTTGCAGCTTTCTGCTGACTTCCCTGCAGACACTTTCTCTGCAAGCTTCTCACAAGGAAGTAAATGGAGAAGATCACAGAAATTAAAGGAAGAGAGGAAGGCAGTGAGATTTCTGATGCTCCCTGTAAACTTCCCACAAAGAAACTCAGTGGGGAAGCTGGCAGGAAGTTGAAAGACACTCCCGCTCCCAATGCTTTTTTGCCCACTCATAGTTATGCTGGTTCAGGAAATATCTCTGAAATAATGACCCAGGTGGACAACCCAGGTTGTCTAATTGTATAAATAAAGCATCACAAAGCAGAAATTGCAGCAGCCTAAATAGCCTTGCAACACTATGTTTTAATGCACAAGGAAAATGGTGGTCTGCCAGATATCTAGTTTTTTTATTTATTTATTTGCATTTATATCCCGCCCTTCTCCGAAGATTCATGGCGGCTTACACTATGTTAAGCAATAGTCTTCATCCATTTGTATATTATATACAAAGTCAACTTATTGCCCCCAACAATCTGGGTCCTCATTTTACCTACCTTATAAAGGATGGAAGGCTGAGTCAACCTTGGGCCTGGTGGGACTCGAACCTGCAATAATTGCAAGCAGCTGTGTTAATAACTGACTGCCTTAGCAGTCTGAGCCACCAGAGGCCAGTAGTTCTTAAACATATAGCAGAGGTGTCTGCAGATGGAGTCAAGAAAGTCAAGATGGAAGATACATGATAAACAGGGATGAGGCTTTGATTGTTTGAGTATGCTCTCCATATTAATTTTTATTTAATTTATTTAATTTTATTTAATTTTAATTTTTCGGACTTTTCCCTGATAGCCCTGATACTCCCCAATTTAGAAACATATTTGGGATCAAAATTCCCATTGCTAAGGAAAGCCATAAAGGAAAGGAAAAAGGTGATCAAATTGATTCAACTCACTTAACAATTATTAAATGAGTTGAGCCTGATTTTAAAACCTTTTTTGTTAAGTGGCTGCTAAGTGAATCATTGCAATTAAATGAATCACACAATCATTAAATTAATCCAGCTTTCCCAATTGATTTTGCTTGTTGGAAGCTGGCTGGGAAGGTCACAATGGCAATCCTATGATTCCAAAATGTTGCAACCATTGTAATACATGCCAGTTGCCAAGTGCCCAAATTTTTATCCCATGACTATGGGGATGCTGCAACACTTGTATATGTGAGGACCATTCATTATTTACTTTTTTCAGTGCCTTTATAATTTTGAATGGTTGCTAAATGAATGGTTATAAGTCATGCACCATTTGTATATAGGATTTATATTTTATCACTATCAAAAGCAATAAGATCAGAGGTGTTTTTCATTTTTTAGAACATGCTACTATTTATTACATTAATACTTTTATATATTACTCATTTATAAATAGGCAGTTTCCAGAGTTCATGGATAGAATTCAAAATGAAATATGAATAATTAAGTCCAATTTCAAGTTAAAAGAACTTATATTTTCTGCTGAGACTTGTTGAGTATGTTGAGTTCTGAGATCCAAAACTAGGAAGTGACAAAGATATTTGGTATTGTGTTGGTTTTCCTTATTCTCTTTCGTATGATATTCTGATTATTCTTGACCCTTCCTTATTGTGTATGTAAGATTGAAACTTAGCTACTTCGTATCACCTGCTTGCCATATGGCTGTTGTATGTGTTTAAAATTTTGAGTAAAATTCTTATCATGTATAAGAAAAATGAAAATTTACCATACCTGATATGTATTTGCATAAATCTTTTTTGACCAATAAAAACTTTTTATATTAAAGAACTTATATTAGCTGTGATACATAATTGTTTCATTGTTTTCAGTGGTTGTGCTCATGTTTATGTTAATCAGAATGTTACTCTATAATAAACAACATTAATATTTTCAAAAAGATATCATTACAGAAAAGCAGCAGAGTTGTTTAACAATAATATCTCAAGCAATTTAAAAGCGTAGCAAGTTAAATTATAATTGCTTGTTGTACTTCTGGTACGTTTCTTATTTTCCCAGAGTATTTTGAGTAACTCTTTACAGCAATTAAAAAAGCTTTTTCATTCACGATTATGCCAGATCAAAATTTTTACTCATAAGAAGCTCTTTCTTTATTACTTCTATACAATATCAACTGCAGAGTTCATTCCTTCTATTCTCCATGTGGAATTTTTTCCCCCCATTTTGAACATTTTTTTCTAAATTTCCTTCATCCTCTCTCTCTCTCTCTCTCTCTCTCTCTCTCTCTCTCTCTCTCTCTCTCTCTCTCTCTCTCTCCTTTTCTTCCTTTCCCCTTCCCCTCCTTCTTGTTATTCCCCTTACTCCAAGATAAATTTCAGCCCTCAGGGTGAAAATCATTTTGTTCCACCTTAAGGTACTGTGGACTCACCCAATGCATTAGCCTCTTGGGAATTTGAACAGACCAAATTATTATTCAATCAATGCAACAGAGATATTGACATGTTATGTATCAGTTATGGATAATGATATTTATTTAGCTGAGCTCCATGGTACAACATGCTAGTGAGACTTGATATTATTCCTGCCTACTCTTTCATCCAAAAATATCAGCTTTTACTTCAGCCTGTTGTGACACTATCCTTTCATCAGCTGTTCTGGAGACAGATTTTACCAGTGATGCTCATGAATACTCATGTCCATGCTCATGAAAAACTCAGAAAGCTCAAACTGCCCAAAGAACTGCTGATTCAGTTCTGCAGAGGAATTATTGAGTCTGTCATCTGCACTTCTATAATTGTCTGGTTTGGCTCAGCAACCAAACAAGACAGACACAGACTTCAGAGGATAATTAGAACTGCAGAAAAAACAATTGCTACCAACCTGCCTTCCATTGAGGACCTGTATACTTCACAAATCAAAAAGAGGGATGTGAAAATATTTACAGACCCCTCACATAAACTGTTTCAACTCCTACCCTCAAAACGACGCTATAGAGCACTGCACACCAGAACAACTAGACACAAGAACAGTTTTTTCCTGAATGCCATCACTCTGTTAAACAAATAATTCCCACAACACTGTCAAATTAACTACTAAGACTGTATTACTATTTTTCTTCTCATCCTTACTAGTACATATCTCTTCCCACTTATGGCTATAACCACGTTGCTTATATCTTTACAACTTATATTGTTTTTATTGTTTCCTAGTATGATTTGATTGCTTATTAGTATCCCATGACTATCACTAAGTGTTGTATCTTATTATTCTTGATGAATATATTTTATTTTTTCTTTATGTACACTGAGAGCATATGCACGAAAGACAAATTTCTTGTGTGTCTAATCACACTTGGCCAATAAAGAATTCTATTCTATATTCTATTCTAGTAGGATCTCTGTGAAAAACTTGAGACTGTGACCTTGTGTTGTTGTGCTGCTTCCTTTATAGAGACACTTGGGCTCTCCTTATCTCCTCATATATAACATGTTATCTGGGCAGGACCAGGTATGAGTACTTCAATCTTTGATATCAATGAAGATTCTCAGTCAACCAGGTAAAGTTGTGTGAATGTTGAGTCATGGCAAGTGGAATTATTTTCTTGTTAGTTTGAGACATTTCATTGCTCATTGAAGCAGCTTTCTCAGTCAGAGCAAGTTAGTTAGTCAGAGAGTCATTGGAATGTTCCAACTCTTCCCTCAGGTTTCTTCTCCAAAATGCATATGCCAGTTAAGGTTCTCAGTCAACCAGGAAAAGTTGTCTGAAGGTTGAGGCAACTGGACTTATTTTCTATTTGGTCAACCTCTGATCTGAATATGGAGATCTCAGTTAGCAGAGCCAGATTTGCTATACTAGCTATGATTGAGGGAAAGTCTGGAGTGACTTCTTTGTAGTGACTTATTTATTATTGATGATTTATATGGTCACCCAACAGTGGACATTAGAATTACACTTGGGCATATAAAACATGAGCCCTGAAGCCGAAGTAATAAACCCAACTGAGAAAGGTAGAATTATCAGTGGAGTTCACTTAAATTTCTGTAGAAGATGGAATGGCAGAACCTGGAGGCAGAATGAAAAGTAGGATCAGCCTAGAATCATTAGTTAGCCACAAGTGAACTAAATCCAACTACTCTTGAGTACAGTTGGCCCTTATTTAACTCAAGTGTTGACCATTAGTTGAGAAGATACCTGAGCATAGGCTTTCATAATAAATCACTTTAACTGAATCTTCATGTATAGATCTGATTTTCAGGTCTGAAATTTCCTGGCACAAAATTCCTGGAGAACTACCAGCTCTTGAGTCCCTTGTGAAAGGCTAACAGCATCAGGACCATCCATCTTAAAACAATGTTATTCATCTTTAAACAATGTTATATGTATTTTGATAAGGTGGCTCAGGGGCTAGGACGTTGAGCTTGTCAATCAAAAGGTCAGCAGCTCAGCGGTTCGAATCCCTAGTGCTGCCGTGTAACAGGGTGAGCTCCTGTTACTTGTCCCATCTTCTGCCAACCTAGCAGTTTTGAAAGCACGTAAAAATGCTAGTAGAAAAAATAGAGACCACCTTTGGTGGGAAGGTAACAGCGTTCCGTGCGCCTTTGGCATTGAGTCATGCCGGCCACATGACCACGGAGATGTCTTCGGACAGCGCTGGCTCTTCAGCTTTGAAATGGAGATCAGCACCGCCCCCTAGAGTCAGCAATGACTAGCACATATATGCAAAGGGAACCTTTACCTTTACCTTATATGTATTTTGATCTAACATTTTAATGTATGAAATGGTACACCATTTGTTTTGATATGTCTAATTTATTATTATTATTTTAATTTGTTCTGGTTTCCTTCCTTCTTCCTTCTATTCTCCCTTTCACACTGAGCACAAAATAATATCAGAATGACGGACAAAATCTGTCTGTACACTCTATGTAGAAAAGAAGAAAAGAAGATTTCCTCAGAGTAGTCCATACCATTAGAGATGAGGTTGTTTTCGATTTCACTCTACTTTCACTGAACCTATGAAAAATTTTATTGTACTTGAATAAAGAGGAAGCTTCCTTAATTTCAGCTGTGATTTATTCCATAATATGGGCCCCACCCATGTTTTGGTTTGTAGTGATTGCCATTTTCTCTCAATAAATTCCATAAAGACAACAGGACTATGAAACAGTGGAAAATTCATCAACATGATTAATGACACTTTGAAATTTATTTAGCAAATTTAAATACCACACACCTCACTCTCAGAGTGATTCCTGTTATTAGTAGCAGTAGTTTTTTAAAAAAAAAAATCAGACAAAATTTAAACAGATTTTTAAAAGTCCTCAAGGGGAAAATGGTCATCAGTACTAATAACGAGAGCTGTTTCAAGATAATTTGACTTTCCATACTTGCTCCAAAGATTTACTTTGCACATATTTATTTTTGCTGCATAATACAGCCATGAATTGTAAGCAGTCATCTCTTCACCAATTTACAAGTCCTTCAGTTTACAACCCATAATGATTTTCCCTATGGGATTTGATGGAGAAGGAGAAAACAAGGACAAAGATTCTTCTGACTTGAGAAAAGAAGAAAATGTTATTGTTTTATTTCTATGGATGGAAAATCCAAAATTTCAAACTCACACCCACACACAGCCTTGATTTGTATCTCTAAAAAAAAATGAGATTCCTTCTGCAGTGGCTTTCAACAGAGAGTCCTGAGAATCAAATGTCATAGCTAGCTGTGAAGGCCACTGAGAAGTTCCCAGGGTATTTTGTGCTCACTTGCTATATGTGCCTGTCGCTAAGCTCACTCCAAGAGATAAAATGGAAAAAAAACCGAGCTCCTGTGGGAGGTTCTGTTGAGTTAAAAAAAAAGAAAAAGAAATATTTGTTGAAGCTTTCAGAATGTTATAACTCAATCAATCAATCAATCAATCAAGCCGTCAATCATTACAGCTGATGAGAGCGTGCATTATCGAAAACAAGATGGAAATGAGAAAATATTGATACAGTAGAAAAGACAGAACTTGTTTCCATGATTTTGGTTGGAAATTTAAATATTTCCTTATTTATTTGCTGCATGGTTAATCTTTCTGTATGCTATTTCATATTTTTTTAAAAAAGGCCTCCAACAAATCTTACAGGTAAATTAATATACCATATTTTTCGTCGTATAAGACGCACCTTTTTCCCTAAAAAAAGAGGGTGAAAATCTGGGTGCGTCTTATACTCCGAATGTAGCCCTGCCCACTTCTCAAACGGAGGTTTCAGAGGCTGAAAAAAGCATCAGGAACAGAGCTTCAGAAAAAAAAGCCCCAAACGGAGCTTCAGAAAAGAAGCTTCCAAACAGAGCTTCAGAGGCTTTCAGAGGCAGAAAAAAAAGCAAAAAAAAAAAAAAAAAGCAAGGCACAGAGCTCACAGCCAAGGAACCTGTTGCTAAAATTCACCTCTGGGAACAGCTGATTGGGGGTATTCTGGGAGGCTGATCCACCTGCCAATCAGCTTTTTTCTTATTTTCCTCCCCAAAACTAAGATGTGTCTTATACTCCAGTGTGTTTTATACTCTGAAAAATACGGTAGATTATATTGACTTTTTCTTTTACTAATTTAAAAATGCATAAGGGAAAGAATCACATCACATGGGGGAAGGGGGAGAGGGAAATGAGGCACACTTTTTCTCAAAAGTGAGAAAATTTCAAGTCATCATGGAAGAACTGACTATTTGGTTTCAAATAGACACACACACACACACACACACAGACCTAGATTGTAAAATTAAATCTGAACTCCTGTATGCATTATTTTCTGCTGGTGTTAAATGCAACTTGAAATCCAGCATTCTGCATCCAATTGCATGAATCTCACATTACAGCTTTTAAAGGGATTTGACAAGGATAGAGCTATCAGCAGCTACTAATAATGGTCACTATTACACTATCTCTAAAATCAAAGATAGGTGTTCTGGATGTCAGCAGCCAAAGAAAACTATTACCCCACATCTTGCCTTGGGGTTTTTGAGGATGTGTGGTTGACACAATGAGCAATAGAATATTTAGAATAGTCCTCTGGTAAATTCCAACAGGGCTGTAGTGTTTTAAGGATTATTGGTTAGATGCCTTAGTACAATGAGAGAAATAACAAAATAGAGGTATGAAAATTCCTTGCTGGACTGGCTTGGTGGATGAATCTAATATTGTGGATAGGGATATGCATCCGATCCATGTCTGTAAATCATTTGCAACATTTTTTTGCATGCAAGCAGAGCCGGTTGGTTTATTAACACATGCCATAATCCATCGTATCTATTAAAGGAATTAATTACATGAAATTTCATGCAAGGAATTTAAGTTTGAATCAATCTGTTGCTGATACAGATCTCCAACAACTCTGGGCCAGCAAAGTCTAATCCTCTTCAGCCTCCATACATATCTTATAGCATACCTTAATTTTTTTTTTAAAGCAATAGTCCTTGCAGAAATAATACGATGTATTTATATTATACAATTATAAACACACAATCAGAAAACTTGCACTGCAATTTAAATGTAAATTCTTCGGTCTGTATCCTTTGCAATGAGCTCAGTGCTTCACACTTAAAGCTACAGCATGTTTTTGACAGGTTGCTGCTGAGCGAGTCACTGGGGAATTTGAAGGGGAGCTGAAATAATTGTATCTGGATTGGAACATTAGTAGGGAATATTACTGATCCCTGCCTTCACGGCAACAGATGACCTGATGCGGTTGCTCAACTTGCCTTCATTTTGACTGGTCTCCAACAATATCCTTGCTAAAATGAATGGCAGTAAGGGTCAACTCTATCATTAAGCCAAGTGAGACAGCTGTCTCGAACAGTGAATGATGGGTGGGAAGGAGCAGGTTTCCGTGCCCTCCCTCAGTCATTATACCTGAACTGAGCTCTCCTCCAGTCATTCTGCTCAGCCTCCACCACACAAGGCTATTACAATGTTTAAAATTTAGTAATTCCAATGGTGACAGTGTTCATTTGCCTGGATCAATTGACAGACTCACCTAGTTACCTTTTATACTTACAATGCCTTATGAATCCTGACCCCAAACAGGTTATTACACTTGAGAACTGAGCTCAAGAGGCATGTAAAAAAAATGTAGAATGTTTTTTTTATATAATCCAACTGAATATTGAATTTTTCTTTTTTCTCATGCAGTTGGTCTTTGTACTTTCTTCTGTATTGCCACTTGAGATCAGGGGTTTTATAAAGAAGGAGGTGTGTGCTATGTAAAACATTGGGAAAAGTTGCTGGTAACCAATACATAAATTTTGAATTCAGAAAGTTATGGGTGTTTATTTTCATTTCACTCATCTATACATTTTGATGATGTTTAAAACAATATTGTTATTTTGAATTGTTAGAGCTGATGAGTTGTGCATTAACTTCCAACAAGTATTGTTTAACTAATTTACCTTATATATAAGTATGCCTTCAAAAAGGAAAAGGTAGAGATTTCACACATTTTAGAAAGCTCAGAAAGTTTGAATTTGGTCTGAATAAAAATCATATCTGTAATATTAAATTCCATCATGAGAAAACATAGGGGTGGTGGTATATTTGACAGTTAGATTCCTTCAATTTCAATTTTTTTGTACTATAAAGATGAACATTCAGTGAAAGCTTAGCATGACAATTTGCAAGATTTTTTTCATAAACATATTCTCTTTATGTATATATTGCCTTTGTACCTATCCTTATGAAATTATTGATGCAACCAGGTGTGTATACATCTAAACTATATTAAGCATCCAAGTAGAGATAAGGCATCAGATTGGTGATGCTACCTACAAAGCCAGGCAAGAAGCCATAATATACTTCAAAAATATAAACATTACTTCAAAATAAAATATATACATAAGTGGAAAAAGTTAAGAAAGAATGAGCAGAAATTAAGCTACCAGTTCACAAGTGATCATCCTGGCATTCAACCAGAATCTGAGATTGTTGTAAATAAATAGGTGGGCAACATGATGATCTTAGAGAGCATTTACTTAGCATCAACATAGATCAGCGATGCCTTGAGAAATCTTAAATATAATTTCTAGCTTTTTAAATTGTAAATATCTTGATGGGTGCAAAAAAATCAAGTAAAATGTGAACTCGCATGAGCAGTATCAACTTACTGATGACTTATACTTCATACAATATGTATGATGAAGACAAAAACATCACTCTTACATACAAACATAGACATATTCTTGTACTTCTAAATAAGTGAAAGTGATCTTTCTTTAAAAAAAGGTTATTTCAGAGAGACTACATTTTGTAAAATCTTGCTCTGTAATTCTAGAAAGAGCATAAAATCTGTATGGATTAATGTTTATGAACAGGATTGTTCCCATTCATGCCACAAGCACAAAATTGATATCGTTCTGTCACCCTGCACAGACATGGATGGATGTTCTCATAAACATAACTGCCAAAGGCTACATATCTATTTTCATTCTTTCCATTTTCCTTTTTTTCTTCTTCCTCCCTAATGTTCTTTCTATAATTGGAATAGTTCTGTGACTTTCTCATGACATCAGAGGAAGTTCAGGGCTTTGAAATGGGAGAAGGTTGAACGAATCATAGATAAAATGACTTCTAGAGCCAATAATTAAAATACATCCTTGCCATAGGAAATACAATCCTCCAGTTACGTTTTTAGGTTTTTGGGGTTTTTAATGTTTTTTTTTTACTGTTCTTAACAAAAGAAAATTTAGTATTTGCAATCTCTCAGTTGGATTGGAACTGGAAGCCATTAGATGTCCCAGTTCAAGGAGAATTTACTTCTAAATACTTTTATTTTCCTTTTGCTTTTTAAGTAAAAGAAAGCTTCTAATCATTATTATTTTTACATTCACTTATTAGCTTCTCTTAGACATGTGATTAAATACTGAAGAATACAGTAGAGAGGTAATGAAGAATGATTGGAGGTATTGGTCATATTTAGCCTGGAGAGGAGAAAAACTATGAGAAGATATCATAGCTGTCTTCAAATATTTGAAGGGCTATCTTATAGAAGATACAGCAGAAGTGTTCACGGCTGTTCCAGAAGGAACAATAAGTTGAATGTGCGAAACAAAAACAAGAGTAGATTTTGGTTAGATAGCAGGGAAAAAGAATCTTAATGGTATATACTGTTCAATAATGGAGCAGAGAGCCATAGAAGGTGATGGCCTCTCTTTCATTATAAGTGTTTAATCAGAACCTGTATGGTCATCATTTGGGATCCAGCATTGGGCATTGGAAAATGTGTTAGGCTAGATAGCCTCCAATGTAATTCCTAACTCTAGTTTTTTTTCTATGAATTAGAATGTAAGACTAGATTGATTAAACACTAAGATCTTCAGAAGGCAGGTAAACACACCTATAAACAGTGGCATCTGCAGCAAACTGCAATGATACCAAAAATATGAGGCACACAGCATGGCATACTGCGTCCTGATGCCTGATGTCTGACAGAAATCTGTAACGCAAGATGTTGTCATACCAACTGATCATTTGTCTTTCCTTGCTTCCCTGCAGTCACTATGCTTATAGTTATAAACCTTCTTCTGATTAGGAATTGCAGTAAAGAAGGGATCATACTGTAGGCTGGTTTAGCAGCATATGCAATTAAATGTGCTCTCAACCCCCTTCAGGTTTTAGATCCAAGTTCACAAAGATCTTTAGGGGGGCTTGATACACTCTTTTAGTTTGGTTCAAACCTACCTAATCTCCCCAACCTTTTTTTAGCATTTATATATAAAAAGCTATATGTAGACTATATAATGTTCCATTGACTTCAGAACAATCATTCACAAGGTGCACTTATCTTAAACTTGAGGCCTAAGCATTCTTAACTCAAGGGTTATCTGGATTTATAATTTTATGTATTCTTCCCTTTAATTTCCCTAACAGTGAGCTACTGAAGATGTAAAATGTGCCCAGTAAATAGAATGGCCAAAGGCAGATTGGTCTTTCCTTCTCCTACTCTATTTTTTTCCTATATTTTCAAGTCTAAATATTGGCTTTAATTAACTGCAACTAAAAGTTTGTGAGCACCACAAATCTGGGAAGGTTGTTTATTCAGGTGGCGTGCTGAAAACTCTTATGGTTCTTGTTTAAAAGGCTTTGATTTAATGATTTTCCTTTAGAAGCCTCTAGCGAAAGGCGCTTCCCTCAAAGTGACTGATTTAGCTGCAGCCTCAAAATATTCCCCTCAGGGTCTTAGTCAAAGCTCATGATTAATTGACATCAGAATGAGGCATAACCAGTCTCAATGGGCTGTGGAAATAAAACACATTTTATGGTTTTTATATGAGAGCTTCTTCCATTTACTAGTAACCACCTGCTACTGTTATTATGTAGAAATTTTAAAGGTGTGAGAGTTTTCCTTATTCAATCAGCCATTTTGTTTGAAAGGGTATAGACTTTCCTGCTTTCCAGCCACTCCAAGGTAGCTTCCAACACTGTTATTCTGTTCTGTTCTGCCCTTTAAATTTCTCGTTTCTTTTTCTGGATCTCATCGATTCCAATTTGGACACTGATTGCTAAAGGGGCATATCTAAGAGATGTTGTACTTCCTTTGGAAATTTGATAGAAGCAACTTCCAGAATACCCAGAGCTTTAAGGTGATGGGCTTTATTTCTAACATAAACCTTTCATTTGTAGGCCTGTTTGACAAGATGCTGCATGAGATCATATTGCTTAATATTATTATCCTGACAGACCTCCTATTTTAAATTAAATTTTCTTTTATCACAGCCATGCTCGGTAATTGCATGAGCCATGTGAATGTGCACATCTAGCAATAAAAGATGGGGTTAAAAAAAAACTTTACCTGGTATTCCTAACTGCCTCCATCTAAGTGTGGTAGGTGGAAATGTTCTGGGATCCTAGTGCTAATGAGTTCTGTAAAATGATATATCCATGAGTGTTGGAAAATGATCTCCAGGATTTTGCTACATTCATAATAGTTCGGGGTAAGTATTCAACACTTTTTTGATAAAATGTGGGATAAACTAATGCTCTCCAGATGCTATAAATCACAGCCCCAATAGCCACTTCCTTTGTGTGTACTATATGCCCAAAGTCACTTGTTTTGTGAAATGGATGGCTATATACTTTTGAGAAACAAACAAACAAATGGTTGATAGGATCTAATCTGCAATTCACTAAAAAGAAACCCAAGTTACAACCATCTTCAAGCAAGCAAGCTAGTAAGCAAGCAAGCAAGCAGAATAGAGTTGGAAGGGACTTTGGAGGTCTTCTAGTCTAACCTCAAGCAGGAGGACCTCTAACATTTCAGACTAATGGTTGTCCAATCTCTTCTTTAAAAATCTCTTCTTTAATCTCTTCTTTAAAACCTCCAGCATTCACAACTTCTTAAAGCAAGCTGTTCCACTGATTAATTGTTCTTTCTGTTAGGAAGTTTCTCCTTAATTCCAGATTGCTTCTCTCCTTGATTAGTTTCCATCCATTGTTTCTTGTCTTGTATTCTGGTGCTTTGGAAAATAAGTTGACCCCCCTCTTCTTTGTGGCAGCGCTTCAAGTACTGGAATATTGCTATCATGTCATTCCCTAGCCCTTCTTTTCTCTAGACTGGCCATACCCAATTCATGCAACCATTCCTCATACGTTTTTATCTCCAGGCCCTTAATCTTCTTAGTTGTTCTTCTTTGCACTTTTTCCAAAGTCTCAACATCTTTTTTGTAATGTGGTGACCAAAACTGGATGTAATATTCCAGATGTGGCCTTAGTAAGGCCATTTAAAGTGGTACTAATAACTCACGTGATTTTGAATCTATGTGTCATGTCCCCCTCCCCCTCCGACAACCAGGTCTAGGAAGTCCGTATCAAACGTGGCAACGAAGCCTCTGCAGCTTGTCAAAGTCCTTCGAGGTTTATCAGGGCAGGCAGGAATCCAAGTTGTGACTTCAGCAATAGAGTCCAATAGCAGCAAACTAGATGAGACTTTGCTTGACTCAAGGTTGGAATGCCACAAGCAGGTCCTTTATATAGGCTGTGGGGTGTGGCTCCATGACTCAGCGTTTATCCAGGCCTGCCCCTCCCTTCCTTCTGCTGGCGTCGCTTCTCAGATCTCTGAAAGCGAGGATCCTCCCACTTTAAATTCTCTTCAACTGGATCTGCTGTCCAGCACGTGGCTGGCTTCCTGCTCACACGCTGTAGGAGTGAGGTTTATCAGGTTTGTTTGTTCATTCCTGACATCCTGTCCGGGCATGGGGCCATGGCCGGGGGCTGGAGGCATGACAGGCCATTCATCTTCATTATCAGACTCAGAGTCTGATAACAGGCCCGGGTGTAGACGGGAGGGGCCCGGCTGAGGAGAGGAGGGAAGACGAGGCACAACACTTATACAACCAAGGATTTTATTAGCTTTCTTGGTTGCTGCTGAACACTGCTGGCTCATGTTTAAATGATCGTCCACAAGGACTCGAAAGGTCTCTCCCATAGTTACTGTTTTTGAGACAGGTTTCACCTAATCTATACATGTACCTTTGGGTTTTCCTGCCTAAGTGTAAAATCTGCCCAGCTGTAAAACCACCTGAACTAAACTATTGAACAAGGATTTGAACAAGATTTATTCAGATTTCCAGACAGAAATTTCCTTATCATTTATAGAAAAGGATCTGAAAGAAATTTCTGCATATTTTCTTCTCAAGGCTTTGAGTGTTTGCTTTCTTTAGTCTGCAACAAAACTGCTACTTATGCAACTAAAAAATGTTTGCACTCACATAGTTCTTTCTTATCTCAGTAGCAATAAATCTCTATTTGCCAACGGAAAAAAAAGCAGTAATGAAGAAATAAACAAGTCCACAAGAAAGCAGGATTAATAACCAAGAACATCTATAGGTTTGATTCATCAAGTCTGGGCCACAGGCACACAGAAGTCCAAAAACAATGCAGCTTCACAAAAGCCAGGCTGAAACATGCAGAGTTATGGCAGGAAGGGTTTTATAACACACAGCGTTAACTGACAATTGTTAGCAGCAACAAAAGCTATTAGGTACAAGCTTGAATTCTGTAATAGAGGCTGAGTGCAGTTATTACTAATTATAGGACAATAGCTTGGCCCAATCTCAGTTTGGTATGGAACAGAGATGGTGTTGTGTCTGCGCCCCCCGAGCCGGGCCCCCTGCCAGAATGTGACTTGGAAAATGAGGGGGAAGGGCTGTCAGGACTTACCTCGGGAGCACCGGCTTCCCTGGCTCAGCTCCAGGAGCCAGAGGCAGGCCAGGTGGAGGAGATAACGAGGCCTCTGTCCCCTGACTCTTTCCCCTCCAGGCCATGCCTACAGACCCAGCTGATGGCAATCAGGCCTGGCTGGACCCTAGGTTTTGTAGGCAGGAGAGGCAGGAACAACAGAAGCAGGGGTGGGGCAGGCCTAGGAAATGCTGAGTCATGGAGCCACCCCCCACAGGATATAAAACCAGCGAGGGCTGCTATGCCTCTTCGTAGCAGGCAAAATCAACTGCTTAACTAAGAGCTGAAGTACTGTTTGTTCCTGGGTGACTCATCGGCATCAAGGGAGATAACAGAGTCACTTGGCATACGCTCGCTAATTTGCTGCCAGAACTGATAGTACTAGCTAATTAAGCCATTGCTCGGATGGAGGCGAGGAGGGGACAGAACAGGTGGGTTTCAGCAGGTTCTGACCGGTTCTAGAGAACTGATAGCGGAAATTTTGAGTAGTTCAGAGAATCGGTGGTAAAAATTCTGATAGGCCCCTCCTCCATCTATTCTCTGCCTCCCAAGGACATGGGGATTTTTCAGTAACCTTCCTCTGTCATGCCTACCAAGCCAGCCCACCAAGCCATGCCATGCCACGCCCACCAAGCCACACCCACAGAACTGGTAGTAAAAAAAAATTTGATACCCACCACTGGTCTGAAAGCTCTACCTTGGCTAGTTCTTCTGGATCACACATCAGCAATAGCTCTCCTAACTTTCCTCTGAGAATGGATCAGGAAGCATGACAGAGTGTGTGTACTGTGTGAAATGTTAGCACAATTAGTTTATGGAAAAAAAGTCATAAATGTTTAATTCTTGCTGAAGCTTTAAAAAGGGGGTTTTCTTTCCTGTTCATAGTTCTATCTGTCTTGACATATTAATCAATACCGTCTTATCAAAAGCATATTGTAAGCTGAAAACACAAGCAAATCAGCATGCTTTCAAAACGGATGTCAGCCCTGAATTGCCCCTGAGCTGGCCAAATGGGTCTGCTTTTCTCACACAACGAACATGCAGTAAACTTGGCCCCAATTTCATATGTGTATTCAACATCATGAGTCACATACGAAAAGAGTGGAGTTTGTATCACAATCGCATAATTCTGGTATTTTTTGGTAAGTTGTTCTTCTATTCCCACCCCAACCCCGTCACCACTATAGATGTCTTTCTTCTCACGAGAGGAAAGCAGAACGGAAGTCTTCTGAGAGTGTCTTGTGTTCTTCAGCATCTCTTTGTCATTTGCTAGCAAAAACTTGTACCAATTGCTACCCGTATTTGATGGCAAACAATTGAAAACAACCTCTATGATGATTAGCACTATAGATAGTCCATAAAGACCCATTGGGCCCCGAAATTTGGTTCTAAGTTGTTGTAGTTCTCAAGTGAGTTATCAAGTGACCTGACTCAATTTTAAGATTGTTCTTACAATGACTGCAAAGTGAGTCATTGTAGTCATTAAGCAAATCTCATGATGATTAAACAAATCCATTCTTGTGAAACCAAGGAAAAAAACATGGCAAAATGCAATTATATCAGAGATGGTATTCAGCAGGTTCTTATCAGTTCTGGAGAACTAGTAGCGGAAATTTTGAGTAGTTCAGAGAATTGGTAAATTCCATCTCTGACTGGCCCCATCCCCATCCATTCTCCGACTGTGTCTTTCAGCCCACAGGCACTTATATGTCATGCAACATAAAATGCTGCTGCTTTATATAAAAATGCTGCCCATACTAAGCTATTAAAATGGAAACACCTCATCAAGAATTACATAATGAGTTGGCATCATGCCAAGATTCAGTATGCATGTTTGTATATCAGTCAGAACATATATGAGAATTCTAGTGCAATTTTAAGAATTAATTTTGGGGCATGAGGAATTAGGGATATATGTGTAGATGCTTTCCTTATAGTTCTTGCCACCTAAAATAGGCTTCAAGTAACTCAACTATCCAACATATAGAGATCAAAATATGGTTGTTATCACCCTATGATCACATAAAATAACCATGAAGTTTATTAAGTGACTAAAATCTTTCCTTTGTCTTAGAATGAGAATGCTATTGACCAGGAGGAATAAAATCATGGAAGCAAAATATATTAATGTCATAATCATTGCCAAAGCTTAAATAAAAATCTGAAGGGAGAAACAAAAACAACAGTGCAGTAATTCATGAAAGGCAAATATAATTTATTTCATATTTACTTAGACAAAGTGGAAAACCCTCCTGCATATTTTTACACTGAAGAACAGTTATATAAACTCAAGAGCTCTCTACAGCTTATGCCGAGACAGAATGAAAATAAAACTGAAATTGTCAGATTGTGAGCAACCAGATAAAATGTTGAGGCTATCTTATAAAATATGCATAAAAGTCACTACAAGAACTAAGGCTGGGCTCAGATGCCCCCATTTCCCTTAAAATTCAATTTTGTTTGCAAAAATTATAAGTATCATCGATTTTTAAGAAATTATAATATTTCATCATTAATGGTATTAATTGAGAGAAAAGAATTGAAATACTACAGAGTGAAATTTACCTCCAAGGAATCTTAGGGAGAATAAGTAAGCAATTTATTTGGTGGGATTTATGTCCAAAATAGTAGGTATCTCTGCCATGTTTGACATTCAATGTGATGTTTCATCTGATGTGGTATCTTCTACCAGCACATCTGGCTTAGCATACTATCATGAAGACCCTTCCCCAGCAAGGCAAAATGCTAAAGAACTAGCTTATGCTGTTGATAATGTTTATATGGTCCACATTTTAATTATAAAAAACACTAGTATATCTCTACTTTTATATATTATGTTATTTAAGCAATTCATAGGGCCACCCATCTCAACAATGATTCTCAGCAACATACAAAAATTAAAACCAAATCATAATCAAGCAATCAGCCACATTATCAAGATCAAGAAATAAACTCCCAATTTTGCAGACCAAATTAAAACAAGACAACCAATCAACTGGAATAGTTGATCAAAATCCCAGCCTAAATGCTGTGGGAACAGGTAGGTTGTGTTTTGTGAAAATCTAGTAGGGTGGGGGCTATCCAAATCTCTTGGAGTTTGCTAGGACAATGAACTTTTCTTTTAATGAGTTGAATTACTCTCCAACATTCGTTCATGCTATTCAAATCCATTTAAATTTCTCCTTTTGCACCAATTCATCTCCATTCGGAACATACAAAATATGATAAAAATATTTGACTACAAAATTTAATAACAAATGTACAGCATTTAAAAGTTTAAAAAGAAACTTGCTGTCAGTGTGGTTTTGGTGTTTAGCTGCCAGATTCTTAGCTGAAATCCCCCAAAGTCTCTATAATTTTGGCCTCAGCTCAATTTTCAAATAGTTTTCTCTTCTGTTTATTTATTACACACTTCTTAATTAAATCAAACTTTTCAAAACCAACTCAGTCCTTTAAGACTTATCAGGAGATGTTAATTTTATCTAACTCCAAATCCTCAGAGTTCATTTTTGTTTTGTATGGATTTATTTAATTTGGTTCAACTCACATTAGACATTATATCATAATATGTACCACAATTCTTTTCCCTGCGCATTATTTTTTAACCCTAGGTCATCTTGACTAGGATATGTATTCAAGAAAAAGAAGCATTAAAGAAAAGGTCATATTGTCACATCTCTTGCATTTCTTCATTTTGCAATAAATAACTCACTGAAGATGAGGCAAACAATAATACTAGGCAAGATTTCCTTAATTGCAGTACCTTCTGTAGAATAATCAGCAAGTCTTCCCTGAGGCCTGGAATGAAGCTTACATGTTTCCTTTTATTTTAGGTTTTGTCGTGTCCCACTCCTCCTCTGACGGTCGGGTCTGGGAAGTCTGTATCAAGCGTGGCCACGAAGCCTCTGCAGCTTTGCCAAATTCCTGTCAGAGTTCCCAGGGCAGGCAGGAATCCAAGGTGTGACTTCAGCAGTCCAAATTAGACTTTGCCTGACTCAAAGAATGCCAGAAAGCAGATCCTTTATATAGGCCATGGGGTGTGGCTCCATGACTCAGCACTTATCCAGGCCTGCCCCTCCCTTCCTTTTGCTGACGTCACCTCTCCATTCTCCGGAAGCAGGGATCTGTCCACTGTGTCTTTTCGTCCTCAGCTGCCGGCAATTCTAGCTCGTGGCTGGCTTCATGCTCACACGCTGTAGGAGGGAGGTTTGTTTGCTCAGTCTGTCCGGGCATGGTGCCAGGGCTGGGGGCTGGAGGCATGCCAGGCCATTCTTCTTCATTATCAGTCTCTGGCTCAGATAGCAGGAGATGTGAGGGGCCCGGCTGAGGAGAGGAGGGTGGGCGAGGCACAACAGGTTTTTTTAAAAAAATTATTTGATGCCAGCCAATAACCACAGTCCTTTGGATTGTATAAATTAAAAGCATACAATAAACAGCTTATTGTCCTCAGGAATCCAAGACAAAACAAGGAGTCTTGATTCTTGATGAAGGTATCTTTTCTTTTATGTACACTGAGAGCGTATGCACCAAGACAAATTCCTTGTGTGTCCAATCACACTTGGCCAATAAAAAATTCTATTCTATTCTAATCCACAGGAATGAAAACAATGTAGAATATAATAAATGCAAAAGTTAAACCAGAAACAAGGATAAAATAGATAAATGTCTAACACAATTTCTAACAAGCCTGGAAAAAGGATCTTTATGATGGATTGTAGCTACAGCAATATAAAGAACTAGTGTGCCATTTGAGAAGAGAATGAAGTCAACATATGAGTGGCTATCAATGGGAAGACCTTACTCATTTGATTGTGCATATGAAGGATCCAGGTAGATAAATGTACCTGCCAAATTATGTTTTGAAAGGATTCAAAAGACTTTTTAAACAGAGGAACCACATATTTCATTTGTAGAAGCTTAGAAGATTTGGTGTGGTGGTCTTGGTGTGCTCCAGTTTCTTTCAATTAAACAATGCCATCTATCAGGACCCCAGAAGTGTGTCCCATGAGGTGATTGGTAAGGGTGAGTGAAGACCCCTTTGGGTTGTGTGAGTTTTTCTTTTTTTCCATATCCTTTCTTTAAAAAAAAATTTAGGCAGGACTCATTCTTGCCTTCTTTACTTCTCATTTTCTGTCCATCGTTGTAATATTTTTCATTGTTTTAAAATTTTTCTTTGTTAATTACCCAGAGTCATTGGGAGTTGGGTGGCATATCAATTTAATAAATCAATCAAATAAATAAATAAATAAATAAATAAATAAATAAATAAATAAATAAATAAATAAATAAATAAATAAATAAATCAGAGCCAGTGTACAATAGAAGCATGGAGATCCAGGTTCCATCCATCTTCATTATGAAACTTCATTGGTCTATCTCCCAGTCTGACAGAATTGACATAATCCCATTTTTATGGCATCATAATGAAAATTCCACCTTTTTGTACATGTGAGTAACATCAGTGCACAAACCAAGGAAGACTCTAGCCCCTTGGGGGACCCTCCAATGAGGAGGATTCAGCGCAAGTTTATGGAGCCCCACTCTTTGTGTCCGATCTCGCTGTGACATCAATCCGGAAATCCGTATTTAAGTTTGTTTCATACAACACCCTTTGACTAAAAGGCAATATAAAATATTTGACTAGGAAATAAATAAAACAAACTCACGCAGAGAATTTGAACAGTAGCTGGTTAGCTTTCCCTTTGGAGTGAAGAAAGAGAATCTGATTTTCATCATTTTTCTTGCCCACATATTAAAATGGAAGTCCAAAAAGGACTTTATACTATTGAATGAGTTGAATGAAATGAGATTGGTGTACTTCCCAGTTAATAGTCTTACCATTTAATAATCATTTTGACTCTACTTTTATTATTTCTACCGATATCAGTGACAGTTGGCCTAAGTGCCAATAAAATATCCCTTTCATTGGGCTAATGTCTAGCTTGCACTTTCTTTGGATTTATTTAGGTTCATATATTTGAACACCTGGTTCTTAAGTTTTATGATATAATTAGCAAGTTATGTAACCTGCCGTGCATTAGGAAATCTTTTGTATTTCTGTACCTATTGGCTACATCTGCACATAGTGGATAGTTCTATACATAGCAGAAAGAAAGAAAAAGAAAAAACCAGGCCTCAGAGTTCCAGAGAAGATTTGAAAAATCTAAACCAAGAAAAAATATCTAAGCTAAAAATAACAGGCATAATTTTTTCTCCCCTCCTTCCCTCCATTTTTAAAGTTCTTCATTAATGTATCTTAATAAAGTCGTTTTATTGCTAAAGGGTTACTTCAGGGGATGAAAAGTCTGGAAGAAAACAGAAATAACATTTAGCTTTCTTTTCATACAAAGGAAATTTAACTTTTAAACAGCATCATTTTAAGAATTGCTAGAAAATTCTGTGCCCCATTGGACATCCTCTGAGAGAAAGGTAATACAGCTTGATGTGACCAGAATGAACATTAAATTAGACTAACCAAAAAAAAAAAATTATCCCAATGCTGAACAGTTCTAGGATCATCTAAGAAGAGTATATATCATAAATAGAAAATAAATGTAGCACCAAATATAATTCAATCATGTCAATATTTACTTATCTAAACAGAGAACCAGAATTATCACAGGCAGACAAAAAACTCAGTGTGAGCAACATCTGACTTCTCACCAGCTTCCTCATTGACTCTGCTTATGGGAAGCTCTCAGGGGCTATGATAAATCATGGTAACTGGTCTGAACATCATGAAAATTTCAGCTCCACAGGAGTAACAGGTCCCGGGTTTATTACACATTCTTTAAGTTAGTTGGTGTTAGGCATCTTTAGGTACCAGAAATTGTGGCAGTAGAATACACCATTTGGGCTAACTTTAAGGAACAAACAGAGGAACAAACAGGATGACAATTTTATTACTACATAGGCAGAAGAGCACAGCAAGAAAAAAGTTGATTGCCATCCAATATTATGCTTTTGGATGTTTTATTTTACTTTTATCAAGGCAAAAAGAATTAAAAGAACACGAAAGGGGGTTTTAATAGTCATAGAAGAACAACATAAATGTTTGGATTTGAAAATGTTTGAAAAACACTTGAGTTGCAATTTGATAAAAACTTAATCTATTGCATGCACTTATCCTTTCCCAAATATTATATCATAGGCTCATCCATAACCACCTACAGTTCTCTTATGAAAAAGGTACCTGAAAAAATACCGTATTTTTCAGATTATAAGACACATTGCCCCCCCCCCCAAAAGTGGGTAGAAATGTATGTGCATCTTATACAGCGAATATTGCGGCAGGGGGGAGAGGGGTTAGGGCAGCACCGATCAGCTGTTCTAGGCAGTGGGGATTGCTGCTTCCTCCGCCTATCAGGGTCACCACCCTTTGCAGCAATTGCCGGCAAACGGACCATTGTGAATGGGCCGTGGTAGCAGTGAATGGGCTTCAGTGAACAGGCCATGGCGGCATGGTTTGTTTGTTTGTTTGTTTGTTTATTTATTTGTCACAAGAGTATATATAAGTATAAGCATGAAATAACTAGGTGAATTGGATACAATCAAAGGGAACATTAGGACAGGAATGGTAGGCACACTAGTGCTCTTATGCACGCCCCTTATAGACCTCTTAGGAATGGGGTGAAGTCAATAGTAGATAGTCTTTGGTTAAAGATTTGGGGATTTAGGGAAGAGACCACAGAGTCAGGTAGTACATTCCAGGCATTAATAACTCTGTTACTGAAGTCATATTTTCTACAATCAAGATTGGAGCGGTTCACTTTAAGTTTAAATCTATTGTGTGCTCGTGTGTTGTTGCGATTGAAGCTGAAGTAGTCTTCAACAGGAAGAACATTGTGGCAGGTGATTCTATGAGTTAAACTCAGGTCATGCCGAGTGGTGGCAGCCAATGGGCTGCAGTGAAAAGGCCATGGTGGTGGCGAATGGGTGGGGCAAACAGGCAGTGGTGAACGGGGCCATGACAAATGAGCCGCAGCAAACAGGCCATGGAGGCAGAGGCAGATTTTTTTTTCCTCCTCTAAAGCTAATGTGTGTCTTATAGTCTGGAGAATCTTATAGGCCAAAAAATATGGTATTTACTATAGTTGTACCATGCATTGAGCTACTAATTCCTTGGGTCATTGTTTTTCACATATTGACTGGAACATCTTATCCAAGATCGTTTGTCTCTCAATAGGCTAGTTCTCTGTTTAAGATCTCTCTAAGGCAAAATCTTGGATTTGGCATTTTATTGCACCTTTCAGGAACAGCTAAGTGTTTTCATGAGGAGGGGACAATGAGGTGAGAAGAACTGTCAGTCACTCACCCCTGCTGCAATATTGCATTCTATGCTACACTGCCAATAAAAAAAAATTGTTTGAATATCTTCTAAAAGGTAAAGGTTTCCCTGTCAGTCACATCTGACTCTTGAGCATGGTGCTCATCTCCAAGGGAGCCAGGGTCATCTGAAGACAACTTCCATGGTCATATGGCCAGTATGTTATCGTCCCACTGAAGTGGTACCTATTAATCTACTTGCATTTGAACTGCTAGGTGGACAGGAGCTGGAGCAAGTAAAGGGAGCTCACCCTGTTGAGTGGAGGCTCAGGTTTCAAACCTGGGCTGTCAACTCTCCAGCTGACAAACTCGGTATTAACCATTGAGCCATCATGCCTCGAATATCTTCTACTTAAATGTTATTTTCATTTTTATCAGCTATGAAGAAAGAGGACTGTTCCTGAATGTCTCACACTAGGGAAATCAATCTTCTATATAAAGAAAAAAGAAGTTTTGAAAGCTCTGAGGTCATTCACTTTAAGTGGGAAGTCCAAAATCAATACTTTAACAGATGTCACTCTGCTATTTAATCTACTGGGAGCTGGGGAGAGAGATTTTCATACACGTATGGAAGGGGATTATAATGACACCCCAACAGGGTGTCCCAGTAGCAACTGAAACTGATAATTATCTGGGTCTCATAGTGAAACAGTTTATGGTTTATACCAGTTTTGAAGATACTTGCATATGTAGTTGAATGGTCTTCCACACGAGATTAGTTCCTGCAATTAAAATTGTAGGAAAAATTTATTACAGGGAGTCCTCAACTTACAACAGTTCATTTAGTGAAAAAACAGCACTGAAAAAAGTGTTTTATGATCATTTTCCACAGTTACAATTTTGGCAGCATTCCTATAGTCATGTGATCAATATTCGGATGCTTGGCAACTGAATCATATTTATGATGGTTGCAGTGTCCCAGGGTCACAAGATCCCCTTTTTTCAAGGGGAAAGCCAGATTCACTTAACAACTCGGTTACTAACTTAACAACTGCAGTGATTCACTTAACAACTGTGGCAAGAAATGTCGTAAAAGGGGGCAAAACTCGCTTAAAAAATGTCTTACTTAAGAACAGAAATTTGGGGTTCCATTGTGGTCATAATTCGAAGATTACCTGTATTTCTCTTATTGGTAGAACCAGACACAAAACTGTGAATATAAAGGACAAGTTGGAACTATAGGAACCACGGCATTTGCAGCAGAACAAATTCAAAAGTAAGACTCCCTGTTCCTCTAAAAAGCCCAGGGAAGGTCATGTGTGCTCAAAAGTAATGTTAACTTGAGTTGGGGGAAAAAAAACTTGAGTTGAAAATTGCAGCTTATAGAAAAGCATAGCTGGTTGACTTTTGGATTCAGAACTCTGCAATTAGGAGTAAGGTCTTGCTGTAACTTTTGTTTCAAGTCTATATCAAGGTAGGGTAGTAATTTGAAGTGACTCAAGAACTGGAAATCAAGGTCAAAAGCAAGTAATAAGCAAAATATAAGGCATAATGGAAGAGTAAGAAGCCATGCCGTAACCCTGATAGATCTCATCACTTATAATTCCACCAAGATGGACTAATCCACTGAGATGGACTAATCAGAATGGGTAGAATCAATCATACAGATATTCAGTAAGAAAATATGGTGGTAAAGAGTCATGAATTTCACAGGGCACTTCTAATAGTTTTAGTTGTCTTCTGTACGACACTGGGAATTTTGTACACAGAAGGAACATTTATACATTTGTGATCTTTCCCCCTCCGCACTCCGAGAGACACGGGCGATGACTTAATTAGCTGGCAACTATCAGCTCTGGCAGCAAACTAGCGAGTGTCTGCCAAGTGTCTGTTATCTCTCTTGATGCCGATGAGTCAGCCAGGAAACCAGGAACAAACAGGACTTCAGCTCTAATTCTCTCTCTAAGCAGATTTGCTTGCCACGAAGTGGTATAGCAGCCCTTGCAGCTTTTATATCCTGTGGGGTGTGGCTCCATGACTAAGCACTTCCTAGGCCTGCCCCACCTCTGCTTCGGTTGTTCCCGCCTCTCCTGTCTACGAAACCTAGGGTCCAGCCTAGCCTGATTGCCATCAGCTGGGTCTGGAGGTGTGGCCTGGGGGGGGGAAGAGTCAGGGGATGGAGGCCTCGTTATCTCCTCCACCTGGCCTGCCTCTGGCTCCTGGAGCTGAGCCAGGGAAGCCGGTGCTCCAGAGGTAAGTGATGGCCCTTCCCCCTCACTTTCCGAGTCACTTTCTGGCAGGGGGCCTGGCTCGGGGGGGCGCAGACACAACAATTTGGTTCTCCAGGAATAGTTTGAAATGACTTAGCTATCAATAGCAACTTTGCATCTGTTTCTTCTCTAAGGAAAGAGTTGAAATCTGAATCTAATTCCCAATGAAACCAGCAGAAGTTATTTCTGAATAGATGTGTAGATTGGACAGAAAGCTGTGGGTAGGAAAACGCAGGAAACATTCAGAGATTTTTTTTGGAACCAAGGATGACATAATATATTAAAATGAAATGAATCCAAACATAATTCACGAAGTTACTAAGGCTAGTCCTTGATTTTACAACCATTCATTCAGCAACCATTTAAAGTTATGATGGCATTGAACAAAGGGACTTATGAGTTATGTCTGACACTATGGCAGTTGCAGTGCCCCTACGATCACGATCAAAATTGAGACACTTGGCAGCCCACCAAAACTGCAAATTGCCCACCTTACACACTTTTCCACCCAATCAATGTCCTTCTGGACACTGTAGATAGGACTTGGTGGTGGCAGTGTTGGAGTTGCGGCTGGGGCTGAAGTAGAGGCCCAGGGCCTTCAGCTGTCTCAATCATCTGTTAATCATCCCCAGGCCAACACTTCAGTCCCAGCACTGCCATGGAGAAATGCCACCTCAAGCCCCATATTACAGCCAGTCACCCAGGTTGAACCTGCCATTCTGAGCGCCATAAATCTTGCCACATCCAGCTGAACTTTGCTGTTTTACTCCTATTGCTGCTTAGGCATAACCAGTCTGACTCTAGTATACGCAAGGCAGTCATTGACTGCTCATACCAGGGTCCTAGCTGCTTGTGCCATCCATTCTCCAAACAGCATGACCCATTCTCACAATCCTATGGAAAGCTTCTGATTTATTCTGAAACATCACAAGACAGACATGCGGTTCTTGAAATAACATATCTTGCAAGACCCAGAAAAGACCATAAGATTTCTGAAGGGTCGCAAGAATGGCATAAAATCTTGCTTTACGACTGCAATTGCAGTCGTAAAACATAGTGATGGAAATTCTAGTCCCAATCCTGGTCGTAAGCCAAATATTACCTGTACTCCCTATCTCAAAAACATAGCATCCAAAACTATGTACACGTGAGGAAAGATATGCATCTTAGAGGGAATTGTATATGAGAGTGCACGAGAGTTTATTTATTGCATTTTTAAAAAATCACAGATTAATATTAGAATATATGTCATACTGACACTGCTTAAATATAAGATGATACAGACAGCCTCATAGAACAGACATAGGACAATAAAGACAGCTATTTTATTTCAGAATGACCGTACGATAGTACTCCTTCTTGATCTAAATTCATATTTTTTTTTCTAAAGGATGATTGTGATATATTAGATTACCACTGCTATAGCAAGAATTTTTTATATCTGGCATCTCTGCCTTTGAACTTGGATAAAAAAGCAATATACATTTTTTTTTGCTATTTTTTATTTGCTTTATCATTTTAATAAATTAAAATTCACAGAAATGTTCAAAGACCACTAATGTTTCAAAGGATGTAGTTTTTGTGGATTAGGTCTATAGATTTTCTCTTTTAAATGACGATTTAATAAGGGCATAAAAATAAAAAATGAGCAGTAGGAATGATAGGCTTGTCAAGGGGGAGGGGATGGGGAAAAGAACCACTTGTTCCCAGTCAGGTTTACTAAAATCAGCCATGAAGAGAGGAGATGTAAAATACATCAGCTGCCTGTCCTCTGTTCAGTCCCAGTTTGACAGTTCAATTCCTCCAACATCTTCTAAGAATGGCAGTCCTCAGCCCTGAATAAACCATGTCTGTATGCAAACTGTCAAAGAAGACTTGGCATATCATTAGACTTGACCTCCACGACACCAGTAACAAGAGGGACCGTTGCAGCCAATTGTTACCTGCGTTAAAATTTTCTCTGTGCAACTCCCAGCTCCACTGTTTTTTAAGCAAGTCCCACAAATAGCAGCCATTGGATGAAGTATCGAATTTAGCGAGATCATCTTAACCCTTTGGAGATAGCGGGCATATCCTGTGTGTGCCGTTATTGTTTGTTGTTATTCTTCACAATCACATGGTGCTTTCACAACTTGGAGGTTTATAAGATCTCCAGGATTTAGGATTCAAATCAATGCCCGTGTACTAGAATTAATTTGCAAGAAACAAAGGTCGGATGGATTTCCGAATGAATATGTATAGAGTTGTCCGATTTAAATGTGTGTGTGTGTGCTAAGGAAAAAAAAAACCTGAACCAGAACATTTTATTACTAACATAGAGATATAAGAGGGCTTTACGCTTGCTCTCCTTTTCCCAGGAATCAGGATAGTTCAGTAGCGGGTTTCAAATTTTTTTACTACTGGTTCTGTGGGTGTGGCTTGGTGGGTGTGGCATGGCTTGGTGGGCGTGGCTTGGTGGATGTGACAGGGGAAGGTTACTGCAAAATTCCCCACTTCCTCCCAATCAGCTGGGACTTGGGAGGCAGAGAATAGATGAGAGCGGGGCAAGTCAGAATTTTTACTACCGGTTGTCCGAACTACTCAAAATTTCCGCTACTGGTTCTCCAGAACTGGTCAGAACCTGCTGAAACTCACCTCTGGGATAGTTGTTTCCCAATGTTAATAAAAATCAGGATGGATACTTTCCAATTTATCTAATAAAATGTAGATAAAGAATGATCTTCAGCAAGATTGCAGTGGGAGAAAGGAGAGAAGCTTTAATTTCACCTGCATTAAACAAGGCTGAGTTTTGGGAAAGGATGGATAGCTAGGCTTTCTTAGTGCATTGTCTTTCTAAACACAATTGCACTTCAGATGCACAATTGCCAGGTGTGCCACTAGAACTTTTTCCAGAGCAATAATGTCAATAGCAATACAAAAGCAATGAATTAAAGAACATTACAACGTCAGCATTCATATTAGGTCACATATGAAGCCTAAGAAGGTGGCTGCAACTGCCCTTAGGAAGCAGCTGAATATAATATGAATTTTAAAAGTTTGCTTTGCTTAGCAGTCCCAAAATTAGAAAACGGAATTGCATAGCCTTTTTCCTGCATACATCAAACACTAATTTATTATTCATAGCCATTTATAAAAATCACTCATGATAGATATTTAAACAACCCCCCCAAAAAACCCATCTTTTTTTTTTTTTTTTTTGCAGTTAACTGGATATTTTTTTCCCTTTCAGACAATTATATTGTCCGCAGGGACTTTTCCAAAACAAGTCTCTGGATGTCAATAATGACCTGAAGGCATTAAAAAGAGAATCTTAATTGAGTTTTATTAAAAATTCAGTTTTATACATAATTCTGTTTTAAAGAGTTTAAATTCTGTTCGTTTTATTGTTATAAATACTGAATTTTTCATATTTTGACTGAATGGTTTGGCATGGGAGATATGGCATATGAAATACTATATGCATCACAGTTCCGTAAAAAAAAAAAAATTGTTAGTGATCCTAAGTAAGATTCTCATTGCTCTGGCCTTCATAAATAACTTTTATACAATGAAAGCAACTGCTCAAAGTCATTCATTCTCCTAGGGCCTAGGACCTAGTCTAACATTTTAGCCATTACAATGCATTGAGCTTTTTGTTATAACTTATTAAACATTGTGAATATTTATAATAAATATAATAATGATACATTTTAACATTCTTGCGCATTAGGTTTGTATCATTTTTGTTCCTTTCACTATAGCTTTTTTTGGTATCTGATTTGCAAAATAATATACTACAAGTTATAAGCAAAACTCCATAATTTTCCTTTCAGACATCAGATCTTGAAGAAAATGTTCAATATTAAAAAAACACTCCAATAATTTTCAACTTGGCTTAGATTTGAAGCAGCATTCATCCAGAGAACACATTTCTGAATTTAAAAAAAGCAAATTCAATAAACTAAATTAAAATTTGCAATTCAAAATAACAGACATTTGTCAGATAATTTAACTTTTCCATTTATTTCCCTATATACCTCAATATTTAAAAGCCCCAATTAAAAAAACCTGTAATTTAGATGTAAGTACAATGTTAAGTTACTAATTTAATTAATGCAAGCCTAATACATTAATGTTTTCATTTATGATGGATAAAGTTCACTCTATTCTAAGCATAGTGGAACATTCTTTACAATCTATCTATATATAAAAACCAAATACCATTCACTCATCACAAAATCTCCAGAATGGTAAAGCCTACAAACTTGAAATTTGGCACGCATGTTCCTCTTGGCTTCTAGGTGCTCGCTAAGAAAGGATTTTCTGAAATGACCATCAGATCATTAGTATTTCATATACAGTTTTATATTAAGATGCTCTGATGCTAAGACATTCTACTCCCTCTCCCTACCTGAAAAGAACTCTGTTCCAACTGCCAGTTGCCTTATATTAACATGCTCTAATGCTACCCCTTCCCTAAACCGGGTGTGGGAATGGCCAGTGCATGACTCATCCATCCTGTGGGTTAGGACATTATACTCCTATTCCCCCTCTGTTCCAACTGCCAGTTGCCTTATATTAACATGCCCTGATGTTATGGAGTTACAGATTCTACATTAGGTTTTAGGCTTTAAGTGTCAATTTATTACGCCCAATCACATAGTTTTGTAGCGAAGCATGGGCGTCTAACTAGTATCACTATATAACAACACAATGTTGTGAAAGGTGGGGAGTCAGTCACTACTGGAGCTGTTAATTCTTCTACGCATGCGCGGAAATGGCGGCGATCTGAGAGTCGTGCAGGCGGTGGGCCGGCGTTTTTCCTAGCCGCGATGTCTCGGGGGTGTCTTTAAGCTATCTGGGCCCGCCGCCCCATAGAACATCTCTCCGGCAGCCGAAATGAGATCTTTGGGTCTTGTTAGACCCTCGGCTGCCGGGAACGGGGCTGGAGAGGCGGGCGAGCGGTGGACAGTTGCCGGCGGCCATTTTGGCTGGGCGGCCGCAGAAACGGGCCTGCGGAAACGGGCCGGCTGGCGAAGCGGTCGCTCGGACATCAGCGACCAGTTGGGGGGTGCGGTAGGTTGGCCAGCGGCAGTGATACCATCAGCGGCTTGGATACCAGCGGTAGCGGCACTGATACCATCAGCGGCAATTTGGTAGATGGCGCCGGCCATTCTGGAGGGGCGCGGAGCGGCGCTCACTAGGAATGGCCGGGCTGGATCGTGGACGGTTGCCGGCGGCCATTTTGGCTGGGCGGCCGCAGAAACGGGCCTGCGGAAACGTGCCGGCTGGCGAAGTGGTCGCTCGGACATCAGCGACCAGTTGGGGGGTGCGGTAGGCTGGCCAGCGGCAGTGATACCATCAGCGGCTTGGATACCAGCAGCAGCGGCACTGATACCATCAGCGGCAATTGGCAGATGGCGCCGGCCATTCTGGAGGGGCGCGGAGCGGCGCTCGCTAGGAATGGCCGGGCTGGATCGTGGTTTGCTGCTGCCGGCCGCATATGTCCATCAGCGGCTGGATGTTCTGCCGCTCTATCCTTCAGTGGCATGGCTCAGCAGCATGGTTTCTACGATTCCACCCATCTGATGGTTCCATTGGCAACATCTGGGACTGTCTGGCTGCGTTATGGCCGCATTTATCATCAGCGGCTTGCGGCTGGATTGTTTTGCTGGACTATTTTCAGCGGCACCACAGACATTGGACACAGGTAGCTTGGACATTTTGGATTTTAGATCTCTAGCTGACTCTTATATATACCATCATTCGACATCTGCGGCTGAAAACTTTTTTCCTGTCCCCGGTATTTATTTATTTATTGACGGCATCAATTGTGGACGGCCTTGGACCTGATTATGGGCGGCACCAGTGGGTAAAAACTTTTGCTGTATCCATTATGGGCAGTACTGAATGGCGGAATCCATCAGCCAAACTTCCACCTTATTTATTACCCTTACCGGGCATTTGGCCCTGGTTTGTGACTGTCCTGACTTTGTCCATAGGCTACGATAACATCAAGTGGCTAGGGAACACCTTTCTTTTCCCCACTGTTATTTAATCTTTTAGCATGAAATATTCGTCCGCTGACCTCTTCCGACTGCGAGGTTCCCCCGCCTCGCAGGAATGGCCCTCCGGGTTATCGATGGCCGGCCTTAACGAGGGGTCTTGGGACCCGGAGAGGTGGCATGCGAGGAAGAAGAATCTGTGGGGTTTTTTAAACCGTTTTTTAAATAAGGGTTTCTTAAGGGGGGGGAGGGATTCGACGGGTGGGGGGGAAAACCCGTCGGGGAGGGATCCAGCCCCTGTGCTAGTTCGCGACACTATTCCATCTTGTCTGGAGGCAGGGGGAGGACGTTCCAGGTTTAGAGGGATGTTCGATCTGTACGGTAAGTGGGAGAGGCAGATATGGCGGGGAGGGGCCGTGCGAGTTGCGGGAGCACGCGTTCGATGTTTGAAAGCGATCGCGTTCGCCCTCTGTCCCTACCTGCCTCGGGTGGTCGTGATCCTCAGAGCTTGGATCTTGGCTGATGTTATGTAATGCCGGTCCGTGGTTAATAAGGCTCCTCTGATTTGCGACCTTATTCAGGGGAGTCCATGGACCTTATGGGCATTACGGAAACCTGGTTGGGCCCAGAGGAGGGGTCCCCTGGTTGAGATGTGCCTCCAGGTTTCGAGCATTTCATCAGCCGAGGGTCCAAGGTAGGGGTGGGGGTGGCGGTTGTTATTAAGGAAGATCTAGAGCCGAGGAGGCCACTATTCCTCAGATTGCGGTTGTGAATCCCTTTATGCGGTGGGGTTATAGGAATCAGTTGGGCTTGGTGATCGCGTACCTGGCTCCTTGCTGCGTGACCACAGCCCTGCCTGAGCTGTTGGAGGTACTTGCTGCTGTGGCGGTCGAGTCCCCCAGACTTATTGTCATGGGGGATTTCAACCTGCCATCAGCTGGCTCGTCATCGACGGCAGCTCGGGAGTTCTTGGCTTCCATGACGGCCTTGGACCTGATTCGAGTAAATGATGGCCCTACGCACACGGGGGGAGGCACACTGGATCTGCTTTATATCTCTGGACAGTGGTTAAATGATCTGGTATTAGATGATTTAGTAACGGAACCAATGTCATGGTCGGATCATTTCCTCCTTCGCCTAGACTTCGAACCGCCATTCACCACCGCAGGGAGACGGAACCTATACGGTGGTTCCGTCCCAGGCGCCTGATGGACCCTGAGAGGTTCCTGACGGAGCTTGGGCCATTCCCTGAGGATCTGGCCCACGGCACGACTGAGGAACTGGTCGTGGCCTGGGAACAGGCCGCGGCCGGGGCCTTGGACCGTGTCGCGCCTTTGCGGCCTCTGACCCGGCGTAGATCTCGACCGGCCCCTTGGTTCTCCGAGGGGCTGAGGGAGATGAAACGCCGGAGAAGACGCCTGGAGAGCACCTGGAGGTCCAGTCGCTCCGAAACTGATCGGACACTAGTTGGGTCCTATTCTAGGACCTACCTAGTGGCAATGAGGGAAGCGAGGCGTTCTCGCCTCCACCCTCATTGCGTCGGCAGATAACCGCCCGGCCGCCCTGTTTGGTCACCCGCTCTCTCCTACATCAGGGGGTGCGGATGACCCTTGCAGGGACGAGCCGAGGAGTTTAGCGGTTATCTATACGATAAAATCGCTCAGCTGAGGGACGGTCTGGATCGAATTTGGGATGATCCAAGCGAGGGAGAGGAGGCACGTCTTGTTGAGTCCATTTGGGATGAGTTCGACCCTGTGGTTCCCCAGGACGTGGACAGGTTGTTGGGGAGGCTTCACGGCACGACATGTTTACTGGACCCGTGCCCTTCCTGGCTGGTACTGACCACTCAGGAGGTGACACGAGGCTGGCTCAGAGGATTATCACCGCTTTTGTGTTGGAAGGGGTTTTCCCTGCCGCCTTGAAAGAGGCGGTGGTGAGACCCCTCCTTAAGAAGCCTTCCCTGGACCCAGCTGTTTTGGGTAATTATCGTCCAGTCTCCAACCTTCGCTTTGTTGCGAAGGTTGTAGAGAGTGCCGTGGCGCGACAGCTTCCTCAATACCTGGATGAAGGCGTCTGTCTAGACCCGTTCCAGTCCGGCTTCCGACCGGATACAGCACGGAGACAGCTTTGGTCGCTTTGGTGGATGATCTCTGGAGGGCTCGGGACAGGGGTTATTCCTCTGCCCTGGTCCTATTAGACCTCTCAGCGGCGTTCGATACCATCGACCATGGTATCTTGCTGCGCCGGTTGGGGGGATTGGGAGTGGAGGCACCGTATATCGGTGGTTCTCCTCCTATCTCTCTGACCGGTCGCAGACGGTGTTGACAGGGGGCAGAGGTCGACCGCGAGGGGCCTCACTTGTGGGGTCCCTCAGGGTCGATTCTCTCGCCTTCTGTTCAACATCTACATGAAACCGTTGGGTGAGATCATCAGTGGTTTCGGGTGAGATACCAGCAGTACGCTGATGACACTCAGCTGTACTTTTCCACCCTGACCACCCCAATGAAGTTGTTGAAGTGCTGTCCCGGTGTTTGGAGGCCGACGGGTCTGGATGGGGAGAAACAGGCTCAAGCTTAATCCTCCAAGACGGAGTGGCTGTGGATGCCGGCACCCGATTCAGTCAGCTGCAGCCGCGGCTGGCTGTTGGTGGCGAGTTATTGGCCCCAAAGGATAGGGTGCGCAACTTAGGTGTCCTCCTGGACGATCGGCTGTCGCTTGAAGATCATTTGACGGCCGCTCCAGGGGGCCTTCCACCAGGTTCGCCTGGTTCGCAGTTGCGCCTTCCTTGATCGGGATGCCTTATGCACGGTCACTCATGCGCCTGCTACCTCTCGCTGGATTACTGTAATGCTCTCTACATGGGGCTCCCTTGAAGTGCGCCGGAGGCTTCAGTTAGTCCAGAATGCAGCTGCGCGGGTTATAGAGGAGCTACGTAGCTCCCATGTAACACCGATCCTGCGCAGGCTGCACTGGCTGCCTGTGGCTTTCCGAGTGCACTTTAAGGTGTTGGTTATGACCTTTAAAGCGCTCCATGGCTTAGGACCTGGGTACTTACGGGACCGCCTGCTGCTACCACATGCCTCCCACCGACCCGTACGCTCCCATAGAGAGGGACTTCTCAGGGTGCCGTCCGCCAAACAATGCCGGCTGGCGGCCCCCAGGGGAAGGGCCTTCTCTGTGGGGGCACCCACACTCTGGAATGAGCTTCCCCCGGGTTTACGTCAAATACCTGACCTCCGGACATTTCGTCGCGAACTAAAAACACATCTTTTTATCCGCGCGGGGCTGGCTTAAATTAGTTTTAAGGGAAATTTTATTAATTTTAAATGGGGTTTTTAGTATGGAAAATTTTAATTTCAGGCTAATTTAATAAGTTTTTAAATGGTATTTTAATTTGTATATTGTATTGTTCTTACTTTTGCCTGTACACCGCCCTGAGTCCTTCGGGAGAAGGGCGGTATAAAAATTAAATAAAATAAAATAAAATAAATAAATCCTACTGAAAAACATTTGGACGAAACACCAATATTTAGCCATTTTAACCTGGAGTCCTGTAGTACACTGACAAGAAGTAATACCAATACCTATCTAAAAGCAGAGCCTTTTATTGAAATAATGGCAGGCACATTGCTCAAATAATTTTAAATAGCTGGGCAAGTTAGTTTTACTTGAACATGGAGTAGATGCTCCATGTCAAATACAGCAAATCTGATCTAGCATGTGCATAACTTTGCTCAGTTTAAAGGCCATAGGTAGCAAGCTACAGCAAATCAGATATATTTATTATGGTCTCTGACCAGCCCTTTACAATAGAAAAGCATAATAAAAGAGAAAAGGTCTAACACAACAATTTGTTATTAGGAAAACAGGAAAAAATAATAGGACAATAAAATAATGCATATAATTAAAAGTTTTGCACAGTTGTATGACTTGGTGAAGCTATTTGGCTGCCTGATGTCTGAGTGTAGGGTTAGCATCCCTTAAAAATAATAAGCATAACATAGATCTGTGTGGCCCTTGCATTTGGAAATTATCAGGGTGATCAGAGCACATATTGGTGCATCATAGAAAGGGCACCATATGAGAATATGAACTACAGTTTCTATGTCCCTGGATCCACAAGGGCAAAATCTCTACAAATAAGGAGTCCTGTGAAATCTTCCCACCAATAGAACTGATGGGGACATCACAGTGGGCTCCGGGAAAAGCCCACCAACTATATATGTTTAGGATTAAATTGTTGATACCCCACATTGGAAGCCATGTGACTGTCCAGCATTTGGCAATAAAATTCAGAGGCACTGGTGATATCATTTAGTCAATCAATATCCCCGATTCCCTCTTTTACTATTGATTTAGCCTTCTCCATGGTTCATTGGCCTAAATATTCAGGAGAGAGGCCTAGATTGCAAAGTTATGCTATACAGGTACAGTGCCAATGAGATTGGGGTAATTATCTGACAGCAGCAGAGGAATCAGATCTATAAGATCAAACATGATCAATCATGAGATTAGAATCCGAGACCAGCCTGAGCCTTAATACTGGGCAAGTTAGCTTCAAGCCTCAATACTGCATTGGGGATGCATTTTGGGATACCAAATAAAGTCCTAAGTGAATGCATATAGCCTCATGTTTCTGTGTATGGGCCAAGTTGTATCCCATAATAATAAGTTGGGCAACTATAGGATTTGAGTGGTATGCTGCAGTGGTGGGTTCTAATCAGTTTTACCACCGGTTCGCATTGCACACACGTTTTGCATGTGATTGCCGCACACATGCTCACTTCACTCACACGTGCACCAAACTTGCATTTCGCGCAAGTGCCTTGAGTAAAAAAACAGCTGAGGCATGGCAATCCACTCTGCCGCACCTTATAGCTGAGCTAAAAACAAAGGAATAAAGGTAGGTATAGCATTGGGGGTAGGCGGGCGGGCCAAGGGAAGGTTCGCTCTCATATCAAGATTTCCGCTACTGGCTCTCCCGAACCAGGGAGAACCGGTAGCAACCCACCACTGGTATGCTGGGCAGCAAACTGGTAAAAATGGCTGGGGCTAAAACAAAATTGTAAGAAGAGCCAGGATAAAAATTGATATTCAATTTTATTTAAAGCAGATGTTTAAAGCTTCAAAATATATTTTAAAAGGGTTACTCATTACATCTCATGTTTGGACTCATATTCAGCTTCTATCACCTGGAATTTTACTTATTGATGGCAACTAATGGAGGTGCTCTGAGACCACACCCAAGGCACCTGGAGAGTATATATGGCCCTGATATCTTCTCACCCTCCAAAATACATATTACATAATATGCAATGCTACATATTTGAATCCATCCATGGGAGGGGAATGAAACACTCATGGCACAAGCCTTACCTGTTTTGTATGTGTGCAGAATGTTGCATGTATGGATATAAGGAGTGGAGATTGCATTACAAAATGATAATTCAAGTTTCATCATTTTGACAGAAACTGTGGAGATTTAAAGGCGTGAGTGCAAACCCAAACGGTTCAACTTTAAAGTAAGTCTGACTTAACTGAAGTAGCAATTGAAAGGCAATTTTCAGAAAAAAATGTCTTAATTCATAATCTTCCAGAAATCCCTATAGTACTTTTGACCTCTCCGATTTAGAGCTGTAACACCAAAGAGCAGAGGAAGCTCAACTCTTACACAGACAATGAACTGTCTAGGTAAACCAAGTTTCTTTTTGTTATATAGGAAATCAGAGCAAGTTTGGGTCAGGTCTGGCAACCCTGAAATGAGTCTGTTTGAGCTCTTCTTTCTGATAAGACTTCTTCTCCAGCTACAAAATGAACCTGTGTATTATTTGTATAACAAAGGCAAGTCAGCCGGATGTTTTGCAAACCCTTGGCCTTTACACAAAGAAATCTTTGAACCGTCCAATGTGAAGTATTACTGGCTGTCATGTCATTTTACTGCTAATAAGTCTTGGGTTATAAATATTAATTCATGTGGCTCATGAGAAAACATAAGAGATAAAGAATACATTTTACTGGATGGGATAGGAGGTTTAAGATCTTTTCTGGTGCTTCGTCACAAAAACAATATGGCAACCATAGATGCATCTCTCATTACAAACATCTTGTGGGGCAGTTTTTATAAGACAGTTTTTTATCTACTATGGTGAGGGGAGGAAGACCAGTGCCCATTTATTTGGTTACCATTAGAATATAATTAAGACCCTATCTATCTATCTATCTATCTATCTATCTATCTATCTATCTATCTATCTATCTATCTATCTATCATCTATCTATCTATCTATCTATCTATCTATCTATCTATCTATCTATCTATCTATCTATCACCTATACACACACAAACACACAACAACAACTTTGAAGAGATGAAAGCAACGTTCAAAAAATAAATGATGAAAATAAAACACCTCTGCTATACGCTTCATACACATGACATACAATGGATTGTAAGAACTAAGTGTTTCCACCCTATGTGCAAAAATCAGAGACAGATATAATCCCTTTTTTTGAATCATTCTTTTACTCTGTCAAGTGTTCCATGTTGAGCCAGGATTTTTCAGATTTTTAACCATATGATATAACACAATACAAGAAAGGCCTCAGATGCCAAAGTGAATGTATTCTACCTGATTTTTTTGAGACAGACTGTCATATCCTGAAATCTGGCTTTGCTTCTTGAAAAGGGTACAGAACAGTTTCCTTGAGGAGAGGAAGAATTTATTGAAGATGCTGTCTGGATGATCATTGGCAGCTCACCAGATTTACCCATGTGGCAAAAACCAGGAAGGTCTATTGTGAGCATGTAATTTACAGGATTCTTACAGGATTACAGATCACAACAAATCTGTAGGACACTTCATGAAATGTAAAGCAAAGAAAATTGGCCAAACATGAGGCGGAAAGACTCAGACCCAGCTTATAGGAATACATATATGTAAACGTTCAAATAATTAGTATACTACAATTTAACTACAGGCAGTCCACAAATTACAATCACAATTGAGCCCAAAATTTATGTTGTTAAGTGAGACCGTTGTTATTGAGTTTTGCCCCATTTAATGACCTTTCTTGCCGCATTTGTAAAGTGAATCACTGCAGTTGTTAAATTAGTAACACAGTTGTTAAGTGAATCGGGCTTCCCCATTGACTTTGCTTATCGGAAGATCGCAAAAGGTGATCACGTGACCCTGGGACACTACAACTGTCATAAATTACGACGCTGAAGTAAATGTGAGTCCGTTACCAAGTGTCTGAATTTTTATCGTGTTACACGGCAGCACTAGGGATTCGAACCGCTGAGCTGCCGAACTTTCGATCGACAAGCTCACCGTCCTAGCACATATGTGCGAGGGAAACCTTTACCTTTTAACCATTGGGATGTTGCAACGGTTGTAAGTATGAAAAACTATCATAAGATCCTTTTTTTTTCAGTGCTATTGCAACTCTGAACAATCACTAAACTAATGGTTGTAAATCAAGAAGTACCTGTATTCTACAGAGGAATTATTGAGTCTGTCATTTGCACCTCTATAACTGTCTGGTTCGGTTCTGCAACCCAACAAGAAAAACACAGACTTCAGAGGATAATTAGAACTGCAGAAAAAATAATTGCTACCAACTTGTCTTCCATTGAGGACCTGTATACTGCACGAATCAAGAAGAGGGCCGTGAAAATATTTGCAGATCCCTCGCATCCTGGACATAAACTGTTTCAACTCCTACCCTCAAAACGACGCTATAGAGCACTGCACACCAGAACAACTAGACACAAGAACAGTTTCTTCCCGAAGGCCATCACTCTGCTAAACAAATAATCCCCTCAACACTGTCAGACTATTTACTGAATCTGCACTACTATTAATCGTTTCATCGTTCCCATCACCAATCTCTTTCCACTTATGACTGTATGACTATAACTTGTTGCTGGCAATCCTTATGATTTATATTGATATATTGATCATCAATTGTGTTGTAAATGTTGTACCTTGATGAACGTATCTTTTCTTTTATGTACACTGAGAGCATATGCACCAAGACAAATTCCTTGTGTGTCCAAACACACTTGGCCAATAAAATTCTATTCTATTCTATTCTATTCTATTATGCAGCTGATTCCATTAGGGAAAACTTCAGAACAGATGTGGAGGCATTGTAGAACAAGAAGGGTTTGCAGTAGTGAAATACAATGTCCTTTCAATATGGATGGAAGCTGTATGAAACTGTTGACTTCACTGATTTGTGCAAGTACAGAAATGTCCAAAAGATTTGGCATCAAGGATTCAAACAATGAATCAGAATAGAGCTGGAAGGGACCTTGGAGGTCTTCTAGTCCAACCCTCTTCTCAAGCGGGAAACCCTATTGCTTCTTTCTTGATTAGTTTCCATCCATTGTTTCTTGTCTTGCCTTCTGGTGCTTTGGAAAATAAGTTGACCCCCTCTTCTTTGTGGCAACCCCTCAAATACTGGAATAGTGTTATCATGTCACCCATAGTCTTTCTTTTCTCTAGACTAGCCATACCCAATTCCTGCAACCATTCTTCGTATGATTTTAGATCTTAGACTTAATGTGATTAGGAAAAGTTGAGCAGAAAATCAGATGTGGCCCCAAACACCAGAGGGGAGGCGTTTGTGGCAATGATGATTAGCAGAACGCTTATAGGCTTCTATGCAGTTCAGTTGATCCTTGTGTAGCAGATGAGAGTGAGCAGCTTGCAGTTCCTGGAGAAAATAATAAAAGTCTTCCAGAATAGGGGCACATGGCAAAAAGTAAAAGGGAAAACCATAGATGGGTTGAAATGGTGATGCCTGGGTAGAGAAATTAACCGAGCAATAAAAGAACTCGGAGACTTTTTTCAAAAAAATAAAATAAATAAATGTCTTGCTGGCATTTTGCATGTAATAGGGGTATTGCTCTAAAGTGGTATTTGTTCTTATAGTTTCACCATCTGACTGTGGATGTCGAGGAGATATCTGGCAGAGCTTCACATTTGAAACAGAGTAATTTTAATTCGCGTAATTCAGAGTAATTTGCATAATGAAGTGAGCTCCCATTACTTGTCCCAGCTTCTGCCAACCTAGCAGTTTGAAAGCACATTAAAAAAATGCAAGTAGAAAAAATAGGGACCACCTTTGGTGAGAAGGTAACAGTGTTCTGTGCGGCTTTGGTGTTTAATCATGCTGGCCACATGACCACGGAGACATTTTCAGACAGCGCTGGCTCTTCGGCTTTGAAACAGAGATGAGCACCGCCCTCTAGAATCAGGAACGACTAGCACGTATGTGTGAGAGGAACATTTACCTAATTCTAAATGTGCTCTAGAATGGAATGGAGTGGAGTGGAGTGGAGTGGAGTGGAGTGGAGTGGAGTGGAACGGAACGGAACGGAACGGAACAGAACAGAATATCAGGGTTGAATTGTGGAGTCCAAGGGGCCATGTTTGCTTGCTGATGTTTCACTATTGACTAATATCTTTAGAGTGAGTGAATGTGATATTTGTTCCCTGTCCATACACAGAAGCTTGCCATGCCAGTGTTGGTAGAGATGTGGTTTTTTTTTCTTTCTTGAGAGTATGATCAAAATTCAGCTGCTTGGCTACTGGTTCATATTTATGACTGTTGCTGTGTCCCAAGGTAATGTGATCATCTTTTACAATCTTCTGACAAGCAAACTAAATGACTTGTTTTAACTGCAATAATACACATGCTAACAACAGTTTCAAACTCAGCGTAAATAGTTCTAAACTTGACTGTAAAAAAATATGATTTCTGTAATAGAGTTGTCAAAATCTGGAATGCTCTACCTGATTCAGTTGTTTCAGCTACAAATTGTCACAGGTTCAGTCACAAATTGACTTCTGTGGACCTTACATAATACTGAAGTGGTCAGTAGAGGGGGTATGCATAAGTGCACTAACGTGCCTATCGTTCCTGTCATTGTATTTTTATTTTTTTATTCATGTTCTCATTTTTGTTTGACAAATTCTAATAAATAAATAACTAAAGTCAATGGGAAAGCCAGATTCACTTAACAACTGGGTTATTAACATTAACTGCAGTGATTCACTTAACAATTGAGGCAAGAAAGGTCATAAAATGGGACTGTTGTGGTCCGTCAGCAGCCTACGGAGCTGGCAACAGAGTTGGACAGCGATGAGGCTGAGGTGAGGCCAGGGTCTTTGGGAAGTGAGGTGCGGACTCCAGAGCCTCCAGAGACTGATACTAGTGAGGCAGAGGAACAGAAGGAGCCTGTTCCTAATGCACACATGAGAAGAGCTGCCAGAAGCTCAAGCAGAGAAGAAAACTCGGGAGTAGGGCCAAGAGATGATTGGCCCCTCCCATAAAGCTTAAAGCAGACCAGCACCGGCATTTGGCCTTTGCCGGAAAACAACGTTGTAGCTGCGTCTTCTGCTTCTTCTTCTGCTTCGTCTACATCTTTGTTTTTGTGGCTTCCGGACGTTTGCCAGGAAGGGTTTTTGGCCATTTGCCTAATTGGACCAAGGTTTGTGAGATAACTAAGGAATTTGTGTTGGGAGGCATTTGTTTTACTTTGAGTTGAACGACGCTGGGAATGAAGTAATCTCCAGCTGTTCGAATAAAGTTTTTTTGTTTTTTCACGGACTGAGTTTATTGCTACCTACTTGGGCCTGGGTCACAGCAGGGGCAAAACTTACTTAACAAATGTCTCACTTAACAACATAATTTTTGGACTCAATTGTGGTCATAAGTCCAGGACTACCTGTGTCTGGTAAAGTATTAGGGTGGATGTATGATTCAATTGATCCCATGTTCCTTTTTAAATTTCTGGTTTAGTGTAAAGAACTCTTCTCTTTTTGTATTTGAACGTTTTATGAACTTCTTCCACTGTTTTTACCTATTTTATAATCTATCTTGAATGTTCAGTTGCAGCAAAAATGGAATCTAATATTAAGTAATAAATAATAAATCAGGCTACTTTGAATGTGGCATACGTAGCATGGAAAGTCATTGTATCATATATCTGTTCCCCTTCCCGACAACGTGCCTTAAATGTTGACCTAAGTTTTAACAATGATTTTAAAACTTTTTTTTTTTACAAAGTTAAATGAATTGGACGACAAGCCTATATGTGTCACAAATTTTCAATTTGTAGATAAGAACAACCTGGAAAGAAAAAGCTCCTGGGTGCTATTGAATGAAGAGATAATTATAAGGTAGTTAAAATGTAAAGTTAAATGCAGCAACTGAAATGTACATAATGAACAACTATTATTGTTTTTATGCTTCATCTGCTTACAAAATTATCATGCAAGACAGCTGCATGAAGGCGATAGTTATATCATCCAGACTCATGCCTGCACCAAAGTAACCCCAATAGAATCCTAGCATTGTGCTGCCAGTTGTTGGTTTGTACCTTAAAAGACAGATAATTGATTTTGTTGTATAATACATTATGAAACCTCAAGGTAAGAGTGCAGGCTCAGAAAACATTGAGCAGAATAAGCAGATAAGACTTGGTGAGGATGGGAAATATGATTGAGACTAAGGACGCAGACCAGCATCAGAAGTAAAGATAAAGGTTCCCCTTGCATATATGTGCTAGTCGTTCCTGACTCTAGGGGGTGGTGCTCATCTCCGTTTCAAAGCTGAAGAGCCAGCGCTGTCCAAAGACTTCTCTGTGGTCATGTGGCCGGCATGACTAAACACCTAAGGCGCACAGAACACTGTTACCTTCCCACCAAAGGTGGTCCCTATTTTTCTACTTGCATTTTTTATGTGCTTTCAAACTGCTAGGTTGAAAGAAGTGGGACAAGTAACAGGAGCTCACCCCATTATGCGGCACTAGGGATTCGGACCGCTGAACTGCTGACCTTTCGATCGACAAACTCAGCATCTTAGTCACTGAGCCACCACGTCCCTTAAAGTTTTATTTAGTTCTTGTATTATTTCACAACTGCTGAATAAGAACCTACATGCCATATTCTGAAAAAGAGCCAGAAAAAAAACTTTGGAATAGTTCCTCCCCCCAATAAGAAGCCATAAAAAATTAGAATGAAAGATTCATGCATCCAGGCTAGAAATAATAGCCTACAATAAAAACCATAGTGTAAATTATTACTTGGGTTCAGTTATTATAGGATATTATTGTTTCATAGTCAAGGTTTTTATTTATGATCAACAATCACCGTTTGTTTTGTTTTTTTAAACCTCATACACATCAATAAAATAGCATTTCACTGTGCTTTTCATAATCTAATACTTCATTTTCACTGTGGCTTCACAAACAGTAGTGTGTAGGCAGTGATTTTTTTGTATCAGAAAGAAGAAACTTAACCTACATCCATTCTGCTTGAAAACTGATATATTGGGGCAAAATATAACTTTTACAAAGATTCTTATAAAAGTTTTAATAATATTGTTGTATTGATTCATATGGGTAAGTGTACTCAGCTAGTGACATTTCTACCTGCGGAAATATATTATAGAAAAGAATATATTGTGCCTTGCCCTGAAAGATTATTTTCTTAATTAAGGAAAGGTGAATGCATAATGCATAGAAGCCAATTTTTTTTTTATTATTTCTTAGGTAAGCCTTACAACCCTTGCTTTCTTACTCGGAGTTTCAGTTGACGTTCATAGAATAGAATAGAATAGAATAGAATTTTATTGGCCAAGTGTGATTGGACACACAAGGAATTTGTCTTGGTGCATATGCTCTCAGTGTACATAAAAGAAAAGATACGTTCATCAAGGTACAACATTTACAACACAATTGATGATCAATATATCAATATAAATCATAAGGATTGCCAGCAACAAGTTATAGTCATACAGTCATAAGTGGAAAGAGATTGGTGATGGGAACTATGAAACAATTAATAGTAGTGCAGATTCAGTAAATAGTCTGACAGTGTTGAGGGAATTATTTGTTTAGCAGAGTGATGGCCTTCGGGAAAAAACTATTCATTCAGATATTCCAATTTAGCCTTGGGATTAACATGTTCCTATTCAATGGAAATAAGTTGTATTAAAAGCCTATATGACATTAGTTTTCAATCAGTTGGTGTTTGTAGTAGTGCTCATCTGCCAGAGTTTAGGGGCAATGATGGTGAACCTTTGCAAGTTGGCATGTCAACAATTAAGGAAATGCCTAATTTAGCATTGCTTGTCTGTCACACAAGCACACACACACAGAGACAAGCAAACAAAAAGAGAAACAATTCTTTATATATTCATTTATTTTTAAAAATTCAGACAAATTAAGGCAGCTCCAGATTGCACGAGGCTTTTGTTCTTGAAGACATTTCAGAAAATGCCCTTCGGCAGCTTCCGAAAACTGCACAAAAACACATTCCATTCTTGTACTGCCTCTGTAGTTTCCAGAAATCACACGCTTTTGAGAATAGTTGTTAGGTGTTAATGAATATTGGCATATCACCAAAGTATTATGGCTTGTTACCTTTGATGCACATGTCTTGGGTTCACGATCATTGGCTTAGGGCAGTAAAATCATGGAGAAGAATTTACCATTAAGCCAGTAGTTGATAATGTGCTTCTAAGCCATGGGTGTCAAACTCGTAGTGTCATATTGGCGTCACATGACGCATCGTGACTTTTTTTCCCTTCGTGGAGCTGGGGTGGGCGTGTCCAGCGCATGATGCATCCTGCCCCCCAGGCCTCCAGTTTGACACCTCTGTCTAGGATATTACAGGCATTCCATTTGAGAGTGATACATTGGATGCATGCCAAGACAAGTCGTCATGGATTTTGTTCATACTCTTCCTCTTGTGCTTTTTCCATAGATTTTTCTATGACTTGGGTGTCATAGACCAAGGGTTTGTCCTCAAAAGTTTTAATGCAGTGATATTAATTCTCTACCCTTAATGAAGAATGTCTTGAGAGCTCTTAAGGATTTCATTGCCAACTGGGTTATATATTCATGGTATTATTTCCAAATTCACATAAAATGTAATAGCAGTTCCAGGTTTTTTAAAAAAACTGTTCAATTCCATTCCATCCTTGCATAGTTTTTTTTCAACAAATAACCTTTTTTAAAGTGGAAATTGATAACTAGTTTGTTTTGGGTCACTTCTTTCAGTGGGTTATTATTGTAATTGTGAATGGTCACTAAACAACGTTGTAAACCAAATATTACCCTTATTGTTATTTTGGCTGTTATTTTCTTTCCATCTGTTGCCCAAGGCCTCGCTCTGCTCAAAGGCAGGCACTCAGTCCTGTAGATCATACTGCGCATCTAGTATATATTTGAAGGCTTACTCCAGCATGTCAGTTGTAAATACAATACCTGCCCTAAAGGTAAAAATAATTTCCCTTTCTATGACTCCCTGTGAGAAGGGAATTTAGTAATAGTTCTCTATGATGTATGCTTCAAAATTCCATTTCTGTAAAGGATCTTTTTAAAAAAATAAAATAAAAATCAACCTGGAGTGTAATTATATGTTAGCTTTGCCAGTGTGGCAAATGCTGTACCTCAAAAAAAAAATTGTTTTTAACCTCACATTTGTTAACCAATGCTATTCACATCCTTTCCGTAATAGGATCTAAATCTAGCTGTAAGAAAGGCAATCATGCCCACAGAGTTAAGGACTGTCAGGGCTCCTACTGTACTTTCTACAATCTATAACCCCACAATAAAAATGTACTTGAAACTCCAAATTCACAAACACATTTCAAATAAATATACTCCCCCCTGCTCTCCCCCGCTCTGCTTTAAACATTTTAAAATACTGTACTTCGTTCGATCCCTCTAAGTTCCTATGATGCTTTTGCAAAAAAAAAAGGAAGGCAAATTTGTTGAGGGCAGGAAAAAAGTAAAGAAAGTGCTTCCCAGAAATCCAGTCTATCAAAAATATGTTGTTGTTTTTTTATTTGAATTTATATCCCGCCCTTCTCCGAAGACTCAGGGCAGCTTACATTGTGCTAAGCAATAGTCTTCATCCATTTGTATATTATATACAAAGTCAACTTTTATTGCCCCCAAGAATCTGGGTCCTCATTTTACCTACCTTATAAAGGATGGAAGGCTGAGTCAACCTTGGGCCTGTTGGGACTTGAACTTGCAGTAATTGCAAGCAGCTGTGTTAATAACAGACTGCTTAGTCTGTTGAGCCACCAGAGGCCCTTAATAATGGAATAATGTCTAATTGAAAACAGTAGAAAGGAATTTCATACACATCCAATTCAATCCAGTAGTTTGATTCCATAATAAGAAACCATAGCATGGCTTCTGGCTGTGAAAAGCTAACATTAGGAGAATAATGGAGCAGGGAATTTTTAAAACCCAGCTGCCTTTTCTTAATCATTTTCTTTCTGAATGTCACTATCTGTCACTATCTGTTACAACCTTTGGGAACCTATTAAATCAGCCAGCTCAAGGCTGGATAGACTCAATCCTAAAACCATATGGGAGAATGAAGTGTTTGGATCCAAGATGGAACCCAGGAATTTTTGAAAATTGTATTGTATTCAACCGCTGTGGCGGTTGAGACCCCCAGACTTATAGTCATGGGGGATTTCAACTTGCCATCAGTTGGCTTGTCATCGACGGCAGCTCGGGAGTTCCAGGCTTCCATGACGGCCTTGGACCTGATTCGAGTAAATGATAGTCCTACGCACACAGGGGGAGGCACGCTGGATCTGATTTATATCTCTGGACAGTGGTTAAATGATCTGGTGTTAGATGATTTAGTAACAGAACCAATGTCATGGTCGGATCATTTTCTCCTTCGCCTAGACTTCCGAACCGCCATTCACCACCGCAGGGAGACGGAACCTATACGGTGGTTTCGTCCCAGGCGCCTGATGGACCCTGAGAGGTTCCAGACGGAGCTTGGGCCATTCCCTGAGGATCTGGCCCACGGCACAACTGAGGAACTGGTCGTAGCCTGGGAGCAGGCCGCGGCCGGGACCCTGGACCGTGTCGCGCCTTTGCGGCCTCTGACCCGGTGTAGATCTCGTCCGGCCCCTTGGTTCTCCAAGGGGCTGAGGGAGATGAAACGCCGGAGAAGACGCCTAGAGAGCACCTGGAGGTCCAGTCGCTCCGAAGCTGATCGGACACTAGTTAGGACCTATTCTAGGACCTACCTAGTGGCAATGAGGGAAGCGAGGCGCTCCTACGCCTCCACCCTCATTGCGTCGGCAGATAACCGCCCGGCCGCCCTGTTTCGGGTGATCCGCTCTCTCCTACATCAGGAGGTGCGGGATGACACTTTGCAGGGACGAGCCGAGGAGTTTAGTGGTTATCTATACGATAAAATCGCTCAGCTGAGGGACGGTCTGGACCGAATTTGGGATGATCCAAGCGAGGGAGAGGAGGCACGTCTTGTTGAGCACATTTGGGATGAGTTTGACCCTGTGGCTCCCGAGGACGTGGACAGGTTGTTGGGGAGGCTTCACGGCACGACATGTTTACTGGACCCGTGCCCTTCCTGGCTGGTACTGGCCACTCAGGCGGTGACACAAGGCTGGCTCCAGAGGATTATCAACGCTTCTTTGTTGGATGGGGTTTTCCCTGCCGCCTTGAAAGAGGCGGTGGTAAGACCCCTCCTTAAGAAGCCCTCTTTGGACCCAGCTATTTTGGGTAATTATCGTCCAGTCTCCAACCTTCGCTTTGTTGCGAAGGTTGTAGAGAGTGCCGTGGCGCGACAGCTACCCCAATACCTGGATGAAGATGTCCATCTAGACCCGTTCCAGTCCGGCTTCCGACCCGGATACAGCACGGAGACAGCTTTGGTCGCATTGGTGGATGATCTCTGGAGGGCCAGGGACAGGGGATATTCCTTTGCCCTGGTCCTATTAGACCTCTCAGCGGCGTTCGATACCATCGATCATGGTATCCTGCTGCGCCGGTTGGGGGGACTGGGAGTGTGAGGCACCGTATATCGGTGGTTCTCCTCCTATCTCTCCGACCAGTCACAAACGGTGTTGACAGGGGGGCAGAGGTCGACCGCGAGGACCTCACTTGTGGGGTCCCACAGGGGTCAATTCTCTCGCCCCTGCTGTTCAACATCTATATGAAGCCGTTGGGTGAGATCATCAGTGGTTTCAGGGTGAGATACCAGCAGTACGCTGACAACACCCAGCTGTACTTTTCCACCCCGGGCCACCCCAATGAAGTTGTTGAAGTGCTGTCCCGGTGTTTGGAAGCTGTACGGGTCTGGATGGGGAGAAACAGGCTCAAGCTTAATCCCTCCAAGACGGAGTGGCTGTGGATGCTGGCACCCCGATTCAGTCAGCTGCAGCCGCGGCTGGCTGTTGGAGGCGAGTTACTGGCCCCAAAGGATAGGGTGCGCAACTTAGGTGTCCTCCTGGATGATCGGCTGTCGTTTGAAGACCATTTGACGGCCGTCTCCAGGAGGGCCTTCCACCAGGTTTGCCTGGTTCGGCAGTTGCGCCCCTTCCTTGATCGGGATGCCTTATGCACAGTCACTCATGCGCTCGTTACCTCTCGCTTGGATTACTGTAATGTCTCTCCTGCGCAGACTGCACTGGCTGCCTGTGGCCTTCCGGGTGCACTTTAAGGTGTTGGTTACGACCTTTAAAGCGCTCCATGGCTTAGGACCTGGGTACTTATGGGACCGCCTGCTGTTACCACACGCCTCCCACCGACCTGTACGCTCCCATAGAGAGGGACTTCTCAGGGTGCCGTCCGCTAAACAATGCCGGCTGGCGGCCCCCAGGGGAAGGGCCTTCTCTGTGGGGGCTCCCACACTCTGGAACGAGCTTCCCCCGGGTTTACGCCAAATACCTGACCTTCGGACATTCCGTCGCGAACTGAAGACTCATCTTTTATCCGCGCGGGGCTGGCTTAAATTGGGATTTTAATGTTAATTTATTAATTTTAAACGGGTTTTTTTAGTATGGTAAATTTTAATCACCAGGCTAATTTAAATAAGTTTTTAAAATCGTATTTTAAACCTGTATATTGTATTGTCGGTTTTATCATGCCTGTACACCGCCCTGAGTCCTTCGGGAGAAGGGCGGTATAAAAATCAAATAAAATAAATAAAATAAATAAATAAATATTGAGTATCTCTGCTTCAATTGTCCCTTTCCAATGTTTAAAGGAAGGGCACTTCCACATCAAAACAGACATTGGAGGGAGTAAAATTATGCTATAACATGCGACAAATTGCGAACACATTGATTTCAATTAGTTTAAGATTTAATTAGCTGTTAGTTTATTATTCCATGGCATAGGACCGGGATATCTTCGGGACCGCCTTCTGTTACCACATGCCTCCCACCGACCGGTACACTCTTATAGAGAGGGCCTCCTCAGGGTGCCGTCAGCCAGACAGTGCAGGCTGGCGACCCCCAGGGGGAGAGCCTTCTCTGTGGGGGCACCTACCCTCTGGAATGAGCTTCCCCCAGGACTTCGACAACTTCCAGACCTCCGGACTTTTCGCCGCGAGCTTAAAACATATCTATTCTTTCGAGCAGGACTGGCTTAATAGGGTTTTAAATATGGATTTTATGGGGTTTATTTTATATTTTGTATTGTATTTTAAATTTAGGCTATTGGAATAAGTTTTTTAAATATTGTTTTTATTGAAATGTATCGTTTTTATTTTATCTGCCTGTTCACCGCCCTGAGTTCTCCGGGAGAAGGGCGGTATACAAATTAAATTATTATTATTATTATTATTATTATTATTATTATTATTATTATTATTATTATTATTATTATTATTATTATTATTATTATTATTATTATTATTATTATTATTCCCAAATTGCATTTCCATAGAAAAAAATAAAGTAGTTTATAGGATATTAAGTTATTACTGGAGTCCTTTCAAAGGAAGATGGAAAAAAACACCCCACTCTTTTCATTAAAATATGCCTACATTTTTTCCCCTCTACATTTTTATAATAGCAAAGAAAAATGTTTTACTTTCTGTCAGAGGTATTTGTATATCAGCCATCAAAGAATCATTGATTTTCTCTAGAAAACAGGTTATTGCCTCTGTCCAATAGCTAACTTTTCATTAAAAAAAATATACAACTCCTCTAGTAGCTGCAGTGCTAAAAAGACATTGCTAAGGTCCAGTATTATATCATAAACTATCTCCTTCCCCCTAAAGATAGAATTATCACCATTTACTTAATAGCTGCAACTGGGATTTGAAGGTCAGTGATCCATGAACTAAACATCCTTTAAGAAGACCTGAATGTATTACTTGATGGTGACTACAAATAAACTGTAAGTCTATTGATCAGATAATTGCAAATTTATATAATGGGTTGTAATGGAAATTAGAGTCTGTTATGTGAACTCTCAAAAATGTACATGATTTTTTTTTGTTTAGTGACTATTCAAAGTTGCAACAGCACTGACAAAAGTGACTTTTGTCATTTTTAACACTTATGACCCATTGCAGCCTCTCCATGGCCACATGATCAAAATTCAGTCACTTGGCAACTGGTTCATATTTATGACGGTTGCAGTGTCCTGGGCTCATGTGAACAATGCCTTTTGCAACTTTCTGACGAGCAAAATCAATGGGGAAGCCAGATCCACTTAACAACAATATTGCTAACTTAACAACTGCAGTGATTCACTTAACAACTGCGGCAAGAAATATCATAAAATGGGGCAAAACTCACTTATTTATTTATTTATTTATTTATTATTTAAATTTGTATACCGCCCTTCTCCCGAAGGACTCAGGGCGGTTCACAGCCAAGTAAAAACACACAATACACTATAAATACAATTAAAATATAATTTAAAAAACTTATTAAATTGGCCACAATTAAAATTTGGAGATAAAACCCATTAAAAACCCATAACTTAAAAAACTAACCCAGTCCAGCGCAGATAAATAAGTAAGTTTTAAGCTCGCGGCGAAAGGTTCGGAGGTCCGGAAGTTGACGAAGTCCTGGGGGACTTAACAAATGCCTTGCTTAGCAACAGAAATTTTGGGCTCAGTTGTGGTCGTAAGTCAAGGACTACCTGTATTTGCTTTATTTCTATATTACTTCTTCTCCCAGAGGATCCCAAAGTGGATTAAGATAAAAGAGATTTTATTTTAGAAGCATCACAATAAAAGCATTAATGTTTCAAACAATCAATGCAAAAATTAAAACAGGTGTCATGTTTGAAACAAGAGCAGTATTTCATCTGGGTAATCTAGGGAACAGAAAAAAACAATGTTGTCATGTGTTTGCTTATGAATTTTATACTCCGTGTTTCATTCAGGAGCTCTAGGCAGCAGACATATTTTTCCCACAACACCCCTGTGAGGTAGATAAAGTTGAGAGAAAAAGATTGGCTAAGTCACAGAGTGAGCTTTTTAGTTAAGAACAGAGAACAAACTGGGTGTCACTGTTCCTACATAATAATAATAATAATAATAATAATAATAATAATAATAATAATAATAATAATAATGATGATGTTTTAATTTGTATACCGCCCTTCTCCCGAAGGACTCAGGGCGGTGAACAGGCAAATAAAATACAAACAGAAACATACACCATAATTAAAACAACCCTTAAAAAACTGATTCAAGTATGCCAGAAATTTAAAATAACATTACACCCCATATAAATTACAACAATTTAAAACCCACAATTAAAATTTAAAATTTAAAATCAGGCCAGTCCAGCCATATAGAATAAATAGGTTTTAAATTCGCGCCGAAAGGTCCTAAGGTCAGGTAGTTGTCAAAGCCCGGGGGGAAGCTTGTTCCACAGGGTAGGAGCTCCCACAGAGAAGGCCCTCCCCCTGGGGGCCGCCAGTCGACATTGTTTGGCTGACGGCACCCTGAGGAGTCCCTCTCTGTGGGAACGCACCGGACGCTGGGAGATAGAGGCCGGCAGTAGGCGGTCCCGTAAGTAGCCCGGTCCTAAGCCATGGAGCGCTTTAATACCTTGAAGCGCACCCGGAAAACGACAGGTAGCCAGTGCAGTCTATGCAGGATAGGTGTTATGTGGGAGCTCCGAACCTCTCCCATAAGATTAGCCAAAGATTTGGAAAATAAGGCTGGAGACCTAGACATGACTTCGTGAGTGCGTATTCACATAAAGCTCAGTGGGCATTCATTCTGATTAGATGAGTAAAAAGATTTATCTGCAAAGAACATGACTCATGGTCCAGAATGTTTAAATATTAGGCTTTTGTGAATTAAATTTAACTGGAAACTTCATATTCATGCATTTTCCAAGTGCAAAATCTTCTTAATAGAGTGCCCACCTGCCCACCAACACCTGGAAAGGATAATCTTTGGAATACAGTCTTGCAAGAATAGGGAAATCTATAAAAGGCCAGCTACTACCATTTTCATCTAATGCTTTTCAAACGTTTGAAAAGCATCAGCTAATTTATAACACGGATGGCCCACTGCAGGTGCCATTGCCCCCAATCTAAAGTTTCCAGCTTTCAATAATGCACTTCTCAGTGGCTTGCTGAGCACGAAACTACTGTGGAATGGAAAAAGGATGGCTGTTTGCCTGCTGTTTTTCTACTGTCCATACCACAGTTGTGGAGAAGGGGAGCTCTTGAAGGTTGCCACTGTAAACACTTTAAATCAATAAGGCTCCATGAGAACAGTGGACCTAAGAGGCTAACATCTAATGAAATATTTCAGGAAAAAAATAAACTTAAAATGCAATGATTTAGATTACAGCTCAAAACAACCATTTGATTCTAGCAGTTGGCACAGTAAATTCTGCAGACACTAATAAACTCATTGCTGAATAAATGTTCACAGCTATACATGAAAATTCACATTTATGGATTAGACCAAAAGCAGAAAGATGGATCAAATGTGACATAGATCTATCCGATAATTAAAGAGAAACTTAAGTGAAATAAAAGAACTATATCAATGTGACAAACTGATGGCCATAGCTTGCCCTCATAAGTGTGAGAAAAAATCAACAAGAACTTACTCAATAAAGGCAATTTATATCTGATAATTTGAAGTAAACCATCAGTATTGTAACTTTTAGTTACATTTAGTTAGAAGCAAGAGATCATCCACAGACTCTACCCTTGAGGCAGTGTTGGGATCCAAATAATTTAACAACTGGTTCTCTGCCCTAATGATTTCTTCCAACAACCAGTTCACCAAACTGCTCAGAAAGTTATCAACCGGTTCTCCTGAACTGGTGCGAACTGGCTGAATCCCACCACTGCCTTGAGGTTCCCAAATATGCAAGCATATAAAAAGTTACAAAGGTTCAGGAATACTTGAGAGATTCAAACTGAGGATTCATTAATTTTGGAGCTGGTGTATTAGACATAGACATAGAATTCTTTATTGGCCAAGTATTATTGGACACACAAGGAATTTGTCTTTGGTGCATATGGTCTCAGTGTACATAAAAGGACAAGATACATTCGTCAAGAATCATAGGGTACAAATAAGTCATAGGGTCATAGGGTACAACTAAGCAATCAGGAAACAATCATTATAAATTTTAAGGATACAAGCAACAAAGTTACAGTCATGCAGTCATAGTGGGAGTAGATGGGTGATAGGAATGGTGAGAAAACTAATAGTAATAGTAATGCAGCCTCAGTGAATAGTTTGACAATGTTTAGGGAATTATTTGTTTAGCAGAGTAATGAAGTTTGGGAAAAAACTGTTCTTGTGTCTAGTTGTCTTGGTGTGCCGTGCTCCATAGCATCGTTTTGAGGGTAGAAGTTGAAACAATTTATGTCCAGGATGCAAGGGGTCTGCTTTATGAACTGCTTTAAGGTCCTCTGGGTAATTTGAGTTGCAGATTTGTAAAATAAAATGAGCATTGAATAACATCATTAAATTTAATTTTGTTGTACTTACATACAGAATATGCAATCACAAGTATCCTTGGATTATTGTAGCACTTATCCTTTTGTACATTATTTTAAATGTCGTGTAAAAATAAGACTGTAATTCAGGTTAGCCTTTGCCCATTATTACTTACTTCAGACTTAAATATTTGCTATTCATAAATAGTTAAGTGCTGCAGAAATAAAGGGAGTCATGTTTAGCAAGGGGAAAAAAATATCTCCCCTCTTATACTGATTTGAACCGCTCAACCATACATGATGTTTGCTGCTGACAGGATTATTCCTAAGAGATAAGACGGAAGTGTACTGCTTGTTATCACCTCTTCAAGAATTCTTCTGCAGACCATTCTGGAATGGTTCCAGCCTTATAGACTATGTAATTGTATCTGGAAATCTTCTACACTTTCTTGATCATTTTAAAGTTTTCCCCAAGTTGACAATGATCACTCCAAATATATTAGCCTTACTTCGACAAATCCCCATCAAATTAATGCACCAGTGTGTAATGTTTTCCCAACTAGTGATGATACAGTAATCCTCTTGAGGATATCCATTGGACTCAAGAGAGCTTAGGATATTTTTGCACACCATTGTGAAGAGAACCAGCTGGAAATCAACTGTGCTAAAACTAAACAATGGCACTTACAAATCAGCTCCCCGCCCCCAAAGCACTCCTGGTCTATTAACAACCATGCCATTCAACAAATGCAATGTTATATATACCTGGGGGGAAATCCTCCAGGCTAAAGGAAATAAAAGGGCCCATACTAATGACATTTCATAAAATGCACACAGGAATTCAGCAATTATTTTAAGATTTCATCATACCAGAGGATGTCAACATATACTTGTAGCCACTAAGCCCTTTGTCCCCAGGTCTTCACTGCACATGGAGGCTGCCAGGTGTGCCTCCGTTCAAAACTCAAGAAAGAAAAACCCCATGTTTGTAGAGAAAGGTGCTTTTACTGAGAGGAAGGCACTTTTACTGAGTATGAACTGAATGCAACGAAAGAAAAGCAAAGTCTGAGGCAATAGGTACGAAAATTACATTTTGAAAGCATCCCCAAATCCCTTCCGCCAAGGACCCAGGTTGAATATCCAATCCATATCGCCACAAGGTGTCATGTGGGGTACTTCTTCAGGTGGCCCCATCTATCTAGTATGCCAGAACGGTTGACCTTGACAACTATCAGCTGTTACGAAGACAGTGAGAATTTTCCTCCCTTTTTCGAGACATCTCCACCAGCTCACTTCCCCCCTCCCAAATACCAGCAATGCCTTCCCCCTCCCATTATAATGGCAGCCAAAAGCAATCAAGCATCATGGAGGCTGACAGAGGCTGGAATAGTGAGAAAAGAGACTAGAATATGGTAGGTTCTGTTACAGGACTGGCTGAAGCCAGCATGTTTCCCTATAGGTTTAGTTCCATAGACATTAGGAGACAAATTTTAAGTGAGTGGAGTAGAAACAACTCAGTAAGCTCAAATTGAAAATCGAAAGGTCGGCAGCTCAGCGGTTCAAATCCCTAGTGCTGCCGTGTAACGGGGTGAGCTCCCGTTACTTGTCCCAGCTTCTGCCAACCCAGCAGTCTCGAAAGCACGTAAAAATGCAAGTAGAAAAAATAGGGACCATCTTTCGTGGGAAGGTAACAGCGTTCCGTGCGCCTTTGGCGTTGAGTCATGCCGGCCACATGACCACGGAGACGTCTTCAGACAGCGCTGGCTCTTCGGCTTTGAAACAGAGATGAGCACCGCCCCCTAGAGTCGGCAACAACTAGCACGTATGTGCGAGGGGAACCTTTACCTTTACCTAAGCTCAAACTGCCCAAGGAGCTGCTGATTCAGTTCTACAGAGGAATTATTGAGTCTGTCATTTGCACCTCTATAACTATCTGGTTTGGTTCTACAACCCAACAAGAAAGACACAGACTTCAGAGGATAATTAGAACTGCAGAAAAAATAATTGCTACCAACTTGCCTTCCATTGAGAACTTGTATACTGCACGAATCAAGAAGAGGGCCGTGAAAATATTTACAGATCCGTCACATCCAGGACATAAACTGTTTCAACTCCTACCATCAAAACGACGCTATAGAGCATTGCACACCAGAACAACTAGATATAAGAACAGTTTTTTCCCGAAGGCCATCACTCTGCTAAACAAATAATTCCCTCAACACTCAAACTATTTACTAAATCTGCACTACTATTAATCTTCTCATCGTTCCCATCACCAATCTCTTTCTACTTATGACTGTATGACTGTAACTTTGTTGCTGGCAATCCTTATGATTTATATTGATATATTGACCATCATTTGTGTTGTAAATGTTGTACCTTGATGAATGTATCTTTTCTTTTATGTACACTGAGAGCATATGCACCAAGACAAATTCCTTGTGTATCCAATCTCACTTGGCCAATTAAAAAAAAATTCAATTCAATTCAATTCTATTCTATTCTATTCTATTCTATTCTAAAGTTTTCGCAGGACTTTCCCCCGCTTACTTACCGTCTCTGGGCTATGACCAAACAGGGACCAGATTCAAACTACATTTACTTGACAGAGATTGTCAAACAGATACTGGTAATACCACGCAGCTTTCCATGGCAGATAGCCTGAGATGCAATCCGGCACCAGCTATATATTACCACACAGTTTAACATTTGAAATCAGACCCTTCACCTTAGTCCAATGTAATGATTTTCCTTTAGCATGTTTGACTGGATGTTATAAAAAGATACCTTATCCATTATGAATATATCCCTGAGATTCAGGGCAAGTCGAAACTATTGAACGTGTCCTTCTGTATTGCCGGTTTTATTTAAAATATTCTAATTATGCTATTCCAGACCAGTAAATCAGAATTCACCAATCAGCGGTAAAAGCAATTTCTACCTGCCATGATCAACCCTGATTTGAGAAATAACATACAAAGTAGCTAGGTTTTGTATGGTGGCATGGAAAATCAGGCAAAGAATAAATAAATCAGGCTTAGCATTAACCATGTGTAACTTTTTAATTTCTTGAGGAGGTTGATGCTTCGGTGTATACTTGCCATGTCAGTTATTGTAATATATTCTTCTCAGGTTTGAAAGAGGTCTGTAAGAGATGTTTATAACCCTCAAATCCCATATGGATAATTTTATTGCTTCACATATCTTTTTATTTTGCATTTTATGTTATAATTTTGAAATTTAATCTCTTTTCTTTTTTGTCAGACATATGCAGCCTGAGCAGGCAACTTAGCATTCTTTAATTTTGTTTTTAGGCAAAATTCTTTCTGTGTATAGTTTCCTAATTCTCCTGGTACAGGTAGTCCTTGACAAATGATTGAGGGTTCAATGATCATTTGAAGTTAGGATGGCCTCAGAAAGGGTGTTTTAAAGCCTATAAAGCAGTTCTGGACATAATAAAACATTGTGTTATTCCCCAGGGTCACATGACCATATTTTGAGTGCTTGCACTTACAACCTGTTGCCGGAACCCACAGTCATGTGACCAAGATTTGCAATGTTTTTTATAACCAGTCTCTGGTATTTTTTCAGTTTCCGCAAAAAGAACGCATTTAGGAGAATGGATTCCCTTAGCGTCTGCTTCATTCAACTTACAACCATGTGACTCATTTAACGACCACCATAAAAACAGTTAAAAGAAGTTGGATCCATTCATGTTGGGTGCCATGGCTTATGACTGCAATAGCGTATTATAGAACTTCTAGTCCAAATTGTGGTTGTAAGTAAAGTATTATCATCAGTTTGGATATTTACATATCAATTTCCTGGTGCTGGTTAATAACTATAACCATCACTCTGCTAAACAAATAATTCCATCAACACTGTCAGACTGTTTACTGAATCTGCACTACTATTGTCTCATAGTTCCCATCACCAATCTCTTTCTACTTATGACTGTATGACTGTAACTTTGTTGCTGGCAATCCTTATGATTTATATTGATATATTGACCATCATTTGTGTTGTAAATGTTGTACCTTGATGAACGTATCTTTTCTTTTATGTACACTGAGAGCATATGCACCAAGACAAATTCCTTGTGTGTCCAATCACACTTGGCCAATAAAATTCTATTCTATTCTATAATACATTTTTTCAGCTTTCAGAATTTTTATAGACACGCTGCCTGATTCATTCATTAAAGCTATTTCTCTTTCTCTTCTCTCCCTCCCTCCCTCTCTCCCTCCCTCTCTCTCTCTCTCTTTACACACACACACAGAAAGATTTCCAAATGAATTATCATTTGCTACATTAATGGACATTCTGTACAGACTGTATACTTGAAATATTTTTAACAGTGTAAAAAAATGGATAATTTTATTTAGAAGAGCTAAATTGAATATGGCCAGTAGCCCATCCATTTTACCCTTTTCACTTACTAGCAATTATGAGATACTACATTCAGATTCACTAGTATATTACGGCATTTTTGTCATGCATTGTGGACTCCCACACTGCCATCCATGATATAGATTTTATCTGAACATCTGAATTTTGGCAAGTTCAAACCCTAACTGTTAGGGATTAACAAATATTTCAGAAACCGTTTTTACAGTGTGATAGTTGTCAAAAGAAATAACCTCATTTATGTGGTATCAAAATATGTTATTTATGCAAATTAATTTTTCTCCCCTGGTTTCTGTTGAAAATAGTTCAACAGGAGATGAGGAAGAAATAGTCCAAACTCACCTGAAATTCAAGCTCATATCACATCTTATTATATCATTTCTCCACACAAATTCTATTCTCTTTCATGTCCTTATTCCCTTATTTAAGATCCATCCAAAATCTAAGATACAAAAATCCTCATTTTTTTTAACTCTTACGCTAATTGTGGTTATTAAATAACATTTATAGTTATTTGTTATGAGTTGCCTACAGTTTCTATTGTTTAGCAATCTGAACATTGGAACAAATAGATAAATTAAAGCTCAGAAGTTTCAGCAAAATAATGGGAAATTATTTGCTGTTTTCAACATTCACCTTACATAAATAAATATTCTGACCCTAGGATACTTCCACCTTTCCTGTTCTGAACATCTACATAGTTTTTTAGGAAAATAGAAGAGTTAGGTCTTAGTCAATCAATCTCTGAGACACATTAAATAATTAATAGGTCTCTTTCGTTTCCTCAGTCATCACATTGATAACAAGCAATATTGTTATCAAAAGATTTTACTGCGCTCTTAGAGAGAAGCATCAAAGACTGGATTATTTCTTTGCCTTTGGAGAATGAGGGATCTATTAAATTCTATTTCCCATGGGAAACTTCCCAAAGGAAACAGTATTGTCCCCTAAGCCTGATTAATTATTATTTCCATTTTTGGAAGAGACATTATATCATATCTCCTATTGAAACTGACAGGAGTATTACAGAGAGAACTATATCTTGGAAGTCAGCCATTTATTGTATTATGTGAAGCTTAAAGTGTTAAATAATTAAATCATGTAATATGTGTTGTACAATCCGCCTAGGGTAAGCTTTTTAATAAATATAGTTATACATATCTATTTTTCTTTTTTGCCACATGAAGCCCAAGAGATTTTGTCGTCAAGTCAAATGTTATCTTTAAAGGCTCTTTTTGTTGCTTTTTTCAGACTGGGGTGGATGTTTCATTTAAGATTTCTATTACAAATAAAATAATTTTTCTTCTGAAGTACTGAATATTTTTCTTATGCACATAAATGCAATTAATTGACTTAGTGTTTGCAAATACTTACATAAATGAATGAAGTTACATAAATGCTTGGTTAAACATGTAAGAGAAACAGTTTGATGTAGTCTTTAAGATGATGGTCTAGAAACCAGAAGACAGTTAGTTTTCAGCCTGGGTAAGTCACTCTCTCTCAGCCTAACCCATGTTGCTTGGTTGTTGTTGTGTATCTCTGTATCAGGAGACACCAAAGTCAAAGAAAAAGAACTGGAAAAAAATCACAAAATATAGCAATCTGGCCATCGAAACTACACGGCTATGGATGAAACATGTAATAGTGATACCCATTGTCATCGGGGCACTTGGTACCATGTCCAAGAATTTTATAACACCAGTGGAACTTCAAAAAACTGTGCTACTCAGAACATCATATATTTTAAGAAGATACTTGGTTGATACCTAGGATGCTGGCAGCAACCCGTATCAACCATTAGCACCAGTCAATCGTATTTGTAACACATTTTTAAATGTTCAGTTGACTGAGTTTCATGTTTAATGAATAAAAGAGATGATGATGATGATGATGATGATGATGATGATGATGATGATGATAATAATAATAATAATAATAGAAGAAGAAGAAGAAGAAGAAGAAGAAGAAGAAGAAGAAGAAGAAGAAGAAGAAGAAGAAGAAGAAGAAGAAGAAGAAGAAGAACAACAACAACAACAACAACAACACAACAACTAGAGAAGGTAATAAAATACAAAGACCTGGAAATAGAAACACAACGATGGTGATGAAAGAAAGCAAAGGTTATAAATTACAAAATATTAATAGGTGCCTTGAGTGCAATCCCAAAACAACTGAAGCACCACTTGAATGCCATCGGCATTGACAAATTCACCATCTGCCAATTGCAAAAGACAGCTTTACTAGGAACAACTTACATCCTGTAACAATACTTCTAAACACGATCAACAATCCACATCTGCCTATCCTAGGTCTGTTGGAAGGACTCAATAGGTGGATAAAAATGCCAAATCCAGCCTGAACATCTGACTGACTGTATGACAAACCATAATACTGAATGATATTGTTGAGGTGCAAAGCAATACTCTGCAGCTAATTATATATATTTGGAAACTCCCTGAATTTGAAGAGAAGCTCGATGCAAAACAAAGTTAACAAATGGAGCCTCTTGTTTGAGAAAGACAAAATCAGAGCTTTCTTCATCTCAAGCATTGTTCTTCAGTTCAGGACAATGATAGAAAACTGCCTATAGGTGGTTCTTAATTCATGACCATTCACTTAGTGACCATTTGAAGTTGCAACAAAGCCGCTCTCTCAAGGCACTTACAACCCAATTCCAAAGTTCTGATGGCCAGCCTATCCACCAATCACATGGTTGCATGCCATGCCCTTGGCAATAGGGCTTCATTTATGACCATTTGCCGTGTTCCACGGACACATGACTTCATTTTACAGTCCAAAACCACTATTTACTTCTGGTTTTCAGCAAAAACGGAACATAGCAAACAATGGGTTCACTTTATGTCTGCCACATTTGTTTTATGACTGCTGCAACAAAGGTCATAAAACCAGGTCACTTGGTGACGCACTTTACGAGTATCCCAACTGACAACTATAATGGGCAGACTCCATTGCAGTTGTAAGTCAAGGACTATCTGTATGCCCAGACAGGAAGATTCACTGGGGGCATGTTCAATAAATCAAAATGGCAACCATGTGATTTATATGTGTGCATATATAAAAGGAGACAGGGTGGCAACTGTAAATAGTTGTGACAATCATTTTTGCCTTTTTTGGACTCCTTTCCTTTAGACATCTTTTTGTACATTCAGCCCCACCAATAGGCAGAGCAGAATAACATGGCTAACCTAGGCAGCAGATTGGGGATCTCATGAAATGTTATTAAAGATCTTATTGTTTCTTCACCTGTTTATTTCAACAACTTTATAGATCTCAAGTATTGTGCACGCTGGCATGTTTACAATCAAGGACAAAAAGGAGTAACAATTGCTTTCCAACTTTAGGTCACAAAATAACTTGGTCGACTTCTGTCTTTATCCAAAAGGAAACTATTTGTTACTTTTCCTAAATTGCTTTAGACAAAAATTTCCCCTGCTTTCTACCAAGCGATTATGAACGTAAAATTACACCAAAGAAAGTCATACAACTTAAGCTGGGTGTATTTGAAATTTTGTGGGTAATTTTATGGGTTCTTTTACAACAGGACCATAGGAGTGGGAACATACTTAAAGGCTATGCGCAACTAAGTGTTTTTTCTTTTCTTTTTCAGAACAGTTCTCAGCCTTCCGAGCTTGGATCATTGTTCACACAAACATTTTCAGGTTTAGCAAATATCCTTCCTACCAGAGCTCATAAAAATGCGTCAATCGACATAAGATTACTGCATGCACATGTATTGAACTTAATTTTCTCCTAACCTGGAGGGATGGAATACAAGAATCCTTAAAAGTGAAAGAGCTCTTCAGCTGGAAATTCACACATTTGACACTTCACTTCTCTCCAGTCACGCATGCCCTTGTGTGCTGCTGGCAACGTTCCAGCCCTCACCTCCCACCCACCCTTCCTACATTTTACTGATTTCAAAAAAATTGCAGGAAATGATGCAGCTCTGAAAAAAAGATGGCTATTTTTCATGAATGGTTTTCCCCCCTCCTTAACTAATCTAAGATGCTTTTAATGCAATTCTGTCCCTTCAGTGCCATTTTCACAACTCAGTCATGTAGCAAGCCAAGGGGTGGGAAGTCGGGGAAACCTGTTAACAATTATATCTCTTTGCAACAACGATACAGTTGCTGCCAGAATTATCAACAAGGGAGCACATAAATTCGGCTGGATAGGGCTCCTTATTGACCAGGATAAAAACACAGGAACAAAATGTCAACTCTGAAAACCCATTCACAGACCCAGATGTAATCTTTAAATACTGCATGCTGATATTGAGCTAATGGCCTCTTTCTGCTATATCTCTCTCAGTTCTCTATCAAGAACTATCTCTTGAGAGAGATCCAGCATATTCAGCCGACCCTATCTCGCTTACCCTACCTACGAAAACCGTAATAGTTAGTAAGCGAATTAAACACACCACATCTTCTCTGAGAGTAGAAAACTACTGGTGTATTACATTTGAATTTTGTCAAAGTGTGCAAAAATGTATCCATGATACTACATCATTTACCGTCACAGCAATTCTTCATGGTACAGGTAGGCCTTGATTAGTGTGGTTAACGAATCCCATGAAATGGTCAAATTATTCAAATGTGCATTATTCAAAGTGGTCCATCTCTATATTCTAACCAACATTTCTAACCAACCCACTTCATCATATTTCATATATTTTTCTGTTTCAAATTTCAGTAAAGGTTTATACATTTACATGTTCATCATTTGTACACAATACTATTTCAAATTCAGTCTTACGATGTTCAAAACGCTTTTGTCTACTTTTTAATAACTGTAAATAAAAAACAACAACTGTTGGCAAATATAGCCTTTGGTTCTATACTTCTCTTGATTTTATTTTACATTCCCACTGACAAAATTCTAGTCTTTCACAATAAATTAGCCATTTGTGTTTACCTATTATTTATCACCTATAAATTGCCGAAAGTCATAAAAATGTTTTTGGTCACAACCTGCATTTGTTTCTATTCCATGTTCTTAATATGGCACATCTAATCTAATGATTCAATATAATGAAAACCCACATTAACCTTGACTTCCTAATGGATGGATGGATGATTAAATTTATATATAGAGAAAATATTACATTGGACATTATGTTTACAATACCTATACCAATATTCTCAAAAGCAACAGATACCAAACATTTTAAAAATGTTTATTGAAGAATTTTTAACAAGATAAAAACAATGCAAATTCTGGAAAAGAAATGAATAAAGATCTTCTTGATCTTCAGATGAATGCATAGCTAAGGCCCTAAACAATGAGACTGAAAGCATATCCATTCTAGCATACAATTTCCTATGATTGATAATGCCAGTTGAGGAAATATTACTTGTCAAATATTAAAGGCGATAGCACATATTAAAGGCTGTCTTGGCATGACTTTAATCTTCTGGTAAAGGACATAGCAAATGTGAATACAATGAAGAGTATGTGACAAACTGCCATTCAGATATTAAACCATAATCAGAGTTTTTTTAAAAAATACAAAAAAAGAAGGAAAAGATGCATAAATACACTTGTTCAGTTTTGGCAGAATCTGAACAAGAATCAGCCCTAAAATGTTGAGAGACATGGTTTATCATACAAAAACATCATTTCAGAGTTCTTCTTTAGATAATATAGTATCTCTGATAATTAAAATAAATAATCTGCAATGAAATGTCAGACTACTTCCATTCTGCTATAGAGCCAGTTTGGTTTAGTGGTGAAGGTGCCCACATAGAAATTGTGAATAGAAACTGTGAATTCTAATCCTTCTTTAGGAATGAAAGCTGAGTGGGTGACTTTGGGCCACTCACCAACCCATCTCATAGAGGAAAGTATGACGAAGAAGAAGTATTATGTATGCGTGCCGCCTTGACAGGCTATCAATCTAATAGATAATACATGTCCTGGACACTTCCTTATAAGGAAATTGTCTTTTTACAATCTTGTAGCCCCTATTCTGGGTAGAATCAAGGTGACTGGATAGAGCTGAACATTTACTGACTGGATGTTCTTCCTGACGCCTACGCGAGTTCACAGCAGATATTTTTTCTTTGCTGCCTGGAAATGAATCGTCTGCTGCTACCTAGGATTTCAATTTCAGTCAATTTATTGCAATCTTAGACCAGAGACCAGAACAAGTAAAAACGCTCAGTAAATATATAATTAAAAATTCTAGTATAAAATAATAAATAACAACTAAAATATATAATAAAATCCAATCTTTCAATTATACATGGTCTAACTATACTACAATTACAATACATAAACTGTGTGGCCCGTTGTTGGTTCAACATTAAAAGGGAAAGGACTAAGCCGTGAAAAGGGTTTGCCACATTTGTTATATAACATAATTATGGTGGAGAAGACATGTGTTTGCGATGAATCTCCAGTGCTGCTGCTGCGCAGAATCTGGCCATCTGTATTGTAGTTATGGACTAGTCATCCTTAAGCAGCCACTGAAGATAGGTAGTGTCGGAATGGCCAGGATACCTGGGATTGAATTCTCAATCTTCCGAGTGGGAGGCAAGTGTGTTTATCACTGGGCTACCATGAGACTCATACTTCCTTATAAGAGAGATGGGGCAGAAATCCAAATTGGGGGCAGATGTATGAGGAGGGGTAGAGAGGAGTTGGCAGCTGGACATAGTATAAAGAAAGGCGGCAATCAGTATAGTTTTCTTTTAAAGAACAAAACAGACTAGGCACACTGGTGGCCCTTTAACAATTATCTGAGTAATGAGCCACAATATATAATCCTGGCCCCCAACCAAAAAATGCTCCATTACAGGAAATGAGCTGCAGGAGAGGAGACAAAAACTCTCCCGTTTCCAATCTGAAGTGGTAGCAGTGAAATCTATATTTATGTATGTCCCAAAATAAATTACGGCACTTCTGACTAAACAAATTGGTTTTGCTACGTTTCCCATTAACATTCAGAAGCACATTTCATACAACAATGGGTTCCGAGTTAGTCAGAGAAGAAGGGCATTTAACAGAAGATAAATTCTCTTACTGCTCTCAAAATAATGATGGAAGTGGCCAAGAATGTGAAATAATCATGAAAACAGATATCACTGAGTACAATACAAAAGCAAAACTCTGGGGCAAACGTATCATTTTAGAATATGTTCCATGGCTTGCAATCAGTGCAACAAAAGACCTTAAGATTTTCCCAGATTGTGAGATGGGACAATCCCTTGAGGAGATGCAGAGAGAGTGCAGGAGAGGTATAAAATACCCTTTAATTACATTGTTACAATAAATCCATCTTTCTCAAAGTTTTGTTGTATATATTGTTTTCATTGCCCATGTTGGTATCTGGACTTTTAGGGCGATGTATATATTAAAATTACACTGTGAAGGGAGAAGGTATGATGACATTCCATTCTGTTTCTCCATGTTCCATTTAAACATCATGACGCCATGTTCCGTCTGTGGCTTCCTATCCTATGGAAAGTTTTCTCATAAAGACAATGAGATGTTCCTGGATTCCCATTTTCCTGATGTACATTCCATAGTTTGACACAGACAACAGAGTTAAAGGCTGAAGCAGATATTAATTTCTTTTTGGTATTTTTTTTCACTTTGCCAATTATCCAGCATGCATCATTCCATAATGTTTCATTTTTCCTGTCTCTGCCTTTTCTAAAGATGACTTGAATATTTGTCTGCTTCCTTTCAGTGTAGGGCTCTAAACTTCATTGGATGATCCTAGGTTTTATTTTTCAAAGTGGTACATATTTATCTACTTGCATTTGCAGGCTTTCAAACGGCTGGGAGGTGGGGCAAGAATGCTAGGCCCCCATGCCCCCATAATGCTTCAGATATACAAATTCATTTCACCTTTTGCTATGTTGCATTTTTCCACATTCATTCTCCTTATGTTCTGTGTTCCAACTGCATTTCTATCTTTTGCAACATTGCAAAGTACAGGATTTGCAAAATATGCTTCCTGCGTGGTAACATCAACAACTGTTGTAGATATATGAAAGATTTGAAAGATCCTCAGCAATTCTTCAGTAGCATGTAGCATGTTGAGTGCCATCCAGTTTGAGAGCTCATCACCTGACTGTTTTTTAGTCAATCACTTTATCTTGTCTATCACAGAGGGAATAAAGAATAGCCTTGAAGAACAGCAAGAAGAGTTGCTACCAAGGCAATAGTCAAATAAGAAGGGTTTGAACCTAAACCAAGAAAATAATTTGAGAATATTTCAGACAAGCCCCTCCTTACCTAGCTCACATAAAGATAAAGGGAGGGAGGAAGAAGCACATTCAGATCTGCAAGATTTTATTTCTACAGATATATAGCAACTACAAACTATAACAGTAGTCCTAACTTATGAGACATTGGTTTCTAAGTCTGGTCTAACTTGTGATATTGGTGATATTGATCCCTACAGTTTTCTAAGTAAAGCACAGGACTGATTTATTACTGCCTTATCCAGGGGTGCAATCCAGCAGGTTCTGACAGGTTCTGGAGAACCGGTAGCGGAAATTTTGAGCAGTTTGCAAATACCACCTCTGGCTGCCTCCAGAGTGGGGTGGGAATGGAGATTTTGCAATATCCTTCCCCTAGGAGTGGGGAGGGAATGGGAATATTCCAGTATCCTTCCCCTGGAGTGGAGTGGGAATGGAGATTTTTCAGTATCCTTCCCCTGCCATGCCCACCAAGCCATACCATGCCCACCAAGCACTGGTAGTAAAAAATTTGGATTCTACCACTGGCCTTATCCCTTCCAGTATGACAAGATGCTCTTGCTAATCATCATTCTCACTTTTACCTGGACTTCTAGAATCACCTTGATGCCTTGGGTAACCGTACTACTAATAGATAACTCTTGGATTAACACTCTCTGTGTTCTTCAGTTAACCATCCCAGGAGCACATGATAAGGCAGCAGAGAAGGACTTAGAGGCGTTTCCGTTATTAGATAGCCATGAATTTTTAAATTTTACTTATCCAAAGAGTTTTCATTTGGTGAAACTGTATTCCTGATCATCATCCATTAGATTACAGTATCTTATATATTGAGAGCTTTAATTTTAGTGATAATGAACCAAACAAAACTAAAGATCTGAATTCCTATAAGGAATTGAGTTATCCATCCTGAAAATTAGAATAGAATAGAATAGAATTTTTATTGGCCAAGTGTGATTGGACACACAAGGAATTTGTCTTGGTGCATATGCTCTCAGTGTACATAAAAGAAAAGATACGTTCATCAAGGTACAACATTTACAACACAATTGATGATCAATATATCAATATAAATCATAAGGATTGCCAGCAACAAGTTATAGTCATACAGTCATAAGTGGAAAGAGATTGGTGATGGGAACTATGAAACGATTAATAGTAGTGCAGATTCAGTAAATAGTCTGACAGTGTTGAGGGAATTATTTGTTTAGCAGAGTGATGGCCTTCGGGGAAAAACTGTTCTTGTGTCTAGTTGTTCTGGTGTGCAGTGCTCTATAGCGTCGTTTTGAGGGTAGGAGTTGAAACAGTTTATGTCCAGGATGCGAGGGATCTGCAAATATTTTCACGGCCCTCTTCTTGATTCGTGCAGTATACAGGTCCTCAATGGAAGGCAGGTTGGTAGCAATTATTTTTCTGCAGTTCTAATTATCCTCTGAAGTCTGTGTTTTCTTGTTGGGTTGCAGAACCGAACCAGACAGTTATAGAGGTGCAAATGACAGACTCAATAATTCCTCTGTAGAATTGGATCAGCAGCTCCTTGGGAAGTTTGAGCTTACTGAGTTGGCGCAGAAAGAACATTCTTTGTTGTCCTTTTTTAATGATGTTTTTGATGTTAGCTGTCCATTTGAGATCTTGCGATATGATAGAACCCAGAAATTTGAAGGTTTCTACTGTTGATACTGTGTTGTCAAGTATTGTGAGAGGTGGAAGTATGGAAGGGTTTTTCCTAAAGTCTACCACCATTTCTACGGTTTTGAGTGTGTTCAGTTCCAGATTCTTTTGGTTGCACCACAAGGCTAGTCGTTCGACCTCTAGTCTATATGCGGATTCGTCATTGGCTCGAATGAGACCAATCACTGTTGTGTCATCTGCGAACTTCAGTAGCTTAACAGATGGATCATTGGAGATGCAGTCATTGGTATACAGAGAGAAGAGAAGTGGGGAGAGCACACAGCCTTGGGGGGCCCCTGTGCTAATTGTACAGGTATTTGATGTGATCTTGCTTAGCTTCACCTGCTGCTTCCTGTTTGTTAGGAAGCTTGTGATCCACTTACAAGTCTGTTCCGGTACCTGTAGCTGGTTTAGCTTAGTTAGAAGAATGTCTGGAATGATGGTATTGAATGCTGAACTAAAGTCTACAAAAAGGACCCTTGCATAGGTCTTTGGAGACTCAAGATGTTGTAGGATGTAGTGCAGAGCCATATTAACAGCATCATCTGTTGATCTATTTGCTCGGTATGCAAATTGCAAGGGGTCTAACAGCGGATCCGTGATGGTTTTCAGGTAGGAAAGCACTAGCCTTTCAAAGGTTTTCATGACTACAGATGTTAAAGTTACACAAATTAAGTAGAGAATAACAGAGAGTTCAGCATTGCTGTCCCCTTATAAAGTATAGAATACTTCCATTCACAAAAGTGATTTCTGGTAAACCACCTGCACAGAGCATATAGATACAAAGTGGCCCTTGTTGCACAATAATTGGACACGACAGACATCCTAAGAAACTTTTATGTAATAGCAAACCCATCAGAAATCAAGACTATATAACATGCATGACAATTCCTAAACTTAGAAATGTAGTAAAAATATATTAAATATCTTCATGTAGCATACTTTATATTTACATTCTGTGATATTCATATACATACATCCGTGACATTCATATATTGGGCAGGGGGTTGGACTAGAAGGCCTTCAAGGTCCCTTCCAACTCTATTGTTATATTATATTATATTATATTATATTATATTATATTATATTATATTATATTATATTATATTATATTATATTATATTATATTATATTATATTATATTATATTATATTATATTACATTACATTACATTACATTACATTACATTACATTACATTATATTATATTATATTATATTATATTATATTACATATTGACATCTATACCAATGTAGATAAACATGCAAGTTTTTGGGTAGGATTAAAAAGACTAAGAAAAAATGTTACCCTTATTTTTGGTGTAGTTGCTACAGCCTACAATTTCTATTAGGAAATGTGTGTGTATATAATAAAGCCCCCTCAGACTAAAATGCAATTTGAAATTGATGAGTTAAACAATCTACATTATCTACATGGAGAAACAAAACATATTGAATGCACTTAAACTAACTCTAAGTCAATGAATGACACAGTTCTTGAAGCAAAATAGCTGTAATGATGGAAAAACAGAGAGATAAAACATACACAACCTAATTCTTTTAAGAGCCCCAGTTTCTCTGTTAGCAATAAGCACCTGTAATTAAATTTAAAAGGGAAGAGGCTCATGCTGTGTATGCAAAAGATCCTATCCTCTCAGTATATTACCTGAACAAGGATAGAATTTCCATCTCTCTCCCTGTTCCAAGTGCCATTAATTTTGTTTCTAGCACAGCACCCTTCAAAATGTGTGGATATATGCAGGTTTGTGATGGTAATTGGGATTGGAATTCCCATCGCTAAGCAATGCAATAATAAAAGCATGGCATCACATGACCACAGGACCACTTCATTACTTAGTGAATGCAATCCTGGCAGTCCCTATTGCCATCATCCAGTGAGAATTGTGGGTCATTGAGTAAGGACATAATCACAGCTTCTTGATAAACAAAGTCAACAAGGAAGCCAAGCAGGAAGGCACAAAGAACTCCTGAGCTGGGATGGGTGCTGTTGGTGACAGAAGGATGCACAATGGGTTGCTACAATCTGGCACAAAGCTGCAAGTTCCCTTGCACAGAAGCACAGTGTGAGGCTTCAGCCATCCCAGCATCATATATGGAATACTGGATCCAGTTTTGGTTGCCACGGTGTAAAAAAGATGTTGAGACTCTAGAAAGAGTGCAGAGAAGATGATTAGGGACTGGAGGCTAAAACATATAAAAATGGTTGCTGGAACTGGATATGTCTAGTCTTATGAAAAGAAGGACTAGGGGAGACATGATAGCAGTGTTCCAATACCTCAGGGGTTGCCACAAAGAAGAAGCAATCAAGCTATTTTCCAAAGCACCTGAAGGCAGGACAAGAGGCAATGGATGAAAACTAATCAAGAAGAGAAGCAACGTAGAACGAAGGAGAAATTTCCTGACAGTTAGAACAATTAATCAGTGGAACAACTTGCCTGCAGAAGTTGTGAATGCTCCAACACTGGAAGTTTTTAAGAAGATGTTGGATAACCATTTGCCTGAAATGGTGTAGGGTTTCCTGCCTAATCAGGGGGTTGGACTAGAGGACCTCCAGTGTCCCTTCCAACTCTGTTATTCTATTCTATTCTATTCTATTCCAGTGCAAAGCCATAACTGCCCCAGCCATACAATATGGGGTGAAGTACCAAGCCAAGTCATCAAACCAACTTATACTTTGAGGCCCCTACTATCCTGCACTCCACCACCCCAGCTGACCATCACCTTGCAGTTTAAATATGGGTTGATTGCTAGATCCTCAAATTTTGATCAATGACTACAGACACGCTCCAACAGTCATTGCTTTGGGAACTGGTATAAGTACCACTCATTCAGCATCATTGTAATTTCGAATGGTCACTGAACGAATGGTCATTAAAGCAAGGGCCATTGCATGTGGATGCATACTTGTGCACCCCTATTTTTCTTGGGACAGTATTAGAACACAATTACGTATATAATTAGATGAATCTTTTCCTCGGAGCTAAAGACAGGAATCCCACTGGGAATAGACATTATATGTCAGATTTCTACTCAGGAGGAGAATACTGAATGGCATCGACTGCTTCTGGGGAACTTTTGAATCTATTATAATCTAGTTGTTTAGCATATTGCTTTGTGCAACAGAGAACTGTGCCTGACCAAATACAGTAAATTTGCAAGCATGTACAATATGTAATTCGGGGTGGACAAGGGTTTTGGTGACTAAAATCTACACTGAATGACTGGGAGGAGCCCAAAGCTCATCATGAGCAGGCTGAGGATGCAAATAAGTGGAACCAGGATGTTTGTTTCTTTGTTTGGGGAAGAACTTACTTTTTTTTTGAAGAGGTGGTTTTAGTCTCATGTGTCTCCTGCCTCAAAGCAGCAGAAAGCAGATTGCCAAGTTTGGATTTGATTTTCAAAAGGTTCTTTGGAGCACAAGGGGACATGACTGTTAACACCCTTTTCTTCAGATGACAAAGTTGCAGACTCTTGCACACACTAATGTGAATTTTGAAGATTAGCCAAAAGGCTGCACGGTCTTAGTCGAAACCAAATCACAAAGGTCAATTCATTATGGACAGAGGTGGTTTTAAAGGTAATGGAAAAGGGCCTTGGAGACCATATGTCCACATGCCCGCAGATTGCCTTCCTCCATTTCGAGGTCCATATGTGGGCAAACTCGATCCAGCTTCAGCTTCTTATGGCATAAACCCTTCAAGGCTTGTCTGTGCAAAGCATGTGAAATAGTTTGCTGGGTTTTTTTAAAATATTCTTAAACAATATTATTCCTATTTGCATAAGATAATTAGCCCGGTCTGACATGAGCACGCAAGACTTTTCTCCGTCATTCCTATACAATTTATGCAGGAGTAGTGTATTATGATATTTAAGTATTCTATCAAGTGCAACTTAACTGACCCTGCCTGCCTGCTAAAATGTTTATAGATTACCGCTGAGTAGATAAACTGAAAATATATTGCATCTCTAAAGGACTGCTCTCGTAAACATGCTTTACTGTGAGACTTCAGTGCAGCCATTGCATTCATAATCACTATATCATCACACAGATAAATGTAATGTTATGAAATATATAGGCAAGTATCCTATCCCATCTGGGATTACATTGTTTTGAAAGAAGCTGGGTTTTCTTTCAACTTGCTTCAATCAGTTTTGGTAATTTCAAAATATAAATGATTTTAAAACATTAGCAAGATAGGAATTAATACTGTGTCATTAATACTCACTTTTATTTGGAGCACGGTTCTCATGATCTCCAGTCATGATGGCCCATAACATAATGCACAGAATTTCTAGCCATGATGCCCATGACACAATTGTTACAATCTCTGGCCATGATGGCTAGTGACACTAACTGAAGAACACTCTGGACATCAAAACAAGAAACTATTATTTTATTGTATTAAGGCAAGGGTGTCAAACTCATGTCATCACGGTGGTGTAACATGATGTATCGCAATTTTTTGCATGACCCATCCGGCCCACAGGCTGCAAGTTTGGCAGCCTTGTATTAAGGAATCCCTCTGATGCAGAAGTTCACCATAAGACTTGTACAAGTGGTCTCTTTCCTGTAAAAATGAAGATGTCATAATAATAGCTTGATTACTCTAAAAATACATAAGAGCATCAACCTGTTGAAGATCCAAGGTCATAATATGGCATTTCTGTGCCACTATAAGATGAAACTTAACAGGTCTATTATGACCTAAAGCAGGGGTCTCCAACCCTGGCAACTTTAAGACTTGTGGACTTAAACTCCCAGAATTCAAAGCAAAGCTGGCTGAAGAACTCTGGGAGTTGAAGTCTACAAGTCTTAAAGTTGCCAAGGTTGGAGACCCCTGACCTAAACGACAGTTTCCTTTTCTCTGCCTCTGGATTTTGAAATCTATCCTTTTGCTGAACAGAAAATAAGCAAATTAGCCGGATTTCAACTCCCTTTACCATTACCAAGGTTTCTTTAATTTTAAAATGGCTTTTATAAGTAAAAGTTAACTAGAAGATAAAGTTAATTAACATCTACACTTGATTGCCATGCCAAGTGAAGCCATTTGGGGCTCCTTGACACAGATTCTTATCCTAATGGTGCTCTTTGAATCAGTGAAACTTTCAGCTAGAATGCCAGATGATTTGTGGCAAATGATAACTTCATTGCAATCTGGGACCATCAGATGAAAAAAAAAAAAAAGAACCACTAAAAATGGGGGAAGAATCCATGGGAAAAAAAATTACTTATCATGCTAATTAAGCAGCCAACTATAGCAATCTGTTGTACTTTGTGTGACTCTGTCCCTCCTGTGAACTAGCCTGCTTCCTTTCCCATCATGGGGATTCCAAAATTTTAGCAGCTGAAGACTAGCTAATTATGATGTTATGTGATTGATGGGATTTACTGTGTCTAGCTTCTTTTTTTAAAATAACAGCTATGGAAAAGAATCAGAAATACACACTGTGAAAATTAGAACAAGTCTGAAGTCTGATTCAAGTATGCATGTTATGGAATTGGTGTAATAGCCTCATCACACACATATTGTAATTTCCCTTGTCTCAGACTGCAGACATCCCTAACTTCAGTTGAACAAGAATTACACTGTATGGTTATTCCCATCCTATGCATTGGGTTCCAATTAAGACTTCATTTTCAGTTTATTATTTTTAATTTTTTCCCTTCTCCTTTGATTTCTATTTTCTTAGAGATAATGGTGGCCAGGAGAGGAAATTCTCTAGATCAAACAATTAGGGATCTTCCCAAATTATTCAGCAAACAAAATAAAATCCACTGTTTTGTTTTAGTGACAAGTTAGGTCAGCACTAGACATGCGAACAACAACTAACTAGGAGCTCCAGAGCTGATCCAAATATAGACCATTACAATGCTAGCAGAATTATGGCTGCCTCCACTGCTAACCTCCATCCTCCAAATAAGGACAGAAAATCCATATCTCTGCTAATCAGCTTGTGGCAGCCATCTCATCAGATGATGATGATGCTCTAGCAATTTTTGTGCCACCTCTGTCTGAAATTTGAAGCATATGTATAAAGAAATCAGTCCTGTGCAAATCTGGCTGGCACATTATTCCTTATGTACCCAAAGGAATTCATTTCCATTTATTATTTATCTATTCCTCTTTATCGTTTTTCTATTGCTTTATTATATGTATGCAGGTAGTCCTCGACTTACAACCATTTATTTAGTGACTGTTTGAAGTTACAATGGCACGGAAAAAAAGTAACTTATGACCGTTGCAGTGTCCCCATCATATATGATCAAAATTTGGGTGCTTGGCAACTGGTTCATATTTACAATAGTGGCCAAAATTGTGGAAACCTTTTGGGAAAAGTGTATTTTATAAAACTAGCTAGTAACACCACTTTTTTTGGAGTAGTACCATAAAATTATATATCAATGGAAAGATAATTTAATCAAGAATTTAATACAATAACTTTTATGAAAGATTTGCTATTAGCATAGCAGTTACAGTAGAAAGAAGAAAAGTGAAACACATAGAAAAAATGAGATATATAAAAATTATCACGTCAGTTAATACTTAATGGGGTAACCTTTAGCATGAATTATGGCCTTACAACGTCTTCCCATGGAGTGAACCAGGGGTGAAATGCTCCCGGTTCGCACCGGCTCCCCCAATTAGGTAGCGATGGAAGTTGCTGGTTCGGAGGACCGGTAACAAAAATCCCTGGCCCCGCCCCCCCGCCTCTGCTTAGCCACACCATCAGCAGAGGGTTTTTTTTTTACTTTTAAAAGTTTTTCTTCAGCCGAAACATGCCTTTAAAAGTAAAAAAAAACAAAAACCTCTGATGATCACGGAGCTGAGCAGAGATCAAAACTCTCTTTTAAAAAGTTTTGATTTAAAGTTTTTAAAAGTTTTTTAAAAAAAACCCTCTTCAGCCAAAGGGGGGGGGGAAAGAAAAAAACCCCAGGATTTAAAAGCCTCCTCTGGCAATCCCAGATGAGTTTCCTGATCCTCACAGGCTTTTAAACTCACTTTTTAACAATGCCCAGCCAATTCCCCCGCCTCACTTACCTATAATTACTGCTCCTTTCCGGCTGCAATTGCATGCTTTCTTCAGCTAGTGAAGAAGAAAAAAAGCTTGCTTTGACTTCCTGCTTTGCTAGCTGAGGAACTCTGGGATTTGAAGTCCACAATAAAATAAAATAAAATAAAATAATAAAATAAAATATTTGTGCAGCTTTCTGAGATTTGGTGTGTTTCTGTAGAATTTCACTCTAGCTACACTCTAACACACAAAATCTCAGAAAGCTGTATGTGGCATTGTGTGTGTGTGTGTGTGAATTGTGTGTGTATAAAGTGTGAAAGTTGGTTTTTGACCTTTGTGGCTATGTGAAGTGTGAAGTGCAGCTGCTTTTACATTGTGTGTGAGTCAGTTGTGTTGTGTTGTGTTGTGTGTGTGTAAAGTGTGAAAGCTGGTTTTTGATACCTCTTAGTTTTTTATACTTTGTTTATTATTTTTATTATTTATTGTTATTGGCCACACCCACCCTGTCATCTGACCACCAAGCCACATCCACCAATTAAGCTACGCCCACAGAACCAGTAGGGAAAATTTTTAGATTTCACCCCTGGAGTGAACCAAGTCTTTTAGTTCTGCAGTTGTTATAATGTGAAACCAAGATTGAATGATTGCTTCTATTAACTGGATTTTATTGCTGGGTCACTTCTGACTAACAAGTTTTTTTAGTCGGCTCCATAGATTTTCAATTGGGTTAAGGTCTGGGCTATTCCCAGGCCGTTCCAGCAGTGGAATATGATTATCTTGAAATTCCAAAAAAAAAAAAAAAGTGGTGTTATTAGCCATCAAACCTCCAAAATACACTTTTCTCTAAAGGTTTCCACAATTTTGGCCACTACTGTATAATGGTTGTAGTGTCCCCAGGTCATAGGATCCAGGGGTGGGTTCTAAAAATTTTTACTACCGGTTCCATGGGTGTGAATGGGGGGGGGCAGAAATGACTGAGTGGGCATGGCCAACTTGACATCACTCACACACTCAGTCACATGACCCTGCTACAAAACCATGCCCACTGAAACGGGACGTGGGACACGGTTGGGTGGCAGTGTTCATCTCGGCTTTCCCTCCGTTGCTGTTCCTAGCCGAAAAACACCCCTTCTCATCTCTGATGGGCCTTCCCCATGATTGCAGCCAGAGTGATTGCAGCCAGAGTGGGCAGGCCAAGGGCGATGGCAATGGCAGAGTCCGGCACTCAGGGAGGGCAAGGTTAGCATGCTCCCAGCCGTGCCCTGCACAGCCTCTGCCAGCTCAGGGCAGTGGACTCAGCTGCAGCCCAGACAAGCCAATGAACTGCGGGGAGCCTCCTGCATGTTTGTTTTTTTGTTTACATTTATACCCCGCCCTTCTCCGAAGACTCAGGGCGGCTTACAGTGTATAAGGCATCCCCCTCCCAGCCTTCGCCCATGCCTTCGTGCCATTTTCAGGCACCCAGTTTACTGGGCTGCCCCCGTCCCTGTTGCGGCTCCAATGGCAGCGGCTTCAGGAAACGCTGGCAGCATGGAAGTGTGGGTGAAGGCTGGGATGGGGGTCCAACACACGGGAGGCTTCCCACAGTTCCTCTGCTCATCTCGGCTGCAGCTGAGCCCACTGCCCTAAGCCGGCGGATGGAGGCAAAGCTCCCCAGCCAGATCCTTCCAGATTTGACTTGGAGGAAAGCGCAGCTCATGGCTGCTACATTTTGCTGTGCTGGACGAGCGAAGAGGAAGAAACAGCCAGTGGAGAGCACAGAGCTGCTCCAATCCACGTGTTCTCCAGGTCAGTGGCTGTTTCTCCCTTTTGTTACTCTTTATGGGAAATTTTTTGGTGCAGCACAGCGAAATTTAACAGCCATGAGCCGTGCTTTCCTCCAAGTCTCATCCAAAAAGCTCTGTGCAGAGAAAAGCTCCTGTTTCCCTCTGCTCCCCACAGCGGCTCAGGGCATCAGACTCAGCTGCAGCCCAGATGAGCCAAGGAACTATGGGGAGCCTCCACACTATTTTTGGGTGCCCAGCTTACCAGGCTACCCAGTCCCTGTCACAGTTCCAATGATGGCAGCTTTGGGAGATGCTGGTGGTGCGGAGGCACAGGCAAAGGCTGGGAGGGGGTACAACACAGGGTGGCTGAGCCCACTCCCCTTCACCTCCCCACACTTGTTTACCCATCCCAGAGAACTTGGGCTATGCAGAGGATCTGGCTGCCTTCCTCACCGGCGTCGCTCCTGAGCAAACTCTTCCGTCCTCAGCTGTTGCAAAGAAGCGGCAGCTCTGGGTGCACCATGACCGCTTCATTCTCTTTGAGAGCAGCTTTGCAAAGCTCTCTCAAAGAGAACGAAGCGGGAGTGGTATACCCAGAGCTGCTGCTGCTTCGCAACACCGAGGACTTCTTCGGCTTGGAGCTCCAAAATGTGGAGGGGGGGCAGCTGCAATGCCGGAAGCTTCGGGGGGCTCCTTCCTTCAGTGGTTCGTTTTCTTTTACCTCATCTAGACCGCTATGCCGACTTTCTCCTTAAAGGCTGCTATGCACCTTTTGATCATTCTCAGGTGCAGAGAAAAGCGACCCTGTTCAGGGACCAAGCTGTTGTGTCTCGCTCGCTCCCCCTGCCGCAGCCGGGCCTCTCTTATCTCCTGCCAGACGCTGATAGTGTTGAAGAATGTCCTGGCATGCCTCCAGCCCCCAGCCCTGGCACCATGCCCGGACAGGCTGAACAAACCAACCTCCCTCCGATAGCATGTGCGCCTGAAGCCAGCCACGAGCTGAGATTACCAACAGCTGGAGACGAAATGATGCAATGGATAGACCCACGCTTCTGGAGAATGGAGAGGTGACATCACCAAAAGGAAGGGAGGGGCAGGCCTGGATAAGTGCTGAGTCACGGAGCCACACCCCATGGCCTATATAAAGGATCTGCTTTCTGGCATTCTCTGAGTCAGGCAAAGTCTAACTGGGATTGCTGAAGTCACTTCCTGGTCTCCTGCCTGCCTTGAGAACTCTGATAGGACTTTGGCAGAGCTGCAGAGGCACGCTTGATACGGACTTCCCCGACCCGGCCGTCAGCGGAGGAGTGGGACACGACACAAGCCTGCCGCTGAACTTGGAAGCCAAGAGGCTTCTTTTCCACCCAGCTGCTGGCGCAGGGCGCCGAAAAGACCTCCAGTCACTGCCACCATCTTTTTGCATGTGCAGCTTTCTTCTCACCAGCCAAAGGACTTTTCAGCGCCCAGTGGCCAGGTGGCTTAGAAGCTTCTTTGCCAGCCAGCCACTTCTCAGCTCTGGTCAGCTTACCATCCGATGGATGCATCGGGTGGGCAAGCAAGCAGCGACCAGGGAACCGGTTCAGGAGCGTGGCCAGGCTGCCATTACTACCAGTTCGGAGAACTAGTCCCTAAAGTTACTACCTATTCGGTAGAACCAGGCAGAACCGGTAGAAACCCACCACTGATATGATCCCCTCTTGCAACCTTCTGACCAGCAAAGTCAATGGGGAAGCAATCATTCACTTAACAACTATATTGCTAATTTAACAACTACAGAGCTTCATTTAACCACTGTGGCAAGAACTGTGGTAAGATGGGGCCAAAACTCACTTACCCAACGTCTCATTTAGCAACTGAAATGTTGGGCTCAATTGTGCTTGTAACTCAAGGACTATCTGTATATATTATATGCATTTCCTGGTTCTGCCAAAGAGCATGATACTCTCACTCACTCCCATGTTATACTCATAATAATCCTGTAGTATGAGTAAAGTTGAGATACTGTATTTGGCCCCATCAGCTATATGTCTGAATGTGGATTTTACGCTATGTCTTGCTATTTCTGGTAACTCAGCTTGGATCATATTATGAGGAAAGCAAAAGAAGCACTTTTTAAAAATATATTTAAGACACTGGTAGAGTTTTCAGAGGGAAGTTTGGTACACCCACTATATGTTAACATAAAGAATGACATTCTGGAATGTTTATGTAAGCTGAAGAAAAACATTCAGCTAAAAATAAGGAGGGTATGAATCTTAAACATTTCAAGCTTTTACAGTTATTTTTAAGGCCATTAAGACTTAAAATGAAAAACTGAACATGTAAGTTATAAATTCATTAAACTGAGCAGAAATGGACTGCAAAATTCTCTGAAACAAGAATTTACATAGTGTTCTGTCATTATGGATCTCTTGGCAGCAGCAATGGTCCCCATTGGTCCCCAACATCAAACTTTTTTCTAGAAAAATATCAGTATTATTCACTATATAGAGATTACTGGGCACAATACATACGCCCAAATGCACACATGCACACACGCATACAAAAACACACACAAATGCAAGTTTGTTGCTTTACCAAGTCTTTATCTGATGAGACAGATGCATTGTGGAATAGAATAAATAAAATATAGATTCCCCAACATCTGTCTAGCTTTCATTTAACTGCATATTTGAACATGCTCTTTAGAGAACAGCTGAAAAATCTCCTTTCATTGATTTTTTTTTTAAATAGACACCACGAGCCATGTGGAAACAAAACTATTTGATGGAAAGGCAAGCATGGTATTTTCACATTTTTATGATTTGGGGAAGAGGTTTAAACCATCAATAAGCTTTCTGAATTCAGGTTATTCTATGTTATTGCCAGCATATCCGCAATTGGGCAAGTAAAATCACATCATCATATTGCAAATGTCACAAATTGCATCCTGTACTTTCATGTAACAAAATGACTAACACAAATTACAGAATGCAGCTCATTTGTGCAAGTTCTACTGACTACCTATGTATTGTATCAGAGGTAGTATTCAGCACATTCTGACCGGTTCTGGAGAACCAGTAGTGGAAATTTTGAGTGGATCAGAGAACCAGTAAATACCACCTCTGATTGGCCTTGCCACCATCTATTCTCTGCCTCTTGAGTCCCAGCTAATTGGGAGGAAATGGGGATTTTGTAGTAACCTTCCCCTAGAGTGGAGTGGGAGTGGAGATTTTACAGTATCCTTCCCCTGCCATGCCCACAGAACTGGTAGTAAAAAATTTGAATCCCACCACTGTACTGTATCTATTATTCAGAATAATCAAAACTGTAGACACCCTATTAATGCAACACAGTTTACAGTTACAACAGCTGTCAGATGTGCACCTTATATAGAAACATGTATTTAATAAACAAAATATTTGCCATCATTTTACAAGTATGGTAAAGTGGCTTCTAGATGGAGCAAATATAAATTATGACAGTAAAAAAAACATTCCATTGTGGAACATCTTCAAAGGGACATTCTTAAAACAAACGAGTGTAGCTTGCTGCAGTGACTGGTAGAAGCTATGATAAATTCATGATTTGTTCTCTTGAGAGTCACAATTAGTATGAATGTGTTATTTGAGAGAGAGAAAAATGAATATGTTGATTTTCACATAATTATACAATAGGTTCATTTTCTGCACACAATAGACTACTGTCAAACTCCAGGAAATCAGTAGTCCTTAACAAATGTAATTGTGTGCGTGTTTGTTTTCTTGCAAACAACATTTTAATGCTAACAATTTTTTCAACCTCCAGTATCTTCACAATATTCCAGTAGAATATTCCAGATTTTATTTTTTTAATTAATTAGGTAAAATGAAGAATAAGAAAGCAAAAAAAAAGAGTCCATATACATACGATAGAGAACATAAATGTTACACTAGGTTGGAAGTAAAAATAGATAACATAATTAATAATTGATTCTGCTTGTATGATTATTTAAATAATATGATGAACTACTGTGGGAAGCATAGTGAGCTAAGGAGAGCAGAGGAAGTGACAGCTGCAAAGAATGAAGAACTAATAAGGAGATTGATTATTCAGAAACTCACTAGACAAGTGTAAGACAGGAAATAATTCCAATGTACTCTGGATAGCTGCTTCTTATGGGGAAATTGCAGGACAGCAATCTCCCATAGGTCTAAGAACTAGAAGATAAAGAGATTGCAACTACAGCTGAGCTTTTAAAGAACATGGGTTTTCTAACTTCACTTTCTAATCACTTTCACAAATTGCTTATTTAACCATCTAAAAACTTTTAGAGATCTTCAGAATGCCAAGTTAGAAAAACTGTCTGATAAGTCTATCTTCATTTCAGATGAAAAGAAACATTAATTTTAAATTTAAGAACTTAAAAGAATTTTAAATAAATGATAAAAAAACTAACGATTTTGAACTAAGAACACTATAAATGAATTAAGGGTGCAGAGATTAGAGACTGGAGATATGATTTAAATTGGGTATTAGATGAGATAAAAATTCCAGGCAAAAAGAAAAAAAGAGTGTAAACCTGCTTTGGGTTTTGATCTGTATTGAGATTTACAAAATTACACAAAATGCTATAATAGTTGAAATACCGAAGATGATCTCTGAAGAATGGGGCCAGAAATTAGTAGCCACAGTATCAACAATAATTAGTAATACTATCTATGTCTGCTTCTAGAGACAGTCTATGTTTAAAAGATGTTGGTGAAGAAATGACACATGTAAAACAAATCTTGCTGGTTGCATAAAAAGAATCAGAAATGTGGGATTTAAAAATGTGTGAATTTCAAGACAATGTAGGAAATTAACATGGAAATATAAGTGACAGCCCAAGAGAATGACCAAGAGCAGGCCTTTTTATGGACATAAAAACAAACTGGCTGAAGATTTAAAAATTAAAGGGAAAATGCAAATGATAAATCAATTATACCTGGCTAATGTATTTTATTGGATTTACAAAAGAGGCTTGTTAAAGCCTCATAGAAATCTTTGTGATAGAACAAAGAAGAATTGAAGAGAAATAAAATCCCACAAAAATATTTGAATGAACTAAAGATTAAGACTATTAGAAGAAAAAGGAAGGAATATAAAGTTGTTGTATTTGATCAAGGTTAAAATAAAACATTTATTTGCAAAGTTCTAGCAATTGTTTATGAACTTTTTGCTGATATCAAAATTGAAAAATTAAGATCAACTTTCGCTTATTGATAAGGGATGAATTATGGAAAAAAGAAATCTCTGTTTGTAACCATATAAAGGATCTACCAAACTTGTTTGTACTTGTTATAATAAAGATTGGAAATTACTTCTTTATATATTTTTTCTTTTTTTTTACCTCACTATTTCTTTTTATTTACTGCTTCTTTCTTTTTACCTTTTCTTTTTCTTTTTCTGAACTTAGCTACTAGTAAATTTTATTACTATAATTAAAATCTATGGTAATAATATATATGTTTTATATATATATCCCTTTATTTCTTTATCAGACACACACACACACACATACACACACAAAACATAGATATGTATATGATTATTTAAAAAAATAAAAAAGGCAAAACAAAAAATATATAGGAAATATACCTCCTCTTTTCCCCCTAACTTCTAATTGCTACTTAAATATTTTTATACTATTATCTTGGAAGTATATGATTATTGCTGATTTATATTATATAGCCTCTCACCGACCAGTGCGCTCTCACAGAGAGGGCCTCCTTCAGATACCGTCAGCTAAACAATGTCGGCTGGCGACCTCCAGGGGGAGGGCCTTCTCTGTGGGGGCTCCTACCCTCTGGAACGAGCTCCCTCTGGGGCTTTGTCAACTCCCCGACCTCAGGTCCTTCCGCCGCGAGCTGAAGACATTGCTGTTTTGAAGAGCAGGACTAGCGTGAACGTAGTTTTAAATTGGGGTTTTAAATCAGGGGTTTTAAACGGGGTTTTAAATTTGTATTTAAAAGTTTAGGCCATTAATTGAATTAATTTTCTATTCTTTTTTGCTGTTTTATATGTATTATATGTTTTCTGTTGTTTTATTGGCTGTGAACCACCCTGAGTCCTTCGGGAGATGGGCGGTATACAAATATAATAAATAATATTTGGATGGTTTTAATTATTTTTAACAGTTTCTCCTTTTTGTTCAAAGTGTGTTAGCATGCCTTCTGTATAATAAGTGGTATATAAGGGAATCATTCTTGCTTGAATTAGACTTCTGCTGTGATTATTATATTGCTGAATATTTACACTGCAGTTGCATTTTCCAACTTTAGTCCCCCAGTTGCCAAGGTTTCGCTTTTCCACTGTTGTACCAGATTCATTCTTACCACTGTCAATTTATATCTTAATAAATTGTGATGCTTCCCAGTAAGCTTTATGACTATGCAGCAGTTTGACCCTATTAAAGGTCAATACTCTAAGCATTAAACTGCTAAATAAAAATAATAGCTTGCGCAAAGGGCAATTCAGTTAATTTTGCCAGTTCTTATAGTATCATCATCAATATCATAGTTAATAGTACATCTTTCCTTACAGATATTACAAAAGAGTGAAGAACAACAATATCAATAAATAAAAGCATACTTTAATAAATCTAAAATGACCACTTGGATTTTTCCCAGAAGGCAGTTGGTGGAATTAGCAGGAGGAAGGGAAATTCCTGGGCAATCTAGCTCTAATTTATTTTTCCTATTTTTTAGTTAATTGGAAATTGAATTGCTATAAACTTTAGGAGTGTTTATATATAGCTACAAAGAAAATAAAAGCATAGAGAATCTATTTTTGTTTTGCCAGTAAATTCTGCTGAAAATGAAATATCAATGTAAAATGTGATAGCTCCTGTATAGGCAAAGAGATGAAGACTTGTAGGAAATAAAAAAACAGAGAAGAAATAAAATAATGCTAGTGACATTTCTCAAGGAAAGGAGACATGATACAATACATCATTACCTGGCTTATAGATAAAACATTAGCGTGAATTGTTGGTCACATGTGTTGTAGATGTCAGCTGCCTCATATTTGTGAACATAGAGTTGACAAATAAATTCTCCACATAAAAGCCAAAGGCTTTGTGCTCTGAATTTAGAGCTATTGTTCCTTTTTTTGTGTGAATTTGAAGGATTTTGTGAATTTGAGTCATGCTGATAGATTGAAGCAACTTTTCGTGTAGGGTATTTTACTTGAGAAAAAAAAAAGAGTTATTTGAGTTTCTTGTTCTAAGGAAGAGAATTTTTTTAAAAAATCCAGCCTCATCTGGCCCTTAGATGAAAAGGAAATGGATTTCTGAAAAACAATAACATTACAAACTACCAAAAAGCTTTGAAAATCAGGTAGGCATGCATAAATACATATATACCCATCATATTATTCGGGGATGGGCTTCAGATCCTTTAGCTATGGGTTCACTGCCATTTTGCTGGGTGGGTGTGGCCTAGTCAACCGCCTGCACCATGGGGGGGCATTTTTCACCCTTCCTAGGCTTCTGAGGCTTTTCTTGAGCCTCCGGGAGGGCGAAAACAGCTTCCCCCAAACTACCAGAAACTCCGGTAGGCCGGTTCTTTGCCCTCCCAGACCCTCCACGCAGCCCCTGCACTTACCTTCAATGATGAATGGGCCACATAGAGACTCCTGGGAGGGGCAGGGTAGGGTGGGAGGCGCGAGGTGGGCATGGCCAACCAGGGGTGGCCTTTGGGGGTTTGCCGAACCTCAGTGATCCTTGGCTAGAAGATTGGCCAAACCCTGCCGAACCCCCAGGAGCCAGCCCTGATATTATTCCCTTTTGGCATAAGCAATGTTATGCAAAACCTAAAAAAGGGGAAGAAATAGCAAGCAAAGGAATTCAAGGCATGAAGTAAGAGAAAAGGAAAGAAAATGTAGCTAATTCTAGTTTACCTCAGCATTATCTGATATTTCTCTCCGGATATTTCTATCTTTGCAAACCATCTGTGCTTCCACTTTGTACAATATTTTGGAGCTTTTAAATATCTTGCCTCTTTCTATTTCAGAATTACAACCACAACTTTCTTCCTGTTCTTCTTGATCCATTCACCTTTCCTTCATATATTTACTTTGGTTTTTTTTATTCAAACTTAAATTTTATTCCCTCTACAGTATGTGACTAAATTGCCACAGTAAATTTCTTGCATTCTATTACTCACTTTTTTTATTAATTCACATTTTTACAGCCCCCATCCCTATCTTTTCTCTTCTCATATTATCACAACAGTTCTTTAGTAACCCATCCAATTTCTCACATTAGTAAAGATTCTACAAACTTCATCTATTTTCTCTAATTTTCTCATAAATATTTTTCATAGAATCGCTCCAAAATCTTTTGAGTACTTGAAAAAACATTCTACCAGAAAATTCCTGATTTGGATTATCCAAGATTATTGCTGATATCTGTTTATCATTTTTAATATAGAAACAAAGTAAGTAGGATTAGATATGATTAGTGCTTGGATGCAATAGTAACCAAGAAATAAGATTGTATAATAGATTTAGAGGTCAGAAGGAGGCAGTGGCAAATTAGTTCATCACTGTTCCCCACAAAGTTGTATGATCATATCAACAAAGTCATCATGAATTGTGTTAGACTCAAAAAATACCTTAAGAATTTTATTATGACTGGAATGACTTCACAATCTGAAGGAAATAAAAATAGTCAAGAAATCAGAGAAAAACTGATAAAATACGAAAGATACTTAGAAGAGAACTAATGTGAGTTTAGACTCGGGCTGTATAATGTCAGTAATCTAGCCCAAGTCTATATTATTACTACTGAAGCCTTTGGAATCAATGGTGAGAATTGGATTTGGAACAACTAAGGAATTAGGTAATCATTTGCAGTGTTGCTTTCATCCTTTTCACTATCCCTAATGTCTAGTCACTCATCCTAATGCCAGATCGCTATAGCCATTTCTGCCCCCATTTCCTCTTCTCTTTCCTGCCTCACAACCACCATCACCTTACAGTTCGCTCATCTTCTCTGCCATCTCACTACCATCATTTTGCCACAACCTACCCGTAATACTTTTCCTTCTTTTTGTATGTGTGTCTTCTCTTACATATCACTTTTAGTCCCACCACCAGTGCACATTCTCCTCTCCTTTTCTACTTCAACAAGTAAAATTCAACATCCATCAAGCAGGACTATAGACACACCCATTTTTAAAATTATTTTGGATAGCATTAGCAGCAAGCTCTTGATTGGTGCAGATCACTGTTAACACAGCAACATAAGTGCCTTTTTGTAATAACATGTATGGGATTATTACCTCAGGCTGACCAGGACAACCATTCCTTAGTATGAGATTCATTAGGGACATCATGAACCTTGAGATATGCCAAACATTTGTTCTGCTTTTGGGTTTTCTTTTTTAACTATATTCATTCACTTCAATCAATGAGTGAGGTTCTCATCATCAAAGTGTCCTTGAAATCTGCAAGGGAGCTACTTTCTTTCCCTTTGTATTGCAATGTACAGTTGACTGTGTCCGAGGGAAGACATCAAGACATCATGAGGACACTGAAAGTATATTTGATACCAAGGAATATAGATGGTCAAGGTGGATGCAGAGAATGTAACCATCAAAGCAAAGATGTTGCTTTGTTTAGTGCTAAAATGTTTAGCTGCTAAAAAAGCCAACACAGTTCTGGGCTGCATAATATTGCATCCAGTTTTGGTCGCCACGATGTAAAAAAGATGTTGAGACTCTAGAAAGAGTGCAGAGAAGAGCAACAAAGATGATTAGGGGACTGGAGGCTAAAACATGTGAAGAACGGTTGCAGGAACTGGGTATGTCTAGTTTAACAAAAAGAAGGACTAGGGGAGACATGATAGCTGTGTTCCAATATCTCAGGGGCTGCCACAAAGAAGAGGGAGTCGGGCTGTTCTCCAAAGCACCTGAGGGTAGAACAAGAAGCAATGGGTGGAAACTGATCAAAGAAAGAAGCAACTTAGAACTAAGGAGAAATTTCCTGACAGTTAGAACAATTAATAAGTGGAACGACTTGCCTTCAGAAGTTGTGAATGCTCCAACACTGGAAATTTTTAAGAAAATGTTGGATAACCATCTGACTGAGATGGTGTAGGGTTTCCTGCCTGGGCAGGGGGTTGGACTAGAAGGCCTCCAAGGTCCTTTCCAACTCTGATGTTATGTTATGTTATGTTATGTCTTGCAATAGTAAAGTGCAAAACTCTACCCAAGAACTAAAAGATTTTCTAAAGTTCCTCTAGTCTAGAACATGATAGGAAAAGAAACTTTAGGGAAATTATGGTGCTGCAAAGCCAGACAACCCTTGGCTTTAATATGAAAATTTAATGTACTACTTCCAGAACGTCCAATTCTTGACTTCCTACACATAAAAAGATTTCCCTCTTTTTATGAGCAGCACATCAAGTTGAAATGTTTCAGTCCCTTCTTTTGCCTGCTTTCCTGGTGTTCCTTTGATATGCATTCAAAAGTGGTAGCTCCACCCCAACCCCAGTGTGGCCACTGTCTTCTCTATTAGTTCCTTTTGTCATCACTTCCTCAAGCTGCATGGCTACACAGACCCCCTTCATTCTACATCACACTAGCAAATAGAGAGCAAAAAATTCTGCTAGTGAGCAGCATGCAAACAGAATACTTAAATTGTACTTAAATTGTGTTTTTTTCCCCCAATTCTGAAGACCCTACACTTTACTTTGCTGGAATAATTAGTTGTGTTTTGTTTTTAAATTATGTGTACATCTAAGAGAACATGTGTGGCATTTGTTAGCAAGGTGTTTGTTTATGTTAAAATCATAATCCCATTCCTGGAAAGCAGACATATGCATAAAATCTAGTTAGTAGCTATTCTCAGTAGAAGAGCTCACAGCTCCCTTAGCAACTGCACAGGCCTCCTTGGGGTTGCTGGCTAGCAAATTTCCATCTCTAACCTCCACTTGTTCTTTTATTGAAAAGTGCCAAGTGTTAATGTGGGATTGGAGAAGTGAAATAACAATAAGGAAACTAAGTAGAAATGGTTAAAAGAGCAGATTTCCTGTTGTCTGTCCATATGTATATTTAGATCTATCCATCTGCTGGCAATGTGCAAATTTTTAAACATGTTTCTTTCAGATGATTTATACAGTCTCTTAAAGTGTCTCCCCCCCCACCCGCCACAAGTAAAAAAACTATTTGGTTGAGATTTGGTTTAAGAACGTATTTGGTTTTTTTGCAAAACTAGACTCCCTTGAAATGAATGAATGAATGAATGGTCTTAGGCGGGTTTTTTTGTGTGTGAATATGTGTGTGTCACATTTCTGTATGTATAGACATATTCATTTTTTGTCCTGATTTTCTAATTGTAATAAATATTTTTTATCTGGTGTGATAGAAGTAAGATTTTATGAGGAAGGAAGGAAGGAAGGAAGGAAGGAAGGAAGGAAGGAAGGAAGGAAGGAAGGAAGGGAGGGAGGGAGGGAGGGAGGGAGGGAGGGGTTAACTTAAAGTTCCCTTAGGGAAGAAAGCAATTCTTATTTGTTTTGAGTAAAAGATTAAAGGTAAAGTAAATTTAGAGGGTTGTCACAGTGATCAAAGAAGCATCAAAGAGGAAAAGGACAGTTAAGAATGAAAGTGGAAAAAAAGGCCTTTGGGGCTAAGGTATATGACTACTGAATTACAGAGTGGCTGGAAGATGGCCTGCCAGAAAAGTGGAACAAAATTGCATTGGCAGTGCTGGTTGTCTGAGGAACAGTACAAGACCATTAGTATTGTTACACTGCATACAGGGAGGTCCTCTCAGAGTCAGATTTTACTGAGGCAACAGGTATTGATTTTGGTCTGCCAGAAACAAGGAAAGCCACTGTCATATCCATATTTAGAGGGCACAAAACACTGAAATTAATTAAATACTGCTTTACCCATTTTTCTTTTCGATTTAAAAAAAGAGAGAGAGAAAAGAGCCACAAAATACATTTTGCAATGTCACAGCTGACCTTCAGTTTGTCTTCGTTTTACTGATTCTCTGTCTCTATTGGATTGCTCTTTGCTGTCCATATTTTAAAATTCCAAACATAATGGACTAAAACATGATAAATTTGTTTTCTCTCAGATTATTCAAGGAGGCTGTTTGAGGCGAAGATATAAAAACTTCCCATTATATTGCTGATTTTTTTCACCACAGAGAAACAGGCAGCTACTAGTAAAAAGATCTGTAAGGCACAGAGTGAGGGATTGGGGGATGCATTAGTATCCCATCAAGTATGCCTGAGTGTGTGTACACCCGTACAATTAAAATAGGTGCCATCCATATGTCTGGAGAAATAATATTTCAAAAAATAGCAGTCAACACTCCACAGACCTTGCAATGTGACAAGCCCCAGATAGCTGGCAACTCAACCAGCACAGATTTCCGAAAGGATTTTTTGAAAAAGAATAATAAAAACTGTAAAAGTAAGATTCTGGGCAGACTAATAGTAAGCCAGTTAAGGTGGAGCTTGCTTGAAATGTTGCCTCAGACAGCGAGATGGGCGGCATATAAATTTAATAAATAAATAAAATTTTAGTTTTCCATGGCATCCATCTTTAGGCTGGGCTGCCTCTTATTACATTCACTGCACTCCTTCTCAGCCTGGTTCCTACAGTTCAGGAGGAATACCCAGGACTCTTTGTAGATGACCAGGCTTGGCATATTTGATTTGGACAAGGTCAAAGTTTATGTCTCTCTACATATAAAGTCATATATTGATGAAATTTAATATAGACCAAATTACATGTGCACAGTCAGAGTACTAAATATCAATTAAGGAGCTACAATAATAATTGGTGTTTGATTTGGGAGCTCCTTGTTAAAGATCAGCAGAAAGCATTAGAACTATACTAAGTAAAACAGGGGTCTCCAGCTTTGCTGAGGAACTCTGGGAGTTGAAGTCCACAAGTCTTAAAGGGACCAAGGTTGGAGACCCCTGAAGTAAAAGATCTCTGCTGACAGAGATACCTTCCTGTTTTTACTTGACTTAATCTGAGGGCCGCTGGTTCCATTCTCTCGCAAGTCTTTAGACTAATCTAATGTAATTCCCACTGAACTCTTTAACCATCAATCTATTTTAATGAAGTCCTGTAAAGTTTGCTACTACAAACATATGAATTCTCAGGCTCAAGGAAACAACAATGACACAGAGAGTTAATTCAGAGTAGTCATTAATTCAGAGTAGTTTCTGCAGACATAAATCTTGCCAGACTAAAGCATTTTATCTGCATAACTATTAGATAACCCTGTGAACTGCTAAGATGGATCCACCTTTGCCCTCTTCCTGCTTACCAAAGATTCCAAGCTATGTTGTCTCTTTGCTCCCTGGGAGAAAAACTCTTCCCTCCTGTGACTCTGGATTACATTATACCACACTAATGTAAATTGGGATTGAAGCCACTCCTCCAATTAAGAAAGGTGAAGTGGAAACGGGAGACTAGAAAGTAATTTAAAGTTGCTGGAAGAGAGACCTGAGTGCCACTTGATCTGACATGTGTTCTTCAGCTGTATTCAGGTGCTGTGGAGGGTCTATCGCATCTTCATTACTGAAGAAAGATTCAGCTACCAGAGCTGTCAGCTTTTGTAGAACTAGGAAAGCAGTTCCATTTCATTCTTTATCACAAATAGAAACCTCTCTTGGCCCAATGAAGATTGTAGTATGGGACATAAAACTTTACTACTTAACTCTCAGGTATAACCTGAGTGCCATCTTCTTGCGTAATCTCAGAAGAATAATTTCGCTCAATGTATTTTCTTTGTTTCTGGAAGGGGAGTTGAGGTTTTAAGGAGTGACTATGGATTATGATTTGTGTTATATTTTAATTTTTGTAGTTAGTTTTATACCCTGTATTCGGTTCTGGGAAGTCCCGGGGTGGGGAGGAAGGGAAGGGAGGGGAGGGGGATGAGGGTAGAAAATGGATTGATAGTTAATGTACAAAGATGATTGAAGATGTATAATTAATGTAAGATCGGAGCTGCCTGGCTACCACTTCAGAATGATGGGAAAGAAGGAAGTTGAAGAGAGAAGGAGGTAGGAAAGAGAAGAGGAGGAAGAGGAAAGGAAGGAAGAGGGATAGAAGAGGGAGAAGAAAGGAGTAGGGAGGAAGGAGGAGAGGATGTAGATAAGAGAGGGGGAGGATGGTGGTGGAAAGTAGAAGAAGGTAGAGAAGGGAAGAGAGTTAAAGGAAGGGGGTGGTGACCGGGCAGGTCTGATTAATTGTATATGATGGTACATTAAATATGTTATTGGATATGAATGTTAAAATAAAACTTTTTTAATAAAAAAAATGTTCTTTGTATTATTGTTCAATAATGATGATTCAGAAAGATGGAAGAGACATTTTACTGTGAACCCCAAATGGTCTCGGGTCAGAGAATCTGAAGAACGACCTTCTACAAACAAATTTTATTTATTTATTTTATTTATTTATTTTGTCACAACAATGTAAGTATCATACAGAAAGGTTATATAGTATATAAAGGTATAAGCATATATAGGACAGGAACGGTAGGCACGTTTGTGCGCTTATGCACGCCTCTTATGGTCCTCTCAATCTTCTGATGCTGATAAGGAGAATGTGGGAATAAAACTGATACTATAGTGGCATCTTATGTTTAGAAGTGCATCTGAGAGGGGGGCGGGATAGAGAGAGAAAATTCCATTGCTTCTCTGGGTTTTAACATAATAACATTCTGATATCAAGAGACAATTACATCATTTGGATCTGGAATGAGCTGCCTCCGGGACTCCACCAACTCCCCGACCTTCGGACCTTCTGCCGTGAGCTGAAGACTCTTTTATTCCATCGAGCTGGGCTAGCCTGAATAAGTAATTTTAAATGGGGTTTTAGTTTTTATATTGTTTAGTTTTTAATATTTTGGCCACTATTTATATAAAATTTAGTCTGTTTTTAATTTGTATTTATTGTATTTTTAACTGGCTGTGAACCGCCCTGAGTCCTTCGGGAGAAGGGTGGTATACAAATGTAATTATAAATAAAAAATAAATAAAATTTTTATCAGAATCTTACCAGACTAAAATTAATTCCACTCGTTTTCATGCATGTTTCATTATATATGATTTGTTGTTTTAAAAACTGTTAACATTACTTACGTTTTATAGCATGAAGCACTTAGGGCAGATACATCAGGAAATGGAACATTTTATTTAATTCATTATGATTTTGATTGATAATCGGTTTAATGAATAATAAAATATTAAACAAATTAGGAGAAAAAGTTTCAGCTGAAAGTGAATATCTGGTATCTGTGACTCTACAGATCAATTTTACAATAGGATTATTGTAAAATATTCCAATGACTCTTGACAGTATTTCACACAAATATATAGGAAGCTGGCAATCTGGCTCATATGCCTATTTTTAAAAAATCCTTCTAGCAAATGATCAGAAGTGAACAACTGGGAATTCTGGCCAAATGAGGAAGTTAGAGCAGGCAGGGATGCACAAAACAAGTAAAATTTGTGATAGACACAGGGAGGGAAGCGAGATGCCCTCGAAAACAGTTTAGGAATTCAATTGGTCCATAATTTGACAACAGAGCTTTTATTCAGGGCAAACTGTATGGAACACATTAAACCATTATTGAATGTGTTCTAGTAGTTATCAAACAGTTTCTGGGCTTTATTGATTGTGCTGGTATTAACCTTTAAAACTGTATAGCAGCCTTTCTCCAGCTGGCATCCATAATTATTATTGTATTCATATTGTGCATTGCTTTGGGGAGTCTAGTTAAAAAGCCAACTCTAAATAAACAAATGGTGCTTATTCATGCATCCATCAATATCTCAGCTGCATTATGGACAAGAAGGAATCTAGGATGCTGCTTTATATCAAGTCAAATCATTAGTCCCCCCAACCACTTCAATATTATGTGTTTCCCTGAGTGGCAAATGCTCTCTGAGCTTTTAGATTGCTCGATCGAATTGAGGACTGAACCAAACAAAGTTTATGTTCTTTCAATTTTCCTTTGCATGCCTGGATCAAAGATGTCTATAAGCATCTTGCATGACCACCGTGGTGCCCACCAACACCTTTGGGCCTGAGGATACTTCCTGGTTAAATAAACATAAAATAAATAATATAAAACAAATAAACAAAAATCAAACCATTAAATGAAGAGCTGGCATGCCCCAAAGCAAAATTCCAGCTTCAAATGTAATCATTATTTTCAAAATCTTTTCTGGGCCCTGAATTTATCCTGGAGGCATTTTGTTAAAAAAAAAAAAAGATTGCGATAAGGATTTCAATACACTGAGACATATGCCTGTGTGTTTAAAAAAAAAAATCACAAGCAAGCTAAAATGAGAACATTATGGAAGGCTTTGGGTAAATAGAATAGAATAGAATAGAATAGAATAGAATAGAATAGAATAGAATAGAATAGAATAGAATAGAATTTTATTGGCCAAGTTTGATTGGACACACAAGGAATTTGTCTTGGTGCATATGCTCTCAGTGTACATAAAAGAAAAGATACGTTCATCAAGGTACAACATTTACAACACAATTGATGGTCAATATATCAATATAAATCATAAGGATTGCCAGCAACAAGTTATAGTCATACAGTCATAAGTGGAAAGAGATTGGTGATGGGAACTATGAGACGATTAATAGTAGTGCAGATTCAGTAAATAGTCTGACAGTGTTGATGGAATTATTTGTTTAGCAGAGTGATGGCCTTCGGGAAAAAACTGTTCTTGTGTCTAGTTGTTCTGGTGTGCAGTGCTCTATAGCGTCGTTTTGAGGGTAGGAGTTGAAACAGTTTATGTCCAGGATGCGAGGGATCTGTAAATATTTTCACGGCCCTCTTCTTGATTCGTGCAGTATACAGGTCCTCAATGGAAGGCAGGTTGGTAGCAATTATTTTTTCTGCAGTTCTAATTATCCTCTGAAGTCTGTGTTTTTCTTGTTGGGTTGCAGAACCGAACCAGACAGTTATAGAGGTGCAAATGACAGACTCAATAATTCCTCTGTAGAACTGGATCAGCAGCTCCTTGGGCAGTTTGAGCTTACTGAGTTGTTGCAGAAAGAACATTCTTTGTTGTCCTTTTTAATGATGTTTTGATGTTAGCTGTCCATTTTAGATCTTGCGATATGATAGAACCTAGAAATTTGAAGGTTTCTACTGTTGATACTGTGTTGTCAAGTATTGTGAGAGGTGGAAGTATGGAAGGGTTTCTCCTAAAGTCTACCACCATTTCTACGGTTTTGAGTGTGTTCAGTTCCAGATTGTTTTGGTTGCACCACAAGGCTAGTCGTTTGACCTTTTGCCTATATGCGGATTCGTCATTGTCTCGAATGAGACCAATCACTGTTGTGTCATCTGCAAACTTCAGTAGCTTAACAGATGGATCATTGGAGATGCAGTCATTGGTATACAGAGAGAAGAGAAGTGGGGAGAGCACACAGCCTTGGGGGGCCCCTGTGCTAATTGTACAGGTATTTGATGTGATCTTGCTTAGCTTCACCTGCTGCTTCCTGTTTGTTAGGAAGCTTGTGATCCACTTACAAGTCTGTTCCGGTACCTGTAGCTGGTTTAGCTTAGTTAGAAGAATGTCTGGAATGATGGTATTGAATGCTGAACTAAAGTCTACAAAAAGGACCCTTGCATAGGTCTTTGGAGACTCAAGATGTTGTAGGATGTAGTGCAGAGCCATATTAACAGCATCATCTGTTGATCTATTTGCTCGGTATGCAAATTGCAAGGGGTCTAACAGCGGATCCGTGATGGTTTTCAAGTAGGAAAGCACTAGCCTTTCAAAGGTTTTCATGACTACAGATGTTAAAGCAACTGGTCTGTAGTCATTCAGTTCCTTGACACTGGGATGATGGTAGAGCGTTTGAAGCAAGAAGGAACATAACACATCTCTAGTGATTTATTGAAAATATGGGTGAAGATGGGGGCCAATTGGTCAGCACAGACTTTTAAGCAAGAAGGAGTTATCTTGTCTGGGCCTGGAGCTTTTCCTGGCTTTTGTCTGTGAAATAGGTCCTGCACTTCCTTTTCTGTGATCACTAGGGGTTGTGAACCCAATGAAATGGGGTCAGTTGTAGGAGGCTTGGCTGTTGTTGGTGTGTCTGAGATGGGGGTTGTGGAGATAGGTGGCTGTAGTTTCCTTTCAAACCTGCAGTAAAACTCATTCAGGTCATCTGCCAGTTGTTGATTACCTTCAGCCTGGGAAGGAGGTTTGCCATAGCCGGTGATATTTTTAAGAGTTTTCCACATGTTTGCTGGTTCATTTGCTGAAAACTGATTCTTTAGCTTCTTTTTGCTGCTCTGATCTCCCTTGTTAGTGCATTTCTGGCCTGATTGTACAGCATTTTATCACCTTTTCTGTAGGCTTCCTCTTTGGAATGTCGTAGCTGCTTAAGTTTAGGTGTAAACCAAGGTTTGTTGTTACTGTGTATTCGCAAGTTCCTTGTAGGTACACATAGGTCTTCACAGAAGCTGACATATGATGTTACAGTATCTGTGAGTTCATCCAGGTCTGCAGAGGTATCTTTAAAAATATTCCAATCAGTGCAGTCAAAACATGCCTGTAGCTTTAATTTTGATTCCTCCGTCCAGGTCTTCACTGATTTAATTATTGGTTTTGTGGCTTTAAGTCTTTGCCTGTAAGCAGGTACAAGGTGAATCATGCAATGATCAGAGTGTCCTACAGCTGCACGTGGTAAAGACCGATAGGCATCTTTTAGTGTTGTGTAGCAATGGTCTAGAGTATTCTTGCCTCTGGTGGGACAATTGACATGCTGAAAGTATTTTGGTAGCTCTTTCCTTAAGTTTGCCTTGTTTAGATCTCCCAAAACAATGGCCAGTGAATCAGGGTGTTTGGCTTCAGCCTCCATGATTTGGTCAGCTCGTAATGCCTTGTTTACACAGGCTTGTGGTGGGACATAAACAGCAATTAGAAGAAATGAGGAAAATTCACGAGGTGAATAGTAAGGTTTGCAGTTGATAATTAAAGTCTCTAAATTGTTGTCACAGAATTTGTAAATTATTTTAAAATCTTGACACCAGTTTCTATTAATATATAGGCATAAGCCTCCTCCTTTCTCTTTACCAGATGTTTCTGGAATCCTGTCTGATCGTTCAATCTGAAACCCTGGAATATTCAGGCTGCTATTTTCAATTGATTCATTTAACCAGGTTTCAGAGAAGCATAGGACTGCTGAATTGCGAAAATCAGAATAGTATTTGTTTAAGAGGAGTATTTCATCCATCTTATTTGCAAGTGAGCGTATATTTGTTAGGAAAATTGAAGGCAGAGGAGTTTTAATGCGATTTCTTAGCCTGATTAAGATCCCAGATCGTTTACCTCTCTTCTTTCTCTTCCGTTGTTTGGTTTTTTTAGTAGTCCATGGCTCCATGGGAATTGCCTCCTCCTGTGTTAGAATCTCCTCCATGTTTGTAAAGACAGGCGGGGGTGAGATCAAAGAAAGCTGCTCCTTAAAGAAATGTTCCTTAATTTTTAGCAGATGGTCCCGTGAGTAGGAAATCCGTAGTGAGTCACAGAGAACAATTAGAAATAAAGAAACAATTAGAGAGCATTTCACTGAGGCAGCCTTCGTCAGATAGCGATCTTGGAGAATTGCCTCCAAGTGGTAAAAATCAATCTCACCTATTGGTTTGCTGATAATAATATATTGTATGAGTGAAACCAACACCAATCCTAACAGGCTTTTTTGACTGCTCATTGAATATCCTCAAATTCCAAATTATGATCCTAAAGGTTTAGAAACCCTTGGGGGGGGGGGAAATAAAGAAGAATCCTCAATAAAGACCAATCCATTAAAATTATATTTCCATACTCAATACATACTTACCTTTATTAGTTCCAACATTGAACTCCATTCATGCGCTAATTGATCCAGTATGTAGTTACTAAAAACTACATGGCTGAGTACAGATATTATCCCATTATTGAATTTTTTATTATTTACTATGCTTCTAGGTAAATTTCAGTATAATGGTTATTAGGTAAAGTTCCCCTCGCACATATATGCTAGTCGTTTCTGACTCTAGGGGGCGGTGCTCATTTCCGTTTCAAAGCTGAAGAGCCAGTGCTGTCCAAAAACGTTTCCGTGGTCATGTGACCGGCATGACTAAATGCCAAATGACTAAATGCTGTTACGTAAATAGGTGGTCCCTATTTTTCTACTTGCATTTTTGTATGTGCTTTCGAACTGCTAGTTTGGCAGAAGCTGGGACAAGTAACGGGAGTTCACTCTGTTACTAAGGATTCGAACCACTGAACTGCTGACCTTTCAATCAACAAGCTCAGCATCTTAGCCTCTGAGCCACCCTACTATAATGGTTTTTAAAATAAATGCAAAAAGTAAAGGTTCCCTTGAGCTGTACATAGCCATATATCTTTCTTGGCAATAATTTCAAAATGATCTGACATTGCCTTCTTTCAGGATAATTTTCAGTTTTTCCAGTCTAGTTCCAAATATTGTATTGTCTTCTAGTCTCCGATCAAACCATACTTCAGTTGTTTTCCTACTTAGCTTTGGAAGATGAGGAAAGTGCAGTGGTTACCTAAAATAAAATATTTTTTAAAAGACCACATACATATTCCTATTTCTTCAGCTAAAATCCAGTTACAATCCTTGATGTGCATCTCAAGATGCCTGGATATTAGGATATTTGAAACCTGAGAAAGGGCTTTTCCTGTAGATCAGGGGTCTCCAATCTTGGTCCCTTTAAGACTTGTGGACTTCAATTCCCAGAGTTCCTAAGCCAGGTTTGCTGGCTGAGGGACTCTGGGAGTTGAAGTCCACAAGTCTTTAAGGGACCAAGGTTGAAGACCCCTGCTGTAGATCACTCATGAAATTTTCCCTCATGCTGGTTCATTTTGCACATTCTCATTTTAGTTGCCACTGAAAAGTTATCAAATACTCTAACCAAATGAATATATTTTCCCATGGATAATGAATTCTTTGAGACTTATGAAGCTTCATTGAACATCTTGCCTTCATTCTGGGTGCTCCATCAGTGGAGGTTTTCATGAAGAGATTGGACAGCCATTTGTCTGAAATGGTATAAGGTCTCCTGCTTCAATATGAGAAGCCAGCCTATAAGAGATCCATTCATAGGGAAAACATAATTCCGTAATAGGAAAAAATACATGGCGAGCAAATGATTATATAAGCAAACTTCGAAATCTTGTGAAGCCCTTACAAAAACATTGAAATCTCACAACATTTTGGCCGTTCTCATGCAAGGTTTCATGATATTTCAGTGTTTCTGTATGAGATCTATAGTTTTAGGTGATTTTTAGTGGGGGAAGCTATGAGCAGAATAGATTATTGACCTGCAACTAGGGAATTGACCCAATAATATGCAATTTTTCCATAGAGAAAATTACATGAAAAGTCCCCTGCCTATTGACATTACTATTGTGTCATGAACCAATGACATGTAATGACGGTTTACAAAATACTATATATTTACTTTTGCAATGCAGCATTTGAATATGCTTTGCCAAGTTATGCTTCAGACTCATGAATAAGAATTTCCCAAACTTCATCAGCATATTTTTGGGGAGGGTAGAGGAGATGGAAGCCATATCTCCTTTTCTAAAGATCACTCCCTTAAGAAGGTCAGAGGAGAAAAGTGTGCTCTTTTACATATAAATCCTAAATCAAATCTAATTGAAGAAGCTCTTTCTTTGAACCTGAATAATAAAAAGGACTTTCGTGTGGTAGAAAATGTCTTGGGAAAAGAGGCAGATACTCAATTATTAAAATATCAGTCAACATAGTAGAAGCAGTAGACCACAGGAGAGAGAACTACTTTAATATTCCTCTTTGAGCAGCAAATACACAAAGAAATATTAACAATTCTAGTATGATGGTATATATTGCAGAACAGCTGAAATAAATCTCAGCAAAAAAAAATGTTACTAGCTATTAATGCTCTGTTTTTATGCACACTTATTTGAAAATTAGCTCCTGCTGAATTTAATAAGATGCATCCATGATTTTGGTATGTGTATGTATGTGTGTGTGTGTATGTGTGTGTGTATGTATTTACGTATGTATGTATGAGGTTGGGTGAGATATTCTACATAGGAAAAACATTTGCTCTCTGTCTCAAAAGTTATTTTCTTTAGTGAGTGAAATATCATGCACATACTAATGTAAGTCCAATTTTCATATTTTGAGTAGGCAAGATTCATAACAGAAAGAAGAATGGATTGGATATACATAGGCTGCTTGTCCCTATGGTAAAATTCACCGTAATTTCAATTCCATCCTTTCAATCCATGACTGAAAATGTATTCAGAAGTAAGGAAGACCAAGGAAATAATAGGGAATAACAATAAGATTTATATACCACCCCATAACACTTTGCATCACTCTCTGGGCAGTTCACAATATCAGCATATTTCCCCCAACAATCTGGGTCCTTATTTTACCAATCTCGGAAGTATGGAAGGTTGAATCAACCTTGAACCCCCTCAGGATCAAACTTCAGGCTGCGGGCAGAGTTTGTTTGCGATACTTTAAAGCGCTCCATGGCATAGGGCCGGGCTACTTACGGCTACTTACGGCTACTTACGGGACCGCCTACTGCTGAGGGGCTACAGAGAGGGACTCCTCAGGGTGCCGTCAGCTAGGCAGTGCCGTCTGGCGACACCCAGGGGAAGGGCCTTCTCTGTGGGGGCTCCCACCCTCTGGAACGAACTCCCTCCAGGACTTCGCCAACTTCCGGACCTCCGAACCTTTCGTCGCGAGCTTAAAACACACTTATTTATCTGCGCGGGACTGGATTAGATTTTAAAGTTATGGGTTTTAAGGGGTTTTTATTATTTATACTATTTTAAATTTGGGGCAATAGAATAAGTTTTTTAATTGTTTTTTAATCTGTATTTATATGTATTTTAACTGCCTGTGAACTGCCCTGAGTCCTTAGGGAGATAGGGCGGTATATAAATTTGAAAAATAAATAAAAATAAATAAAATAAAATACTGCTTTCTAACCACTGAGCCACCAAAGTAGGGATAAGACTGCAGCAGCACTGAGCAGAAAAGAGAGATGGGGGAAATAGGAATTGTTACAAGGGAAGGGAAACTGGAAACTTGATGCTGGACTTAGCAACTCTGACTCTATGAACAGTGCTAGTCTGTATATATTCAACATCATATTTTGGAAATTGGTTGATATTGTTCTTTGATTTTAGCTTGATTTTGAACTTCCATGTGATCATAACAACTGGCCATGTTTTACTTTTATAATTGAAGCCTTCTACCTTCTGGAACTAACAATATAGTTTAATTTGACTTGTGAGTGCCCCTTTAGGTAATGGCTATTTATACAGGCATCATTTTGGGTTTTTGAAGAATTAAGAAATCATTAGAGTGGCGGAAACTGGTCAGGTGTTCTGCTTCATTTCTGTTTCCTAGGCCACACAGCTCAATTAAATTTTCTTCCTTACTGTTTTTGACTTTGTTGTTGCAGTCTCAAACTCAGCACATGAAACTGAGACATATAGCCAACCAACTCTTGTTCTGCCTCAAAAGTTGGACCATAAAATTAAAGAAGTGTCATATTAAAGAATTACCAGTGAAGTCTAATTTATATTATTTAATTTTTGAATATATTGTACCCAAGTACATTCAACAGTGTTGTTCCTTCCTGGATTTTCATGTCCTGATTAATAACCAGCTTGACTTTCTGAATCTGTAGCTGATTTGTTTCATCTTTCACAATGTGGACATTTTCCATGATCATGTTTTTACATTCAATATTTCCACCGTGACTGTCTTAGCAGCTTCAGATTTTCTTTTCCTGCATGGCAACATCAGGAATTAGACATCCCAAAGGCCTTGATCTGTCTGCATCATAAACACCATTAATACTCTGAAAATCCCTCAGTTCTTCCCCAACAGCATGTTGAGTGCAGGGTGAACATCATAAAGTACTATATCATCAATCACTTTAACCTCCACATGTGGGTTGTGGCTGTTTTGTTTGATTTTTGTTTCGCTTTGCTAAAATGCAAGTTTAGTCTATCACTGCCATTTCACATGCAGCATGAAATTATGCCTTCCTGTTGTTATTAAAGTAATAATCTATCTGCAGCATTTTTCCGTACCACTCTCCATTATAGATCTCTGGGCAGCTGTGATGACCTTCACTCCTTGGATGACCCTTGATTATACTCTTGGCATTTGTTATACATCCCTCTCAGAAATGTCTTTTTGCCATAAGGTGGAATCATAGGATTTGAGGAAGGATTTCTCAATTACTTGGTGGAAACTGCAAAGTATGAACTGGACTTTGGTTAATTTGATTAAAGTATTTCAAAGGTGGTTCTAAAGAAAGTAGATGAGGTGTTCAAGTTAAATAAATTTTAATCAGAATTTTAATAAAGTCAACAATTCAATTGTTGAATTGTTATCAAAATTTAATAATGCATTTAAATCTCATTGATTTCAAATACATGAAATGATTTTAAAAATAAACTGAGAATATGTTCCTTTTCATCCTTTGTGTTTTATGGATGAAGATGAATATCCGTGACCCAGGATAATGTTGCAGGATCCAATCTGGGTCAGTCTGGGTCAGAATCAGATGTTTTGTCTTCTGAGCTTTCAGATTCATGCTGTAGCCCATCCTCAGGGAACTTCTCTCTAGCAGAATGTGTGATATTCTGTATGTGATATTTATATGTTGTATGTATATTTATGCTTGTTGTATGTGGCTTTTTAGATGCTTATTGGGGTGTGTTGATGGCTGGCTTTTAAGTGATTGGTTATTGTCTGCTTGTGCTGTCCAGCCCTCACCTTCTATGTACTTGATAAACTGGTGGTAAATCAGCACTCCTGTTGATTGTTGAAGAGCCTGTTTCTCAGGCTTCAATCACTTCCTCAGCCTCACCAACAAACAGGGTCATACATTCAACTTTGCAGCTAATAAGATTGTTGGATGAGCAGGCACAAAAACAGCCAGGGAATTGGTTGAAGTCTGGGAAACAGGCCCCTGGTCAGTCAATAGGAGTGCTGATTTACCACCAGCTTATCAAGTATTTAGAAGACGAGGACTGGGCACCACAAGTGATAGCCAATGACTTAAAAGCCAACCATCAACACAGGCACTGTATAGATATCACACACAGAACAGCACACACTCTGATAGAGAAGTTCCCTGAAGATGGGCTCCAGCATGAGTCCAAAAGCTCGGAAGACAAAACCTCCAGACCCAGTGACCGAGCCAGGTTGGGTTTGTGTTTTATAGCATATGAAAATTTTTACATTCAAAAGTAAAAGGGTTTGTGAAGGGAGAGGGGTTGGGGGGAAAGGGGGGGAAAAAATTTTTTTTGTAAAACTTTTTGAATAATAAAAAAAAAAGCTATTATTTTTATTGCTGTTTTGCTGTACTTGTTTACAGAACCCTACTGATTTAACCACAATATTAATAGCACAGGGCTATTACCACAGTAGAAATAATGATGTCTTTTGGAGTGGATAGTCATAATAAATTTAACAACAATAACAACTCTGTTCTAGTTTTGAAAAACCTCTTAGATTCAGGGATATTTTTTATTTTATTTTTATTTTTTTGGTTCTAATGTAGTTTTGTCATTAAAAGATCTTAGTTGTCTCTGGTAAAGGCCTCTGATGATAGTCAAACATTATAACCAATCATAAATCAAATAAATATGAATCTCAAGTCTGGTGGGCCAAATTCTTCTGTACTACTCACTTTTCTTTGAAACTAGAAATCAGTGTTCATCATAATATGGCATTCTTATTTTGGAGTGTGGATTGGGAGATAAAAAACAATGAATTTTTCATGAAATGTTAGCACTAGGTTCCAGATACAAGTGTTTTTAATTGGTATGAAAAAAGAATCTTTATATTTCTACCAGGCTGCACCTTATTTTCCTTAGTGATCTTAGAAAGTGATTGGTTAATAAAATGATTTTTGTGTATTTTTTTCCCTTTATAACCCGTGATTGACATCTTCCCTTGTACTAGCATTGAGGCTGTTGCCTAAAGCCTATTAGGCCGGCTCCTTTGTTAATATAGACACATTATTCAGCATTATCCCATCATATAGAAGTAGAATTTGGTTGCTGGGATTATGACTAGTTTACAAGTTTACCGTAATGAAATCTTACATAGGTATCTGCAGGAACTTCATCATTTCGATCTTTCAGCAAAATGACAAAAGCAAGTATCATGCTGTTGCACCACCGACTTTGCTACTGTGAGACATGTATGCAACTTTACAACACACATATAAAGAGGCCACAGCTTGCTAGGTTATAGAACAACATAGTTTTCATCATTCTACCCTTTTTACACACATGCACACACCCCAATTGCCATTGGAACCCAACTTGGTCAAACAACAAATAATAGAATAGAATAGAATAGAACAGAATAGAATAGAATTTTTTATTGGCCAAGTGTGATTGGACACACAAGGAATTTGTCTTGGTGCATATGCTCTCAGTGTACATAAAAGAAAAGATACGTTCATCAAGGTACAACATTTACAACACAATTGATGGTCAATATATCAATATAAATCATAAGGATTGCCAGCAACAAGTTATAGTCATACAGTCATAAGTGGAAAGAGATTGGTGATGGGAACTATGAGAAGATTAATAGTAGTGCAGATTCAGTAAATAGTCTGACAGTGTTGAGGGAATTATTTGTTTAGCAGAGTGATGGCCTTCGGGAAAAAAATGTTCTTGTGTCTAGTTGTTCTGGTGGGCAGTGCTCTATAGCGTCGTTTTGAGGGTAAGAGTTGAAACAGTTTATGTCCAGGATGCGAGGGATCTGCAAATATTTTCACGGCCCTCTTCTTGATTCGTGCAGTATACAGGTCCTCAATGGAAGGCAGGTTGGTAGCAATTATTTTTTCTGCACTTCTAATTATCCTCTGAAGTCTGTGTTTTTCTTGTTGGGTTGCAGAACCGAACCAGACAGTTATAGAGGTGCAAATGACAGACTCAATAATTCCTCTGTAGAATTGGATCAGCAGCTCCTTGGGCAGTTTGAGCTTACTGAGTTGGCACAGAAAGAACATGTTAGCTCTCTAACTGGGCCCTTCTAGATGAATATTTAATTCAAAATGATATACATCCAAACATCTGATGAACTTGTCCTATCACTATATATGGACGATTTCGGGAGAGGTGGGGTTTTTTTTTTAGTATTCTAGAAATTTATGAAATAAATTGCTCCCTGACTTTGGAATGCCTTACCAACCAAGATGAAACATCTTTTGACACCAAAATAAATGTGCATAAGCATTTTGCAATGAATTTTGAAATATAAACATTGAATTGAGTTCACAATGTAAATTTATATTAGTTTGGTTCTTTTGACTATTTGGGAGTGGGTGGGTTATGGCATTTATGACACTGTTCGATGTTTATATTATATTGTTTTCATCATTGTTTTTGGCATTATCCTAGCACACTACCTTTGGGGGAAAGTGATAGCATATAAAATAGAATAAAGCAAAATAAATAAATAAATAAATGGTGGTACAATGGTTAGAATGCAGCATTGCAGGCAAATTCAGCCTTCCATACTTCCAAGGTCAATGAAATGAGGATCCTGATTGTTGGGGCAATATGCTGATGTTGTGAAACATCCATAAGAGTGTTGTAAAATATGGAGTGGAATATAAGACTAAGTGCTATTGCTAAATAAAAAATGTATTTATTTATGAAAAAGACTTTACAGTATTCATAGGTAGGGAAGAGCAATCACTTGTTTTTTCCGATGCATTATAAATACAAAATTCATGAAAAGGCATATACCAATAAAGCTTAGGAAGACTTTTCTGGCCAATGGCATGTTCTTATACAAAATGGGATGTTCTTATACCAATTATTCTCTTTGATACACAAAATGTATAATAATTTTAGGAATTCAAATAATTTTAGGAATTCAAAAGATCAAATTTCATTAGTAATCTCTAATGATATTAGCATAGTTAAAATAGCTAACCTTTTTTTAAAAAAGGTTAACTATTCCAAAATTCTACCCATTGCTTCTAACTCACCATTTCCTTTTCTAATTTTTTGGACCATTTTTCCCCCCATGCTCTTTCAAAAAGACAGAACTAACAATGGTCTATTTTTGTGTCAGTGTATCATTCCAACAACAGAACCATTCTTGTTTACAAACATACTAACACACAATAATTAGGATCATTTAAACTGAACTAACGTGCTTATTCTCCACCAGCCCAACTCCCACCAATCTGTTCACAAACAGATTGTGAAATGAAGGAAACTCAAAGCAATTCACATTTAAATAACTGGTAACCTCAGTCACATAGCTGCTGTGAGTTGGCAGACCTGAATCACCCTTGATATTGCTTGATGGTTGTTTTATATGTTTACATAAGCATGAACATAAGCACAATATTTCATATATTTATTTATCCGTGTAGGTATGTCTATATAGGTCTCTGTGTTTGTGTGTGTGTGTGTGTGTGTGTGTGTGAGTGAGTGAGTGAGAGAGAGAGAGAGAGAGAGAGAGAGAGAGAGACAGAGTGACAGAGAGACACAAAGAGAAAGGAATGTTTGGCAAAGGGTGAAAAAAGGCCCTTGCTTAAATACTTAAATACAGAATTGCAGTACTAGCTGATCCTATAAAAACAGTAGTCCCTTTTCACAATCTTTATGAAGCATGGATAAACCCAAAGAATAGCTGAAACTGTCTAATACAGGGGTTCGTGTCAGTTTTATCCATTTCCAGTCATTACACAGAATCACAGAATTGGAAGAGGGCATTTTAGCCACTGAATCCAGCCGCCTCCCTAGAATGGAGATTCCGAGAAAAGGCTGCCAAATAGACAGCTGTCTATCTTCTGCTTGAACACAACCAGTGAAGTAGATTCCACTCTGTCTCTAAGTAATTAGTTCCACTGTCAAATCATTCTTAAATGTAGGAAGCGGGTTTCACCCCCACCCACCCCCCATAATTTTCAATAAGAATCTCTCTACCTGCAATTTGAATCCTATGTTCTGGAATAATATAGAAAATATCTTGACATGCTGTATGATAACCTTCCAGCTGTTTGAAGAGTTCCATTGTATCCCCCATCCTCTCAGGATTCTTTTTCTCAAGGCTAACCATTCCCACTTCCTTCAATTTCTTTTCATATAATTTTCTAGTTTCTTGACTCTTGATCATCCTTGTTGCTCTCCTCTGAATCTGTCCTAGTTTGAATCCTTCAAGAAATATTCAGGACAAAACACAGTCTTCAAAGTTGGATCTGACCAAATCAGAATAAAGTAGAACTATTCTCATAAGTTGGATATTACATTTCTGCTGGTACAGGTAAGAATTAATTTGATATATTGCAACCACATTATACTATTGATTCATATTCAGCTTATCAATTACTATTCTGATTAATAGGCTTTCCAAACACTCTTACTAAACCATGTTTTTTACCCCTACATATACGTGCATTTGATTTTTTTTGGTGTTTCCTAAATGAGGAGTTCTACATTTTTTTCTGTTAGAAATTTATTCTGTTGTATTCAGCACCTTCCTGACTGTAAAGATCATTTTGAATATTACCGTATTTTTCAGAGTATAAGACATATCTTAGTTTTTTTGGGGGGAAATAAGAAAAAATCAGATTGGCAGCTGGATTGGCCTCCCGGAATATCCCTAATCAGCTGTTCCCAGAGGTGAATTTTAGCAACAGGTTCTTTGGTTATGAGCTCTGTGCCTTGCTTTTTTTTTTTTTTGCTTTTTTTTTCTGCCTCTGAAAGCCTCCGAAACAGCTTCAGAAAAAAAAGCCTCTGAAGCTCTGTTTGGGGGCTTCTTTTCTGAAGTTTCATTTCTGATGCTTTTTTCAGCCTCTGAAATCTCCATTTGAGAAGCTAGGTTGGGCTACATTCGGAGTATAAGATGCACCCAGATTTTCACCCTCTTTTTTTGGGGGGAAAGTGCATCTTATACTCTGAAAAATACAGTATTTCATGCATTTGTTTTTTTCATCAGAAACCCAATAAACCTTTCTTCCAGTTTTCTCTGATTCTTAAGGCATCAGATTACAAATCAGGAGCCTATAACTTATAGTCCTGCCTTAGGCATGATATCTAGTTGGGTGATTTTTCCACCAATCTCTTTCTTTCAGCCCAACTCATCTCCTAGGGTTGTTGTTGTGGGGAAATCAGGAGGAGGAAGGAACATTAAGTATGTGCAACACATTGAATTATTTATAAAAAAAAAATAATTGGATAAAAGTAAACAAATAAAAAAAAACATCATTACAGTTATTAATAAAAATAGTGAAGGGGACATGATCCAAGACTGACTCCTATGACATGCTCACTCAATACTTCATTCCTGTTTGATGAAGGATGAGGAATGACCATTCCTTGAGTCCCATTAACACCAGCGCCAACGCTGCAAGTTTGACGCAACATGTCGGTGGTGCGAGAAGAAGGGCACCTAGCTCAAGTCTGTCGAGCTCCCAACCTTCCGCCGAAAATTCAAATCGGCCAATCAGGCGCGGGATCGGCAAGGCGACCCGTGATTGGCTCAAACAAAAAGGCAGTTCAAACCAACGACGGTGGTCATAGGCGCGCCTCACCCGAGTGGAGAAGAAGATCTTCACCAAACCCAAAATAGATAGAGAGTGCAGTGCCGACTGAAGTGGACACCGGTCAGCGATCACCATCATGTCCTGGGACACTTTGGCGAAGTCACTGCCATTGGTCGCGAGCGCCACCTGCAAACACAACGGCTACGAGTCCACGACTACCAGGGAATCGCATCCCTGTTCGAGGGACCACCTCTGTCTCTGGACCACACAAGAAGACCCTGCCCATCACGATCGTCGAAGGGACCCTGCCTAGTTTGTTGGGACTAGACTGGTTTCGTGCACTGGGCATGGGAGTGACTGGCATCTACAGAAGTGACTGTAACCTGAAAGACATTCTCATGAGCGAGTTCGAAGATGTCTTCAAGGACTGCCTGGGCAAGTACAAGGGACCCTATTTCCTTCAACTTAGACCCCAGGTAGCCCCATTAGGTTAAAGGCAAGGAGGTCCCTTTTGCCCTTAAACCTAAAATTGACAAGGAGCTAGATAAGCTCATAAATCAGGGATTTTGGTGCCAGTCGATCACGCAAAGTGGGAGGCAATCGTCACCCCAGTAAAACCAGATGGGTCAATTAGAATCTGCGCTGACTACAAGGCGACGCTAAACAAAGCCTTACAGAAAAGCGCTTACCCAGTTCCGTGGTGCAACACTTGCTGCACTCTTTGGGGCAAGGGCAAGTCTTTGCAAAGTTAGACTTGGCTCAAGCCTACCAACAACTGCCGTAGACGCCAACACAGCGAAGCCCAAGCGATTGTAACTCACAGGGGCATTCAAGTGCACCGATTACAATTTGGGGTGAGTGTGGCACCAGGGCTGTTCAAAACTTAATGGAACGACTTCTGCAAGGGCTCCCAGGGTAGTTCCTACTTCGATGATGTATTGATATCAGAAAAATGGAGGAATTGGGGAGCGTTTGAGAAAGGTTCTGGGCATTTTCCGTCAGCCGGACTAAAGGTTAAAGTGAACAAATGCCAGATAGGGTAGAATCCGTCGAATTCTTGGGCTACAGAATAGACAAGAAAGGAATTCACCCACTGAGAGCAAGGTCAAGGCAATCAGAAAGGCTCCAGCGCCCAAAAACAAAACAGAGCTACAGGCATTCCTGGGGCTAGTGAATTTTACGCGGTCTTTTAAAAACAAAGCGACCGTTGCTGAACCGCTGCATAAGCTTCTAGGAAAAAAATACTGTTTGGTCTTGGGGAAAGTCGGAAATAGGGCTTTGAAGCAGTAAAAACCTGCTCTCGGCGATAGCCTGCTCATCCAGTATCATAGCTCATTACCCTTAGTGCTGGTTTGCGATGCCTCCCCACGGAGTGGGGCTGTGCTCAGCCACAGACTTCCAAACGGCACAGAAGCCCCAATAGCCTTCTACTCCAGAACGATGTCCTCCCAGAGAGGAACTATAGCCAGTTAGATAAGGAAGCGCTAGCAATTGTGTCAGGGTAAAAAATTTCACTAATATGTTTTTGGGCGAGACTTTGAAATTGTGACTGACCACAGACCGCTGTTAGGAATACTGGCTGGCGATCGCCCAACGCCTGTGGCACTTTCGCCACGCTTGACCCGATGGACTATTTTCTTAGCCGCTTATTCTTACAAGCTGCAGCATCGACCAGGAAAAGAAGTGGGGCATGAGGACGCTAAGCAGATGCCCACTACCAGGGCGATCGAAGACCCCACTCCGGGACGCCCATCCTGCTTATTGACTCTGACTCTGGCCCAGTCACATCTAAGGAAGTGGCTCGGGCATCATACCGACATTATGTTAAGGACTGTACTCGGTTGGGTACAAGAGGGTGGCCGCTGCGCCGGGCTAACGGTTTAAGGAATTTGTAAAACGTGATGAGCTCTCGGCTCAAGGGGTGCCTGTTATGGGGTGATCGTGGTAATCCCGGATAAATTAAGGGGAAAGGTATTGGACCTCCTCCACGAGGTCACCCAGGGATCGTAAGGATGAAGGGCTAGCAAGAAGCTATGTGTGGTGGCCACTCATGGACTCAGAGATTGCTGAGAGGGTAGGAAATGCCAGGCTTGCCAAGAGTCCAGACCTCTACCCCAACGGCCCCAGTCAGGAATGGGAAAACCCCAAGGGCCCTGGTCAAGAATCCACATTGATTTTGCTGGCCCTTTCCACGCCAAACCTTCCTAGTGGTTGTCGGCGCTTTCTCTAAATGGTTGGAGATCATACTCATGAAATCCACTACGGCCGAGGCAGTAATCGCAGCCCTCGCCACCTATTCGCAACCCACGGGTTGCCTGACACTCTGGTGTCCGGCAACGCCCGCACCACGGCAGCCCAGTTTGAGGAATACTTGGCAGAGGAGGGCATCCGACATGCCCTCTGCGCCTTTCCACCCTGCGTCGAATGGCCTTGCAGGCGTTCCGTCCGGGCGCTAAGGAGGCATTGTCCAGGCTCAAGCCAGGTGACTGGCAAACAAAGATAGATTTCTTTCTGGCCGTTCAGCACAGAACCCCAAGCACTGCTACAGGCAGAAGCCCAGCCGAACTATTGATGGACGGAAGCTCCGTGCCCACTTGACCGCTTGAATCCCCATTACACACCAGAGGGTTACAAGGGAACTAGAAAACGAGAGAAATGGGCATAGGCGACAGTGTGGGCCCGCAACTATGGGGACGGCCCAAGTTGGCTCGCAGGGCAAATCATAAAAGCAACCGGTCCAAAGTCATACTTAGTCGAATTACAAGACAACCGAGTATGGAGGCGCCACATAGATCAGATAAGGAAACGAATAGCTGAACAACCCGAGCTAAATGAGACAGATAATGACCAATCCTTATTTGAACCCACAGCTGACCATAACCCAGGGGAGGCGCAAGACTTAGCTGAGGTCCCGAAGGTCCAGCGACGCCATCAGGTTCCCGATGGAAACAGCAGGAAAATTACAGTAATCCAAGGCCGGATGGCCAAGAAAAGAGTCTGCAGTAATCCAGGGCCCGATGGCCTAGAGAAAGAGCTGGGAGGAGAAACAGCCTCCGACCAGCTCAAAACACCACCCAGGACTGAACTGCCGAGGTCTGAAAGAATTAGGAGACGCCCAGGTTATTTGCGTGACTACGTCGAAAAATAACATGTAAATAATATGTAAATAGTGGTAAAGTGTTTTCTGGGAGGGGAGGAGTGTTATGTATCTTTAAATATTTTAGGCGGGAAACAAGCACGTTGCTGATTGTTTGAAGCCGCCGGTTAAACAGTATATAAAGGGTTGTTTTTCCCCAGCCAGGTGGCTGGGTTCACCATATATTAAAGAGCTGTTGTCACTACCCTGGTCTCCAGCCTCGTTACTTCCCGAACTTAACAATCATCCTTGTTGCTCTCCTCTGAATCTGTCCTAGTTTGAATCCTTCAAGAAATATTGAGGACAAAACACAGTCTTCAAAGTTGGATCTGACCAAATCAGAATAAAGTAGAACTATTCTCATAAGTTGGATATTACATTTCTGCTGGTACAGGTAAGAATTAATTTGATATATTGCAACCACATTATACTATTGATTCATATTCAGCTTATCAATTACTATTCTGATTAATAGGCTTTCCAAACACTCTTACTAAACCATGTTTTTTACCCCTACATATACGTGCATTTGATTTTTTTTGTGTTTCCTAGATGAGGAGTTCTACATTTTTTTCTGTTAGAAATTTATTCTGTTGTATTCAGCACCTTTCCTGACTGTAAAGATCATTTTGAATATTACCGTATTTTGCAGAGTATAAGACGCATCTTAGTTTTTTGGGGGGGAAATAAGAAAAAATCTGATTGGCAGCTGGATTGGCCTCCCGGAATATCCCTAATCAGCTGTTCCCAGAGGTGAATTTTAGCAACAGGTTCCTTGGTTATGAGCTCTGTGCCTTGCTTTTTTTTTTTTTTGCTTTTTTTTCCTGCCTCTGAAACTTTTTTTCTGCCTCTGAAAGCCTCCGAAACAGCTTCAGAGAAAAAAGCCTCTGAAGCTCTGTTTGGGGGCTTCTTTTCTGAAGTTTCATTTCTGATGCTTTTTTCAGCCTCTGAAATCTCCATTTGAGAAGCTAGGTTGGGCTACATTCGGAGTATAAGACGCACCCAGATTTTCACCCTCTTTTTTTGGGGGGAAAGTGCATCTTATACTCTGAAAAATACAGTATTTCATGCATTTGTTTTTTTCATCAGAAACCCAATAAACCTTTCTTCCAGTTTTCTCTGATTCTTAAGGCATCAGATTACAAATCAGGAGCCTATAACTTATAGTCCTGCCTTAGGCATGATATCTAGTTGGGTGATTTTTCCACCAATCTCTTTCTTTCAGTCCAACTCATCTCCTAGGGTTGTTGTTGTGGGGAAATCAGGAGGAGGAAGGAACATTAAGTATGTGCAATACATTGAATTATTTATAAAAAAAAATAATTGGATAAAAGTAAACAAATAAAAAAAAACATCATTACAGTTATTAATAAAAATAGTGAAGGGGACATGATCCAAGACTGAATCCTATGACATGCTCACTCAATACTTCATTCCTGTTTGATGAAGGATGAGGAATGACCATTCCTTGAGTCCCATTAACTCCACACTACTGCAATGCCATCCAGCTCATATTTAACTAGGCATTAACCAAAATTTAGGAAAGCAACATGGTCTCAAGTTAACAGATTTGCCCTTTCTGCATTAGGTTTTGTCTGATTGAATATATGATATTTAGGACTTTGGGATAATGCTTAAGGTTCCATAATCCACTCCACTCATGGTACAATTCAAACATTATTGCTTCTTATATGATAGAATTCTCTCACTTGATCATTGAAGTTTGGTTCCAATTGGAAGATTTCTATTCAAAAGACCACATTTCAATTCAATTATCTAAAACTTATGATAGTTTAGTTTTAATTTTACCTTAAAATATTTTTTTATTTATTTAATAGTTTATTGTCATTGTACATATGTACACAGTATACCAATACAACGAAATTCACATAACACCCAGAGACCAAGCCCAACACACATGACAATCCCCAGACCCACACCTACCCACCACAACATTTACACTGTATTGAAATATAAAATGTTATATATTTCATTTTATTTATTTTCCTTGACTATTTATTAATATATCTTATCTTAAGAGTATTCATATGCTCTTTCATAAACTGCTCAGGACACCCTTGTTATTGACTTAAATAAAGGAATAAATACTGCAATTTCAACATAGGAAAGGGCAGGAATAACTATAACCCCAGTCTGAACATCTGTCTGGTATGACCAATCATAATAATAATCATATTAAAGAAGATTGCACAGAAGGCACGACAAGTAGAAACAACGGTGCATTAGAATATTTGCAAGAAATGCCACTTGCCTGCAAGCAAGAACTGGTGGGACCATAAAATAGACAAAGTAATAGAAAATGAAAAAGCTAAAGTGCTCTGGGATTTTAGAATTCAAACAGACAAACACCTGCCACATAGCAGCTTAGCCTTAACAATTGCTGATAAGAAAGACCCCCAAAAAAGTACAGACAGTGTATGTTGCAATACCTGGAGATAGCATAAAAGAAGAAAAAGAACTGGAGAAAACCATAAAACACAAAGACCTGCAAATAGAAGTAAAGAAAATGTGACAAAAAGAAAACAAATATAGTAGCCTGTTTCCCCCAAAATAAGACACCCCCTGATAATAAGCTCAATTGGGCTTTTGAGCGCATGGCAATAAGGCCAAGCGCTTATTTCAGGGTTCAAAAAAATATAAGACAGGGTCTTATTTTCAGGAAAACACAATACCAGTAGAAATAGGTGCCTTCGGTGCAATCCCAAAACAATGTGGAGCACTATTGAACACCATCAGCACTAACAAAATTCTTATCAGTCAATTGCAAAAGGCAGCTTTACTTGGAACAGCTTACATCCTGCAACAATACCTTTAAAACTATCAAACAACAACATCCACCCATCCCAAGTCCTTGGGATGGATTTGATAGAAGGGTAAAATGCTAATACAGTCTAAATATCTGGCTGACCTCTGTAAGCAATCATACTTCATTAAACATGAACATTTGACTGTCAGTGACTTTAGGTGGCTCACAACAATCAAAGATATTACAATAAAATCCATAAAGCATAAAAGATAAAGTTAAAAGGGGGCAAACAGAATGAAGAGAGGGGGTCTAATTTTCCACCTTCAAAGAAAGGCCTGGTTGAAGAGCCAGATCTTCACTGCTCTCCTCAACAGCAACAGAGCATGGGCCATCCAGGTCTCAGGAGGAATCAAGTTCCAGGAGATAGGCACTGCTACCAAGAAAATGTGCTTCAGAGATTTCCAATCAACTGGTGGCCCACGGGCTGAATGCATCACATGCAGGCCATGCCCGCCCCAGCTCCGCAAATGGGAAAAACATCACAAAATGTCATATGATGGCAACATGATGCCACATGTTTGACACCTGTGTGCATATATTATATTCTTTAGTTGAAGGAAACCAGACTGACAGCCCTGCAGGATCAGATAAGCCAGGCAATGTTATGGGAGATAGGTAATCCTTTGAGTAATTAAGGTCTATGCCATGTAGGATTTTATAGGTAATGCTTTGCTATGCTTGGATCTTTAACACTTTGTTTATTAGTTGCTTGCACCTCCAAAGAGATAGTTCTCTGCTATTTATTTAAGTACAGCCTTCCATTCCTAGGCTAATTTTAAATACCTTTGTGGTGTGATTCAGACTGAGAGTACATATGTAGCAGTGTCCTCATTATATCTGTTACCTTACAGCTTTAGCAGCTCTGATTCACACTTGAAGCCATTTGAAAGTCTTCCAAGGCCTTCCCTATTAGACACTATTAAATCAAATAAAATGTTGTTATGCTGGCAGAAAATACCAGCTTTAAGTGAGGACAAGTCAGCTGCATTTTTATTACATAAAGGAGGAACTTGGCGGGGGACATTGGCATTGCTCTCTTTCAATGTAGGCTAGTCATTTTAAATTAAAATTTAGGAAATTTAAAGGAAACCTTAAATGTTCTGGACAGCATTTTTAACAGGTTGGCTTAAACGGACCATGAATGCTTTTTGAAGTGTTCAAATTAGATGACTGGATATTCACACTTCAGCTTATTAATAGAGCCATTTCTCAAGGGAGGTTGGACTAATGAGCACAATCATACAACCAAACAGTGTAGAGCATTCACTCTTTACATGTTTAAGTGTTTACTGAAGTATGAAGTGGCCCTAAGAATCACTGGAGGCATAAGTGAAAACAAATGTATGGATAGGAATGCAATGAATCGGAGATATATAATGAGTAGAAAAGTGTGGGCTTTAAGTGTTCTCCAGGTGATACAGCACAGATAACCTGGGATAGGCCACAAGAAGAGATAAAAGGGAGCTGAATTGCCAGATATGAAGGTAACTTCTCACTCACTGCCAAATGATCATGGTTATTTGAAGGCATATCCCACATGCAATGTTTCTCCAAACTTTTACTTCCTGCAATCAGAATAATGTGTTGAAGGGACTGAATGGGATAAGTAAAATAAGACAGCAAGCAAAATGAAACACTGTCAAAGCCCAGTATACTTTATTTATGAAACATTTAGTAATGTTGCACATACCTTACAGGAAGTCAAATAATTATCTGTGATGGGAATGATGGTTCTCTTGTAAGAATAGAAGGGTTGATGTCTGAGTGATGCAAACTAGTTAGCAACAACGGCATGACATCACTCAGGTATAGTTATTCTCCATCCCAGCCACCTTACCATCCCGGATGGTACAGGTGTAAACAGCAGAAAGCCACCTTTGTAAAGTAGCCTGAAGTTTAATTGCTGCTTGGAAACAGAGGTTTGCTTGTGTAATTTTGGTATACTGTACCTTAGAAGCACCCTCTTTCTTTTTCCCTGTCCATTCACCACTTTCCTTCTCCATCCATTTTCCATTTCTTCAGCTACCTTTTTCTTTCCTTCCCATTCCATTGCAGTTACCCCTTTCTCTTAGCCAGTCTTAAAGCCTACTGATTTGTATGTAACCATGCATATGTGTCATATGCATATCATATGCATATTATATAAGTATATATTGAACACAGATGCCTGCAGTATGTCCCACATGAGTGGGAATCGTTAGAACTGTTTTCAGGTAAAATTTGCCCCCATTTGCTAACAATCTGGGAAAACCAGGCAAGGGAATTGTGTTTTTCAGTCCACTATAACTTTGGAAGGGAACTGCGTTCCAAGTAAGGTTTATTTGCTTTTATATAAATAAAAGGCAAAGGTTCCCTTGAGTCAAGCTTAACTTCTAATAAATACATCTCTGTATACTTTTCTTATAAGGGACACGGTGGCTCAGGGGCTAGGACGTTGAGCTTGTTGATCGAAAGGTCGGCAGCTCAGCGGTTCGAATCCCTAGTGCTGCTGTATAACGGGGTGAGTTCCTGTTACTTGTCCCAGCTTCTGCCAATCTAGCAGTTTCGAAAGTACGTAAAAATGCAAGTAGAAAAAATAGGGACCATCTTTGGTGGGAAGGTAACAGTGTTCCGTGCGCCTTTGGTGTCTAGTCATGCCGGCCACATGACCACGGAGAAGTCTTCGGACAACGCTGGCTCTTCGGCTTTGAAACGGAGATGAGCACCGCCCCCTAGAGTCGGCAACGACTAGCACGTATGTGCGAGGGGAACCTTTACCTTTTTATACTTTTCTTGGCAATATTATGGAAGTGATTTGCCATTGCCTTAATTTTTTTCCCCAGACTACACTACCATTCTGGGATCTCCTAGAAGTTTTCTATCTAGGCACAATTAATTTTTTTCCCAAAATCAGTCAAAGGCAAGTACATGATGTTACTTGTTCTTCGTAAATCTGTGTGTATATACCGTTCATTGTCTGTGGGGATTTTAATGTAAAATTAAATTGGTACGTTCTTGAGGTGGTTCACTCCCAGATCTAATATTTTGTGTGCCATATACTTTTTAAATATTTTAATATTGTTTTTTGACATACAGCAGTGGCCAAAATTGTGGAAACCTTCTGGGAAAAGTGTATTTTATAAAACTAGCTAATAACACCACTTTTTTTGAGTAGTACCATAAAATTATACATCCATGGAAAGATAATTTAATCAAGAATGTAATGCAGTAACTTTTATGAAAGATTTGCTATTAGAATAGCAGTTATAGTATAAACAAGAAAAGTGAAACACATAGAAAAAAACAAGATAAACAAAAATTATCACGTCAGTTAATACTTAGTGGGGTAACCTTTAACATGAATTATGGCCTTACAACGTTTTCCCATGGAGTGAACCTGGTCTTTTAGTTCTACAGTTGTTATAACGTGAAACTAAAATTAAATGATTGCTTCTATTAACTGGGTTTTATTGCTGGGTCACTTCTGACTAATAAGTTTCTTTAGTCGGTTCCATAGATTTTCAATTGGGTTAAGGTCTGGGCTATTCCCATGCCATTCCAGCAGTGGAATATGATCATCTTGAAACTCCAAAAAAAAGTGGTGTTATTAGCCATCAAACCTCAAAAATACACTTTTTATAAAAGGTTTCCACAATTTTGGCCACTACTGTATGTCATTGTTTTATATCTTTGTTGTATACCAGGGGTGTCCAAACTACGGCCCGCGGGCCAACTGCGGCCCACGGGTCAGTTTTTATTGGCCTGCAGCAAATTCTAAAAGTATAATGAATATGGCCCTTTTCGGCCACCTCCCGGTGCCTGCCCGGTGGTTCGCTGCGAGGCTCACGGCTCTTCCCCATGGGCGGGGAATAATGAAGGGAGGGGGCGGAGGAGGCGGCGAGCGGGAAAGAGGCTGCTGGCCGTGCCCGACCCCAGGAGTTGTACCCTCGCCTTCCCCGGGCCGCCTGGTGAGGCTCCTCGCGCCTCCACCCCTTGGGCAGGGAATAATGAAGGGAGGGGGCGGAGGAGGCGGCGGCAAGCGGGAAAGAGGCTGCTGGCCGTGCCTGACCCCAGGAGTTGTACCCTCGCCTTCCCCGGGCCGCCTGGTGAGGCTCCTTGCGCCTCCACCCCTTGGGCAGGGAATAACGAAGGGAGGGGGCGGAGGAGGACGCGGCGAGCGGGAAAGAGGCTGCTGGCCATGCCCGACCCCAGGAGTTGTACCCTCGCCTTCCCCGGGCCGCCTGGTGAGGCTCCTCGCGCCTCCACCCCTTGGGCAGGGAATAACGAAGGGAGGGGGCGGAGGAGGCGGCGGCGAGCGGGAAAGAGGCTGCTGGCCGTGCCCGACCCCAGGAGTTGTACCCTTGCCTTCCCCGGGCCGCCTGGTGAGGCTCCTTGCGCCTCCACCCCTTGGACAGGGAATAACGAAGGGAGGGGGCGGAGGAGGCAGCGGCGAGCGGGAAAGAGGCTGCTGGCCGTGCCCGACCCCAGCAGTTCTATCCTCGCCTTCCTCGGGCCGCCTGGTGAGGCTCCTCACGCCTCCACCCCTTGGGCATGGAATAACGAAGGGAGGGGGCGGAGGAGGAGGCGGCAAGCGGGAAAGTGGCTGCTGGCCGTGCCCGACCCCAGCAGTTCTAGCCTCGCCTTCCTCGGGCTGCCTGGTGAGGCTCCTCGCGCCTCCACCCCTTGGGCAGGGAATAACGAAGGGAGGGGGCGGAGGAGGCAGCGGCAAGCGGGAAAGTGGCTGCTGGCCGTGCCCGACCCCAGCAGTTCTAGCCTCACCTTCCCCGGGCCGCCTGGTGAGGCTCCTCGCGCCTCCACCCCTTGGGCAGGGAATAACGAAGGGAGGGGGCGGAGGAGGCAGCGGCAAGCGGGAAAGTGGCTGCTGGCCATGCCCGACCCCAGCAGTTCTAGCCTCGCCTTCCCCGGGCCGCCTGGTGAAACTCCTCGCACCTCCACCCCTTGGGCAGGGAATAATGAAGGGAGGGGGCGGAGGAGGCAGCGGCAAGCGGGAAAGTGGCTGCTGGCCGTGCCCGACCCCAGCAGTTCTAGCCTCGCCTTCCTCGGGCCGCCTGGTGAGGTTCCTCGCGCCTCCACCCCTTGGGCAGGGAATAACGAAGGGAGTTTCAAGTTCATACCAAATACAAAACAAAAGCCAAGATCAGGGGTGTCCAAACTTGGTCTCTTTAAGACTTGTGGACTTCAATTCCCAGAGTTCCTCAGCCAGCTTTGCTGGCTGAGGGACTCTGGGAGTTGAAGTCCACAAGTCTTAAGGGACCAAGTTTGACACCTAACAAATGAATGAATATGAAACATTTTCCCCCCTTAAATGAAGATGATATCCACATATTGTTGCTTTTTAGTAGACTGACTGTATCCATCTGTATTGTAATGTCCCAGGTTTTCAGGCCTCTGATATAGTCCTAAATATTTACCACGAGTCACCAGAAATGGCAGCACCAAGAAACGCAAGATAGCAAGTGAGTGTAGAAGATTTCAAACACGGTGGGAAAATGAATATTTCTTTAAAGAAATCAACGGAAAGTGTGTCTGTTTGATTTGCAATGAAGATGTTGCCGTGATGAAAGAGTATAATGTCCGTCGGCACTATGAGACCAAGCATCAGAGCTACGCATCGTACACAGGTGCCAAACGAGCACAGAAATTCAAGCAAATGGCAGCTAGCCTGCAAGCTCAACAACAGTTTTTATTTCGTGCTAACAAAATACAGGAAAACGCCACAGCAGCAAGCTATGAAGTCGCAAAACTTATTGCCCAGCATGGCAAACCGTTCTCAGACGGTGATTTCATAAAGCAGCGCCTCATCAAAGTCACAGAAGTAATGTGCCCGGAAAAAGTGCAGGATTTCAACAACGTGACCTTATCCAGAAATACAGTGGTGCGGAGAATCGAGGACTTGTCAGCTAACCTGAAACTTCAGCTGAGAGAGAAAGCTTGTGCTTTTGATTTTTACTTGATAGCATGCGATGAGAGCACAGACGCCACAGACACCGCACAGCTTTTAATTTTTTTGCGGGGAGTCGATGATAATTTTTGCTGTATGGAGGAGCTGCTTGATATGATGAGCCTAAAAGGCACAACGACGGGTGGAAATATTTTTGACGCTGTGTCAGAGGCAGTTGAAAAGATGGGGCTTAAATGGGACAAGCTCTGTGGAGTAACAACGGATGGAGCTCCGGCCATGACGGGTGAGCGCAAAGGAATGGCATCCATGGTGTGCGTCAAGGTAAAAGAGAGCGGAGGTGAGGCTATTAGGATGCACTTTATAATCCACCAAGAAGCACTGTGTGCCAAGACTGTGCAGCTGGGCGATGTGATGAACACTGTTGTAAAAACTGTCAACATAATTCGAGCTAGAGGACTGTACCACAGGGAATTTCAAGCTTTCTTATCTGACGTGGATGCTGAATACGGGGATGTACTCTACCACTCTGATGTGCGCTGGCTCAGCCGCGGCTCTGTGCTGCAGAGGTTTTATTCGCTGAGATCAGAAATCGACAATTTTTTGAAAGAGAAGGACCGACCTCTTCATGAACTGAGTGACCCTCTGTGGCTGGCAGACCTGGCATTTTTAGTTGATCTTACTCATCATCTGAATACACTGAACAAGAACCTACAAGGCAAAGAACAGCTGGTGTCACACCTGTATGCACATGAAAGCCTTCTGTGTAAAGCTCCGCCTGTTTGAGACACAACTACGAAGCTTTAATGCTGCACACTTCCCTCGCTGTCTGAAATCAAGTCTGCTTTTCCAAAGGCAGACCTTTCTGCTAAAAAGGAGAAATATGTTTCTGTAATTACATCTCTCGTGACAGAATTCAACCAGCGTTTTCAAGATTTTTCTGTCATTGAAAAACAAATCAAGCTGTTCTCGACCCCCTTCCTGGTGGATGCAGAAGAAGTGGAGGAGAGTCTGCAGTTAGAACTGATTGAAATGCAATATGATGATTCTCTGAAGAGTCAACATCAGCTTCTCTCCCTCCCTGACTTCTATCAGAGTTTGGATCATGCCAAGTTTCCTCTGATGAGACGCCACACAAAAAGAATGATGAGCCTGTTCGGCTCAACATACATATGTGAACAAACATTTTCTCTGTTAAATCAGAACAAAAGCAGACTGAGATCCAGAATGACTGATAGCCATCTCTGTGAAGTCCTTCGTGTCTCAACCACCAAACTTTCTCTGACATCCCAGCCATCCTTCAATCCAAAGGACAGCATCACTGCTCCCACTGAGAGCAATGTTCTTCACATTATAAGCGAGTTAGAAATACACACAGTAGTCATGTGTCAATATGTCACCTCTTGTGTGTGGCCCGGGCCACACATGAATTTACTAGGCTTATATACTGTTTGTTGTCCAGCCGCATGCCTTTCTGAATAATTATATTTAAAAATATTACATTAAAAATCAACATAACACAAACACACACGTACACAAACATAGAGATACACATGCACATATATATAACTCACACACATATAGTATACTTAAGCCTAAACTGCCCAGACGGCTGAAAAAAGTGATTTCTGACAGGTTCTCACACTTTTGACTGGTCCTCACACCTACAACTATCTTTACATTTTGCACCCTATCTTGTAACCGTGGTGAAGAGAAGCAGTTGTGAAATGAGTGATGTGGTTGTTAAAAATGCTGCAATGGGCATAAATGTGAGGATGGTCATAAGTGTGAGGACTGGTCAAAAATTACTTTTTTTAGCCCTCTGAGTAGTTTCTATGCCCATAGCCACATCCACTCAGTCACATGAGCAGTTAGCCACGCCCACCAGTCACATGACCACCAAGCCACACCCCAAAATAAGCCACGCCCAAAGAACTGGTACAAACCCCCCCCCCCCCGTGGCCCGGGCCTTTGCTTATTTTTCTGTATTTGGCCCTCACTCAAAAAACTTTGGACACCCCTGTTGTATACCATCCAGATTCACTTCTTGTGAAATGGGTGGCTATATAAATTTGTTAAATAAAATAAAATACGCCTTTTTCTCTACAATGTAATTTGCCTCTTGTTTACACGATTTTGTCCTCATAATTTGTAGTGATGTAATTTAATGATGATGAAATACCATTAAAACATTGGGCTGTAATGACTCCACGATACAAGCTCAGTGCATTTTCAGTAATAAATGTATCCTGCAGTTTATTAGGAATCCATGATGGAACAAATGTTAGTGAAATTTGGCTAACATTTGCCCTTATCTGTCCTTAATAAAATAAATAAATGAATGAATAAAAATTAATAGTGGCTTAGGGTTATGTATACTTAATAATGTGCTAGATCACAGGTGTCAAACTCAGTCGTGTCACATGATGTATCGCAACATGTTGTGACTTTTTTGCCTTTGAAGAGCCAGGGTGGGTGGGGCCTGTCCATCCAGCCTGCGGGCCACCAGTTCGACTCCCCTGTGCTAAATGGTGAGTTAAGTTTTTCCAGTTTTATTTAACTTATAAAATCTTCAGTACACCTAAAGCAGCATCAGACACTTAGATGAAATAATTATTTCCTTCTCCAAAGCTTCCCAGAAGATCATGTAAAATGGCCATAAAATTATTCCAGGAACCACCAAAAAGGGAAGAACATTTTCCTGTAAATGTCTTGGACTTTTTTAAAAAAACCAAAAATGGAGGAGTTCTTAGTCTTCCAAAATCAAATCCTTTTCAATCATCACTTGCTTTTGCAGTCTTTTTTTCTACAAGTTAAAACATTTCGTTTTTCAGGATCCATACTATTGTGCCTGGGTGAGAATAATTATTCGGCTTTCTGAATTAAATGAATTTACTTGAATTTAATATTCTTGATGTTTGTCTCTTCATCCTTGCTTTTTCAACATAATTTGAGACTTTCCAGCTTTAACTACAAATTTTCCTGCTTTCCATATTAAAATGATTTCTACCCACTGTTAACCCCGACTGGATCTTGCCAAAACCATTCACAGCAAATTCCTAATATGTGAATTTAAACTTAATCTGTCATGTTAGGGAAGGGCATGAAATAAATGATCAAAGAAAACTCATGAACTGTAAATTGAACAAGGAAGATAAAGGAGCAGTTCTAAGAGTCTTGCAGTTCTGGAGTATAATCAGCTCAATTATCTGATACAAAATATGGTCTGAAGGGCCCTTGTTATATTCCAGAAAAAAATTAATCTATTCTTTCTCTCCCTATTAAGACTGGATGCTTGCAGCTTTGTGTCAGCTTTGGGAGCCATATTAGGTTGAATGCTTCCATGCTGCCACCTTCTCATGTGTGGGAAAGTAGGAGGGGGGATTTAGTAAAGGGATTGTCTTTAAACATAATAGCATTCTTCCTGTCGATCAAGGTCAAGCCGATCCTGCATCTGGAGAAGGAGTGGTCGGAGTGCTGTCTCGAGATGGGACAGATGGTGATTGGAGCATGTGATTGACTGAGGAGTCAGGGCATGGTTTTGGGGGTTTTGATTTACTGATGGAAAACCCGGATGTCTCAGATTTGGGTTTTCCCAGATATGCCAGTTTACCTATTCTAGTAAATAGAACTTTGAAAAATGCTTGCTTCAGAGTTTTTACTTGGAGTTGGGTTTTCTTCTGGAATGCTGACATTAACCCAAATCCCCTTAAAGCATAACGGCACCCCAGCATCTACCTAAACCTTGGGTGGTGCGAAGACTCAGTGAAAATGGATGAGAAAGAAGAGATCACAGAGGGGGGCATGGGGACGGATACTTAAGGATTTATTGACACCTTGTGTTCTCCTTCTGAAGAAATGATGTGATCCATTGAGGCTACAGAGGAGGTCTGAAGGCTAGGTGCTTGGCCGAAGGACTGGAGGCTAGGTGCTCGGCCCAAGGTGCTCGGCCCAAGACTGGAAAAGTTGCCAGTCTGATCCAACTCCAGAAAGGGGACCAGAGGAGAGAGCACTTGGATATTGTGCTGCTCTCAGCCCAATTAAGTTGCTCCATGAGCCAGAGTGGAGAAGGAGGACAGCTTTGGGATCCGGAGATTCTTGGGACTGGAACCTGTTGCCCCCATTGCAAAGCCAATCATTAACCGGGCTCCCTGAGCATTTTGAACAGATGGAAGTGGGAAGCTGTCCACCCACCTCCCAACCTCCTCAATGAGATGGAGCTTAGATCAACCTATGTTCACCTTCCCCGATCCAGGACCTGGCAGAGGAATTAGTGCATTGCAGGCACCTCGCTACCCGGCCAGGGACAAAACAAGGAGAGTCTCAGCACAGCATGGCCATCCCACAGCTGGGAGACATCAGATGTAGCTGACATGGGGAATGCAAACCCCCCCAGTGGTCCCCTTCACCACCCTGCCTTTGTGCTACCTCCTGCTGAATGTATCCCCCCAGGGTGGGGATTCTATCCTGGCCAGGGGTGGGTCCAGTGCCAGTGGTATCCAGCTTCATCTGCTCCAATTTTCCAGGGATCCCCATGGCCCCAATATGGCCCAATGATCTCAGCACTGCGGGGGTGGGGGTGGGGTGGGGGCTAATCCAGCAGCCAGCTGGAGTTCCCTCCTCTCTGCAGCCCAACAAGCAGCTCAGCCACTGGCCCCTCTCCCTCAGCAAGTGCTGTTCAGCAACCACCAGCAGCTCCACCACAGGTTCCAGCTCAGCTGTCCATTGCCAGGCCCAATCCACCTGTGAGGCAAATGCCACCCTGCTTCAGAGCAACATTTGATGATACGTCTGCCAAACTGGCTTACTTCCTCAGCAGAGTCTGGGGTCATATAGATCAGGATGGAGACCAATACAAATCAGATCTGGACTTCATATCAGCGATTTCTGATAGGATGAAAGAAGGAGAAGCTTCTGAATGGATAGCCCAGCTGCACAATGAGGGTGCTGCGGAACTAAATGATGCCAATGGGTTTGTTGCACTGCTCTGGGCCAGATTTGAAGACCCAGTCCAAATCAATGAAAACAAAGCCACAATAAAAGTGATGACGCAAGGTAATCAACCCATAAAAGACTTTGTATGGTGTTGAGTTCAATAAACATGGAGACGCGTTGAATCAACAACTATTCTTTAATCTCGGAACACTCTCTAACAGGCATGAACTAACTAACGAAACTCTGACAGGAATGAATCTTTTCCTCTCAGCAGAACACCTACTTAGAACAACTTTGCAAACTGTCAGATGGGGAGCCAATCAGAACGCTCGCGGCTTCCCGCTTCTCCTGTTGCTTGCGTCTCAATCAATCAGACTGAGCGGTTCTCAGATTGGCTGAGACGCAAGACACAACATCCCTCACCCCCCGGATCGTGCAGTCGTAGTCGGCCAAATAAGCGGGGCGGCGTCAACTCCGCCCTGAGCGCCGGAATTCGTGGTACAGAGTGGCCATGGATGGCATGGGAGCGGCCACTCATGGAACAGCATGAGCAACGGCCAAGGGCTCGATGACCGGAACTTCCGGAGTCACAGGTAAGGGAACCGACGAGAGCGCTTCGGGCCGCGGATGAGAGGGAAATGCGTGGAATTGCGAGTGATTGTTGTTGTTTGTGATCGGTTGGCCCTGGTTTGCCGGCGGCCTAGGTGGAATGTTCAAAGGAGTGGCAGGGGCAGGAGGGTCTTGCGACGAGTCTTCTTCTTGTTGTTGTTGTTGGGTTGTTGTGGTGGCGTCCGGGGTCTGCCCGGGTGGTGGTTCTTCCAGGCTGAGGTGTGTTTCTTGGCGAAGAGTGGAACGCTGGTGGTCGTCTTCACCGGTGGCCAGGCGACACCTTAATTGGTTAATATGGCGCCGCCAGATTCGTCCATCCTCGAGGAGTACCCTATAAGAATAGGGCCCAGACAGTTGTATTATGTGTCCGGGTAGCCATCGCGGAACATCCCCAAAATTTTGTGCATATACCAAGTCCCCAATACCGAAAACCCGGGCCCGACCCTCATGGGCAGGGACCCTGTCTAAACCGTACGTGGGGTGCAACCTGTCCAGGACGGTATGAAGGCGTCGCCCCATTAACAATTCAACGGGGGTTAGTTTAGTTACACTGCATGGAGTGCTGTGCTGGACCAACAGATATTGATTGATTTTTTGTTGCCAGTCAGCCCCCCCCAAACGGCCCAATGCTTCTTTTGCCGATCTTACAGCCCGTTCTGCAAGGCCGTTTGCTGCCGGGTGGAACGGAGCCGTGGGGAGTGGCGGATGCCAAGCCTGGCTAAAAACAGCTGGAAGGCAGCTGCGGAAAATTGGGGTCTGTTGTCAGTGACCAGCACATCAGGCAGCCCATGGGTGGAAAATAGTTTGTCCAGGACCTTGATAATGGAGTCGGCAGTGGTCGACGGCATTAGGACTAACTCTACCCATTTGGAGTACGCGTCGACCACTACGAGGAAGGTCCGTCCCTTCCTCAGGAGAACGGGCATTGAGGGGGCCGGATCCCTAACGTGGGCAGGGAGCGGACAGTGACTGAGGGCATCGGCATGGCCAATTTCTTTGCCCGGCCTATGTACCAAACGGTACGAATAGGCTGCTAGAAATTCGGCCCACCGAGACATCCTCGGGGAGAGAATTTGAGGGGTGGGTCGGTCACCGGCCAGTAAGCCTAGAAGGGGCTTATAGTCAGTGACCACGGAAAAACAGCGACCATAGAGGTAGTCGTGGAATCGCTTGATTCCAGCTACCAAGGCGAGGGCCTCCCAATCCAGCTGACTATAATACCGTTCAGCTGGGGATAGGGTGCATGAGTAGAAAGCTACGGGGGCTTCCATCCCATTGGGGAGGACATGGCTGAGAACAGCGCCAACACCACAAGGCGAAGCGTCGCATGTTAGTGAGAGAGGCAAGGTCTCGTCATACTGTACTAAGACAGCGGACGAGGTGAGGAGGCACTTGACAGTGGCAAAAGCTGCCGCCGTGGCCCGGTCCCATACCCAGGGTGCGTCTGCGTCCAATAAGCGGTGTAGCGGTTCTGCCACAGTCGCTTTGTGGGGCAGAAACACCGCATAAAAATTAAGAAGCCCCAGGAACGACTGGAGTTCTGCTTTGCAGGTGGGGGTTGGGGCGTTTTGGATTGCAGCTATTTTGGAGGGAGTGGGGTGGATGCCATGGGCATCCACTAAAAATCCCAGGAATTCCACCCATGGCACCCCAATTCTGCACTTTTCTCTCTTCAATTTCAATCCCACCTGACAGAAATGGGTTAGCACCGCCCTTACTTTGGTGACGAGCTCTGGCATATCCCTAGCTGAGACTATTACGTCATCAAAGTAAGGGACCACCCCCAGGATCCCATGGAGCAGGCGCTCCATGATACCCTGGAATATTCCTGGAGCTACACTAATTCCAAATTGAAGTCTCGTGCATTTAAAAGCTCCCCGGTGGGTGACGATCATTTGGGCCAATGCCGTTTCATCATCCACCGGGAGCTGTTGATAAGCCTAGGCCATGTCTAATTTAGCGAAAATGCGGCCCTTGCCCAGGGAGTGGAGGAGGTGCTGGACTACCGGCACCGGGTAGGGGTTTGCCTGCAGAGCCTTATTAATAGTCCCCTTATAGTCGGCACAGATCCTCACGGATCCATCCGGCTTAAGGGGAATGACAATAGGGGTTTCCCATTTCACGTGATCTATCGGAACTAAAACCCCTTGGGCTATTAAACGGTCAAGCTGCTCCTCCACCTTCAGTCTCAACACTAGGGGAACCCGTCTCGGTTTGAGTCGTATGGGCGCCACCTGGGGATCCAAGTTCAGGGAAATGGGGGACCCCCGATATTTACCCAGGCTCGTCAAAAACATCTGCAAATTCGGCAGCCAGCATGGAGGGGATATCTAGGTGTGTACTGTGGACCCCGGCAACATGAAGACCCAAGGCGGCGAACCAGTCAAGCCCCAAAAGGCAAGGCCGGTCGCCCTTAACAACAATCAGTGGGAGGTGGTCATTGAAGCCATGATATGCCATCCGGAACTTGCCAACCCCCACTGTTGGAATAGCCCCCCCCAGTAGTCCCGTAATGTGACAGTGCAGGGTTGCAGGCTGGCCTTGGAGACACTCGGCAGAAGCCGCTTCAACGTAGACCATGCGATAAGTGACCGGAACGATCCCGTGTCCACCTCCATAATGCATGGTGCCCCCTACAAGTTCACGGTGATATAGATCTTGTCAGACGATGATGCGGAAGCCGCATAGCTGACAGGGACATCATCTTCAAAATGGGCCATGGTGGAATACTCCCTTTGACGAGGCGCAGGCATCTTGAACTGTCCCCGCGATTTGACCGGACTGCGGCCAACATCCTGGACCGGCAGAGTAGCCCGGCAAACCCTGGCCAGGTGTCCGCGCTTTCCACAATGACAACAAACAGCGGACTTGAACTTGCACTCATCCCTCGAGTGATCACCGCCGCAGCCCAGGCATTGTGGTTGGGAACACTTGCCCTCAGGGAGGCCTGTCCGTTTGGGTGTAAGCTTGAGGCGCCTCACCTCAGCTTCATCTTCCGACGAGCTTCCCCGGGCGGAGTCCCCGAAATGGATTGAAACTGGACAACTCCCATCCACCATTCCTGTTCGGAACTGGTGGAGTTCTGCAGCGGACTTTTCGACCATTTCGGCCGCTCTCACTTCATCTATGGCCAGTTGGAATGTTAAGTCCTTCCGAGCAAGGAGGCGGCGTTGGAGCTTTAAATCCTTGACTCGATAGACCATTGGTCTAGCAACATGTCCTCGAGGTCACGAAATTCACAGTGTAAAGCAGCAGTCCTCAGGGAGGATATGAAATCATTAATAGTATCAGTATCTGATTGTATACAACGGCGAAAAGCGTGGCGGCGGGCAATCCGGGAGGGCGCCGGACCATAGTATCCCCGGAGTTTATCAATTCAAACCTCCCAGGACAATTCACATACTGGTTGAGGTGCTGCAAGGGCTCGTGCGATGTTGAAAATCTCACTGCCACAAGAGCTTAAGAAATAGCCACGCTTTCAAGCGCTGGAGATGTCAGACAAGTCATTCACCTGCAGGAAGCAGTTGAACCTCTTTAGGTAGGCATCCCAGGAGTCAGTGGAGGGGACGAACGGAGCGAAGGTAGGCATCAGGGTCGACATGATGACAAACGAAACAGCTACACGAGGTTCGGTAATCCACAAACCTCATCGCCAGTGTTGAGTTCAATAAACACGGAGACGCGTTGAATCAACAACTATTCTTTAATCTTGGAATGCTCTCTAACAGGCACGAACTAACTAACAAAACTCTGACAGGAATGAATCTTTTCCTCTCAACAGAACGCCTACTTAGAACAACTTTGCGAACTGTCAGATGGGGAGCCAATCACAACGCTCGCGGCTTCCCGCTTCTCCTGTTGCTTGCGTCTCAACCAATCAGACTGAGCGGTGCTCGGATTGGCTGAGACGCAGGACACAACATATGGGACTTTAGACCAGGGGTGAAATGCTCCCAGTTCAGACTGGATCAGTTGATCTGGTAGCGATGGCGGCGGGTGTTCAGAGAACTGGTAGCAAAAATCTCTTCTCCCACCATGCCCAGCTGAGCCACACGATCGTCAGAGCCTTTTTTAAAACTTTTAAAAGCATTTTTTTACAACCTATTTGGCTGAATAGGTTGTAAAAAATGCTTTTAAAAGATTAAAAAAAAAGGCTCTGATGATCACAGTTGAGCCGCATGATCATCAGAGCCACACGATCATCAGAGCCAACCTCTTTGGCCGAATAGGTTGTAAAAAAATACTTTTAAAAGTTTTTTAAAAAGATCACGCATCACAGCTGATCACCCCTCCCGCACACTGTTCTACTTACTGCATGCCTCCTTTTGCCATGCACTGCGCATGTGCACCTTGCATTTGGTACATGGTGCGTACTGTGCATGCTGGTTTACTACCAGCAAACCGGTAGTAAACCGGTTCAGATTTCACCACCGCTTTAGGCGGATTGCAGGGAACCTGGGGCATTGGCCAGACTGCATTCTCCTACACTAGTTTAAAGAAGACATTGATCAAGAAGTCAGAACAGCCTGTGGAGTCTGGGGGGTGCCTGAGCAACTGGGCAGTTGCTGATGAATTATTGGAGATACATGTATTGATACAGTGAGTATTTTATCAAATCTGTTTTTAGTTTAGAATTTTAAAAATATTTCATTGGGAATAATTGGGGTGAGGGTTCCTGCATTAAATCCATAATGGTACAAAATTCAGGTAACATTTGATCTTTCTTAGGAAAAGAAAGGAAAATCATAGTTGAGTCATTTTTTCCTTTCTCTTCCTTTTTAAAAGCCTGGCAGCACTAAGCTTTTAAAAAAAGACATGCTTTTTTCAGCAATTAGACATGTTTTCAGGAAACTGTTCTGATGACACAACAGTTGGTCATAACTTTGGAAAAGGGTGCTTTATTATGTGACCAGTATTAGTCAGTGAGTCCATTAACATAATTTCTTCCCCCAAAAAATTCTAGGACACAACTGTACTATTCACCGTGTTTTTTTAGTGTTTCCTATATGAAAATTAGAATTCACAAGCATTGTTGTTGTTTTTGTTGTTGCTTGATTTCATACTGGTGTAAATTACAAACAATAATGAAGTCTCAAAAGAGATATAGTACTACTATAGACAGAAATATTGACAAATTAAAGCAAACTACCTGCATCACTGAAGCTATCATCTAAGCACCACTAGGGAAGAGTTGTCTTGACCTTCTTTCTCCCAAACAAACTATCTAAACTTTGCTGTCTCTTTCTGGACCGCAGCCTCACCCTTCTGGGAATCCAGATAACATTCTACTACATCAGGGGTCTCCAACCATGGCAACTTTAAGACTTGTGGACTTCAACTTTAAGACTTGTGGACTTGTGGAGTTGAAGTCCACAAATCTTGAAGTTGCCAAGGTAGGAGACCCCTGTACCACATCATGTTTAAAAATATTTTACTACTTTATAATGTAATAACTGGTTAAAAGTCTAGCCAAATTTTCCTGGGTAAAGAATAATTGAAAGAACACTAATAAGTTCCTGGTTTTCATAGCTTTGCAGAACTATACATATGTTTTGTAAAGTACTTGTGTTTAATGCTTTATTAATTGCTTTAATCAGCATAGCCTGAAATCACATAGTCCTTATAATTAAGCAAAAGAATATGATGAGCAGAGTTTTCGGTGTGACCATGACAGCAAAGATCATGCACTTTAATTATAAATATTAATAAATGCTGCAGATATCAAATTATACACTACTTGTTCGTACTTATTTAGAAATACTTAACTATGAACATTATAATTTAAAGTATGAGTCAGCATTAACGTGCTGTATCATGGCTAATATACTATAGATGAATATTATGTGTATTCAAAGTACGTCTCATTTAAAGGGGCAGCAAATATTAAACCTCAATGTTAGCTAATAGCTACACAACACAGATGGTTAACAATAAAAACAAAAGACTAAAAATGACAACAGAATCCCAAACATGTCAATCAGATATAAACCTCAAGGAGATCAATTTGACTTTCATAGTATATATGTCCAGGGAAGGAGTATCATTGAGTAAGAGAAAATATTTTAAACAAACAATTCTTATTTATGCATTTAAGAGATAATGGTGGCACAGTGATTAGAATGCAGTATTACAGGCTAATTCTACCCACTGCCAGGATTTTGATCCTGACCGGTCCAAGGTTGCGTCTAACCTTCCAAGGTCAGTAAAATGAGGAGCCAGATTGTTGAGGACAATATGCTGACTCTGTAAACTGCTTAGAGGGGGCTGTAAAGCACTGTGAAGCAGTACATGAGACAACCTTATCTATAGTGAGAGAGATGGAAATAAAGATGAATTATGTGAAAAAAATTTTTTTGAATATGCAAATAAATAGGGGAAACTATAAGATGCAAAAGCAAAAGTAAAAGATATACTAAAATTGCAAGAAGGAAATACTAACAATATTAACAGATAATGCAAATATGCAAAACATGCTTCACCAGTCTTATTCCATTTTATATAAAGTCAAGAAATTTCTTTGGAAGAAGTCGATGAATATTTACATAAACAGAATTTGCTGAAGATTACAGAAACAAATTTTGAATGAAATTATAACAATACAAGAAGTTTGTGAAGTTTCTAAATAATGACTAACAGAGGAAAGGCATCTGGCCCAGATGGTTTGCTAGCCTCTTATTATAAATCCTTTGAGGATGAACTTTTTCAACCTTTACCACAAACAATGAATATTATCTTACAGAATAGAAAGATTCCTGACAGCTAGAAACAGAGAAATGGTTCAAGATGGGTGTCATAAATATAAATATTTGTACATATACACATTAATGTATCATTAATAGTTAAAGATACTAAGGGCTTCAAAGAAAGAACAAACAATTATTAATGGACAATTAACACAACCTTGTGAGGTTCAAAAGAGAACAAGACAAAATTGCCTCCACCCTTGTTCATTTTAGTTCTTGAGTTGCTGAATAGAGACATAAGACAAGATGAGAGAAACAAGGGAGTCAAGATTAAAAAGGAAATTTATAAGATCAGAGAGAAAACTAGTTTTTAGATAGAGAAAAAATATTTTGGTATTATTATAAAAATATGAATTGTATGTTATTTCAAAATAATTATATTATGACATGGAATGAAATTAAGAAGGACATTTTAGATGGAAGAAATTGTTACTGTTACTGTTGGGGAGAATGTCTATGATAAAAAATAATGTTTTACCTAGATTTGTTTCAGACAATAGTTGTTTTGACAACTGATGTTCCATTCAAGCAGTGGCAAAAATATTTTAAATTTGTATGGCAAGGGGGGGAAAAACACAAGTTAAATATAAAATATTACAAGATGCAAAGGAAAAAGAAAGATTGGGCTTATTGAATTTGACATTTATTTTTTTTAACATTTATATCCCGCCCTTCTCCGAAGACTCAGGGCGGCTTACATCGTGTAAGGCAATAGTCTCATTCTATTTGTATATTTATATACAAAGTCAACTTATTGCCCCCCCAACAATCTGGGTCCTCATTTTACCTACCTTATAAAGGATGGAAGGCTGAGTCAACCTTGGGCCTGGTGGACTTTTTTTTTTAAAGCAATGACAAGACATTCACATGGCCATAAAAATATTGTATGATCCAGGAGTAGATATGGAGAATAGGTAGATAGCCTCTCGTTGTAACTTGATTGAGCATTGCTTGTAAAGTCCCTTAAGAGCATATGCTGATCCAGGTTGAACACGGTTGGAGAAAAACATATGGGACATCAAAGCTGAGAGTGACTTTCATGTGGGTGCAGGTATATACCGTCATTTGCCAGGCTTTTGAGAATTCTGTTCACATCTGCGTCTTTACATTTCAAAGACCTGCTGCCTCTGTTGCTCTGGGTCTCACTCACAAAAAGTCTGCTTTCTCATCCTGTACATTATTAATAATTGCATGCTGTCTTCAGCAAAAATGCTACATGGAGGTCCTTTCCACCTTCCTCTGGTGGCTGTTCATGTGGAAGTAAAGATCCCATCACATTTTTTTTTCTAAAAGAGCGGGGCTTAACCTTAATGTGAATCCTGACCTTAATTTCAAGAAAAAACATGTAATCTCCAAGGCTGTGTGTCAGTTATTTCTGAGAGCAGGATTGCTGAGCTGCCAGACTGGATAGCAAACTATTGCATCTCTAATATTGGATTTAGTACTGAAATTCTTAAACTGATGATGACAACAGCCACTATCCAAGCATATTTTAATATTTGATTTGGGGCCAAACTAGACTAGACAATCATTACATAGATCTTTTATGTTTTGTACTTTTTTTTCCCACTCAAAAGCAAACTAGGAAAGTGGGAAAATCCCAAAAAAATAAAAATGTTTACCAGTGCCATCTAAAATCTAATCTAAATTGATATTGATATAAATTAATCTAACTATTATTTGATTAACAATGACAGTATTGCCATAGATATTACTGGTTGCCACTGGTTGACCATTTTTATTCATTTTCTCCTCTGTGTGATGTTCTCTGCAAAACACTCTTTGAAGAATAATTCTGTATTTAAAATTTAAAAACCAAACATGCCAGTTCTGTGTGTTTTAAATGACAGAATCATTTAGCAAGATTCATTCTATCTCTTATATGGGTAAAAAGCAGAAAATATAACCATGAGAGAAATATGCAAGAACAATTATATAGGCAGAGGGGCTGTGGTGGGATTCAAATAATTTAACAACCAGTTCTCTGCTGTAATGACCCGCTGGGTGGGTGTGGCCATGGTGGGCGTGGCCAAGTGGTGTGACAGGCAGCACTCGGCCTCCTGCACCCCCTGTAAGCAAAAACGAGCCACGTGGGGGACAGACCACCCCCATGCCCCATTTTGGGCCTAGGAGGCCTCCCTGCACTTACCTGAGAACCGAAATGGGGCATGTGGGGACTCCTGGAGGGGGAGGACAGTCAGAAATTTGACTACTGGTTCACCCAAAGCAGCCCAAACTGGCTGAATCCCACCACTGCAGAGGGGGATGAAATATTATTAAGCCCTGGGAAACGAGATAATGTTCCAAGCAGCTCAGAGAGTTCCCTGATTCACAGCAGAGAAGGGGATGGGTAGCACACAGCACAATCTGACTTGTAACATTCTGTTATTATAACCAGTTTCAATAAAGGTAGTTCTAGTCTTCCTGTGGAGTGTATTTCCTGGTCTGCTCTATTTAGTGACGCCGACAATGTTCTTCCCACATATAAAGTTATCTAAAAAGGACTAAAAATTTAAATTAAATCTATGATTTCACACTTGTGTTCCAGTCACCATCGTTTTTAAAAAAAATGGTCTGTTCATGTAGTCCTCAATTTACAACAGTTCATTTAGTGACCATGTTGCAATGGCGCTGACAAAAGTGACTTACGACCATTATTCACCCTCACGACTGTTGCAGCATCCCCATGATCACATGTTCAAAATTTGGACACGAATTCAACTGACTCATATTTATGATGGTTGCAGCATTATTGTGACATGCGATCACCTTCCAACAAACTGTGTTACTAACTTAATAATTGCAGTGAGTCGCTTAACTGTGACAAGAAAGGTTATAAAATGGGGCAAAATTCACTTAACAAGTGTCTTAACATTTTAACAACAGAAAATTTGGACTCAGTTATGGTTGTAAGTCAAGGACTATCTGTATTCTGGAATCAATAAACATTATTTTTTTAAAAAATAATCAATATTAAATATATGAAGATATTCTTTTTCCAAATCTACCACTCGTTTTTGACTTCAGAATAAATATAAGAATCGTAAAAACATCAATGTTACACTAAGATTTTGGGGAAAATTGGTCAGTTTCACATATCCACAGGATCACAAGTAGGCTAATGCTTCCCAAATATCTAAAGATTCATTAGACTGCATTGCTCATCCTGAAGACCTTGTAACCATCAATACAAAAATGACCACTATTGTGATATTTTGACATCTCTTCTAGTTACATTCTAGAATATTATCCTGTAGGTAGGCTTTTGATTTTTTGGCAAGTGTTGTTTGAAAGTTTTGGGGAGTGCATAATAGGATAAAATTAAGGAACAGAAAGCATCCCATGTGGATATGCCTGAGACAGAATTCAATATATTAAACTCTCTTTAAAAGACCCAGAATTCACAGTTGAATCTGGTGGCAAAAGGCTTAACTATTAAGCCTTAACTGTTGTTGTTATATTATATTATATTATATTATATTATATTATATTATATTATATTATATTATATTATATTATATTATATTATATTATATTATATTATATTATATTATATTATATTATATTATATTATATTATACTATACTATACTATACTATATTATATTATATTCTATTATATTATATTATATTATATTATATTATATTATATTATATTATATTATATTATATTATATTATATTATATTATATTATATTATATTATATTATATTATATTATATTATATTATATTATATTATATTATATTATATTATATTATTATGTTGTGTTGAACTCAAGAAAGAATTTAATCAGTAGAAGAACCATTATGTAAAGAAGAAAAGAAGGAAAAAAGAGAAATACCAATTAAAAAGAGAAGGAAAGTAAGGGAAGAAGGGGGGAGAGAAAAATACACTGACGACTGAAGACAAGAATTAAGTTAAAAGGAATCTGAGACAGGCTTATGAAAGCCTAGATTTTAGCCTGAAGTGAAGCAATAAGATTTCAGCATCTATGAGAAATATTAAGCCAGTTCAAGATACATAAAATTGAGAAATCTGTAAAACCTCTCTTTTGAATTGGGAGTTTGATCTGAGTTGATGGTGACAAGGTAGCCATTTTTAGCTATATTAGGTTGGTTTGAAGGTATTGAATTTCACCATGGATTGTGATGTTATGTTGTACTGTTAGCTGTCCAGAGTTGACGGATGGGAGCAATATAAACCTTGTTTATAATATCTAAACAACATGGAGCCATATTTTTATATACCGAGAACATGAAGATAATTGACGAGTGACAATTTCTCAATCAAATCTACATTAAGATTATTTTAGGAGGATAACAGCAGAGAGGGCAATAAATAACATCTAAAGGTCTTTGCTTTAAATACAATCACATTAAAGTGGCAAGCTAAAAACTATTAAAAGAAAATATGACCAGAGCTCATGACTATCCATGTGTACATTTATTCTTGGAATGATGAACCCTGAAAACAGCAGAGGTCCCAATCATTTTTATGGAGTTCCTAATCATACATATTATCCTGTAGATAGGCTAAATGAAGAGGGTTTCAGGTTTATTATATAAGATAATGGCAGAAGGTAGCTTTCTTATTAAACTGATTAGTGGATATATATTACTCACAATTTCTGATTCATTTCTATTCAGACCTGTTTAGTTGGTGCTTTGGGTGCCAGTGACTTTAATTAAAGCATTGTGCGACCTGCAACGTTTGATGCTATGAACATTTTCAAGCCTATCATGCAACAATGGAATTCCAGGCCTGTGGTATATCAAAGCACTCGAACCCAGCCCCTTGAGCCAGACACTCAAAAGATATAGAGGTATGACTTCCCTGTTGGAGAGAAGACAGTTTTTGGATCATTAGGCTTCATCACAGAAGCTTTTTGACTTTCCACTTTCCCTTTCCTTGCTGATACACTCCCTCCCACAGAGATGAACAAAGATTCTATGGCCAAACTTTACCTCATTCTCTCTGTCAGTTATTCATATCATTACGGCTTGTGAGCTCCAGGGCTCTTCAAGAGACTCTCGATTTCCAGGACTTATTCAAGCAGCATTAACAGCATTATTGTGAATACCAGTGTACCAGAAACTCTGGAAGAAGGGAACCATGTACAGTATAAACAAACAGATGAAAAAGGAAGATGAACAAAGCCATTTATACCAGTTTATTGTACTATTTGACCTAAAAATGATGGTTACATTTTTTAATCAGGCCATATAAAGATGGTCTACCCAAAGAATCCTTGAGTACCAAGCACAAAGGCGCTTGTTGCAAATGAAAGAACTCAAAAAAACAATGGTTTTTTTCAATAAGAAGGGAGGAAGGGAAAGTTCTTGAGTTAAGACTTGCTAGATAAAAAAAAAATCACAGTGTTTATGGCAATCAAATAATGAGTGCATAAAACTAGAAAAAGAAGTCTAGGCTTAAAGGGTTGCAAATATTGAAAGAAATCAGTCCGATCTACAACTTTTTGAAAATAGGTTCAAAATGTTAGGCTCTGGAATGACATGTAAATTTGAAAGGTAACATTGGACCAGTTTCTCTGAGCCCAGTTGATCTCCTGGCATTGTTTTGCTGCTAGGACACTGATGTGATACATGAGTAAGTATCACAACAAAGGAGACAACCCAGTTCCATCAACCCAAAGGCAAAGGATAACCTGTCATCCCAGGAGGAGATTACGGTTACTCAAGCACCACAAGAGCAAAAGTACTCTAGGTGTGAATCAGTGAAGATTGACTAAACAGCTTTGTTGCTTTTCCTGAGCTATTTGCAGTTGTCCTAACCTGAGCATGCAGACATGAAAACAAGAGGAAAATAAGACACAATCCTAACAGTTTTCTTTTGACACGACACCTGTCTCTCTGCTTATGCCATCAAGAAAGCAGTGGGGTTAACTGTGGAGGTCCTGGGACTATTTACATTGGAATTCTAGGGGTGAAATCTAAAAATCTTCCCTACCAGTTCTGTGGGCGTGGCTTAATTGGTGGGCATGCTTGGTGGTCAGGTGACCAGATGGGTGTGGCCAATAACAATAAATAATAAAATAATAAACAAAGTACACAAAACAATAAGAAGTACCCAAAACCAACTTTCACACTTTACACACAAACAACACAACACAAATGACTCACACACAATGTAAAAGGAGCTGCACTCACCCAAAATGGCCCCTGCAACAAGCAGGAACCTCACATAGCCACAAAAAGCCCAAAAACCAACTTTCACACTTTATACGCACACAACACGACACAACACAACACAACTGACTCACACACACACAAAATGCCACATACAGCTTTGTGAGATTTTGTGTGTTTGTGTAGTTAGAGTGAAACACTACGAAACACACCAAATCTTAGAAAGCTGCACAAATATTTTTTTATTTTATTATTTTATTTATATTTTTAGATAAAAGCAGCTAAATTTAAAACCAAACATGCCAGTTCTGTGGGCGTGGCTTAATTGGTGGGCATGCTTGGTGGTCAGGTGACCAGATGGGTGTGGCCAATAACAATAAATAATAAAATAATAAACAAAGTACACAAAACAATAAGAAGTACCCAAAACCAACTTTCACACTTTACACACAAACAACACAACACAAATGACTCACACACAATGTAAAAGGAGCTGCACTCACCCAAAATGGCCCCTGCAACAAGCAGGAACCTCACATAGCCACAAAAGCCCAAAACCAACTTTCCACTTTCCCTTTCCTTGCTGATACACTCCCTCCACAGAGATGAACAAAGCCATTTATACCAGTTTATTGTACTATTTGACCTAAAAATGATGGTTACATTTTTTAATCAGGCCATATAAAGATGGTCTACCCAAAGAATCCTTGAGTACCAAGCACAAAGGCGCTTGTTGCAAATGAAAGAACTCAAAAAAACAATGGTTTTTTTCAATAAGAAGGGAGGAAGGGAAAGTTCTTGAGTTAAGACTTGCTAGATAAAAAAAAAATCACAGTGTTTATGGCAATCAAATAATGAGTGCATAAAACTAGAAAAAGAAGTCTAGGCTTAAAGGGTTGCAAATATTGAAAGAAATCAGTCCGATCTACAACTTTTTGAAAATAGGTTCAAAATGTTAGGCTCTGGAATGACATGTAAATTTGAAAGGTAACATTGGACCAGTTTCTCTCTGAGCCCAGTTGATCTCCTGGCATTGTTTTGCTGCTAGGACACTGATGTGATACATGAGTAAGTATCACAACAAAGGAGACAACCCAGTTCCATCAACCCAAAGGCAAAGGATAACCTGTCATCCCAGGAGGAGATTACGGTTACTCAAGCACCACAAGAGCAAAAGTACTCTAGGTGTGAATCAGTGAAGATTGACTAAACAGCTTTGTTGCTTTTCCTGAGCTATTTGCAGTTGTCCTAACCTGAGCATGCAGACATGAAAACAAGAGGAAAATAAGACACAATCCTAACAGTTTTCTTTTGACACGACACCTGTCTCTCTGCTTATGCCATCAAGAAAGCAGTGGGGTTAACTGTGGAGGTCCTGGGACTATTTACATTGGAATTCTAGGGGTGAAATCTAAAAATCTTCCCTACCAGTTCTGTGGGCGTGGCTTAATTGGTGGGCATGCTTGGTGGTCAGGTGACCAGATGGGTGTGGCCAATAACAATAAATAATAAAAATAAATAGAATAGAATATTTGTGGGGGCTCCACCCTCTGGAACGAGCTTCCCCAGGACTTATTCAAGCAGCATTAACAGCATTATTGTGAATACCAGTGTACCAGAAACTCTGGAAGAAGGGAACCATGTACAGTATAAACAAACAGATGAAAAAGGAAGATGAACAAAGCCATTTATACCAGTTTATTGTACTATTTGACCTAAAAATGATGGTTACATTTTTTAATCAGGCCATATAAAGATGGTCTACCCAAAGAATCCTTGAGTACCAAGCACAAAGGCGCTTGTTGCAAATGAAAGAACTCAAAAAAACAATGGTTTTTTTCAATAAGAAGGGAGGAAGGGAAAGTTCTTGAGTTAAGACTTGCTAGATAAAAAAAAAATCACAGTGTTTATGGCAATCAAATAATGAGTGCATAAAACTAGAAAAAGAAGTCTAGGCTTAAAGGGTTGCAAATATTGAAAGAAATCAGTCCGATCTACAACTTTTTGAAAATAGGTTCAAAATGTTAGGCTCTGGAATGACATGTAAATTTGAAAGGTAACATTGGACCAGTTCTCTGAGCCCAGTTGATCTCCTGGCATTGTTTTGCTGCTAGGACACTGATGTGATACATGAGTAAGTATCACAACAAAGGAGACAACCCAGTTCCATCAACCCAAAGGCAAAGGATAACCTGTCATCCCAGGAGGAGATTACGGTTACTCAAGCACCACAAGAGCAAAAGTACTCTAGGTGTGAATCAGTGAAGATTGACTAAACAGCTTTGTTGCTTTTCCTGAGCTATTTGCAGTTGTCCTAACCTGAGCATGCAGACATGAAAACAAGAGGAAAATAAGACACAATCCTAACAGTTTTCTTTTGACACGACACCTGTCTCTCTGCTTATGCCATCAAGAAAGCAGTGGGGTTAACTGTGGAGGTCCTGGGACTATTTACATTGGAATTCTAGGGGTGAAATCTAAAAATCTTCCCTACCAGTTCTGTGGGCGTGGCTTAATTGGTGGGCATGCTTGGTGGTCAGGTGACCAGATGGGTGTGGCCAATAACAATAAATAATAAAAATAATAAACAAAGTACACAAAACAATAAGAAGTACCCAAAACCAACTTTCACACTTTACACACAAACAACACAACACAAATGACTCACACACAATGTAAAAGGAGCTGCACCTCACCCAAAATGGCCCCTGCAACAAGCAGGAACCTCACATAGCCACAAAAAGCCCAAAAACCAACTTTCACACTTTATACGCACACAACACGACACAACACAACACAACTGACTCACACACACACAAAATGCCACATACAGCTTTGTGAGATTTTGTGTGTTTGTGTAGTTAGAGTGAAACACTACCGAAACACACCAAATCTTAGAAAGCTGCACAAATATTTTTTTTTATTTTATTATTTTATTTATATTTTTAGATAAAAGCAGCTAAATTTAAAACTTTCTTAACTTTAAAACTTCCTTAACTTTAAATAGCTATGTCTAAAAAAAAAACACCTCCTTAAAAAAACCCAATTAACTATTTTTTAAAGCTACCCTTCCCCCCGCTTACTTACCCAATTCAAGGCAGGCAGATTGAGTTGCTCACCAATGAGATGGACTGCAGGCAGGCAGATTGAGTTGCTAGCTGATGTAATTGATTGCCGAAGCAAGGCTTAGAGAGGTTGAAAGAAGCAGCAAGTAGGCAAATGAGAACCAAGTGATTGGGTGGGCATGGGGTGGGGGGGTGGGGCAGGGATTTTTGCTACCAGTTCTCTGAACTACCCATCCCCCATCACTACCGGGTCACCTGATCCGGTCTGAACCAGGAGCATTTCATGCCTGGAATTAAGCAGTGCATGAAAAGGGCAGATATATTGTAACTTGGAATATCTATGCAATAATTGCTGATTATATCTTGTTGACATATGTGATTAGTGTGCACACTAGAAACACAATTCCAACCAGACTGAAAATGCAACAGGAAGTTTCAACAAAATACAATCAGATTCTAGTTTTTGATCAGCGTTCTGCACGTGCTCAAAATTTTAGGACAGTTTTCAGTTTTAAAATTGCACCTAAATCTGTACATACAATATAGAATAGAATAGAATAGAATAGAATATTTGTGGGGGCTCCCACCCTCTGGAACGAGCTTCCCCCAGGACTTCGCCAACTTCCCGACCTCCGAACCTTTCGCCGCGAGCTTAAGACACATCTATTTATTTGCGCAGGACTGGACTAGATTTTAAATTCAAATTGGTTTTAATGGGGATTTTATTATTTTTATTATTATTTTTATTTTAATTATTTTAATTATTCGACCAATTATAATAAGTTTTTTAATGGATGTTTTATTTGTATTTATATGTATGTTTTTATCTGGTTGTGAACCGCCCTGAGTCCCTAGGGAGATAGGGCGGTATAAAAATATGAAAAATAAATAAAATAAATAAAAATAAATAGAATAGAATAGAATAGAATTTATTGGCCAAGTGTGATTAGACACACAAGGAATTTGTTTTGGTGCATATGCTCTCAGTGTACATAAAAGAAAAAGAAAAAAAAATACCTTCATCAAAGGTACAACATTTACAATACAAATGATGGTCATAGGGTACAATTTAACCCTTAATGATAGCAACAAAAAGTTACAGTCATACAGTCGTAAGTGGAAAGAGATTGGTGATGGAAACGATGAGAAGATTAATAGTAGTGTAGATTTAGTAAATAGTTTGACAGTGTTGAGGGAATTATTTGTTTAGCAGAGTGATGGCCTTCGGGAAAAAACTGTTCTTATGTCTAGTTGTTCTGGTGTGCAATGCTCTATAGCGTCGTTTTGAGGGTAGGAGTTGAAACAGTTTATGTCCAGGATGCGAGGGATCTGTAAATATTTTCACGGCCCTCTTCTTGATTTGTGCAGTATACAGGTCCTCAATGGAAGGCAGGTTGGCAGCATTTATTTTTTCTGCAGTTATTTTTCTGCAGTTATTTTTACGCACTGTTAAAAAAAAAAACCTACAAAATTTTACTTTTTAAGATATTATATAAAGTTACAAACCCAGAAACATACACATAAATCATGTGGCTTGTGAAAATAATATTATTTTTTTGCTTGGAAAAAAGACAGATATGAATTGATACAATATAGTGATATATATTGGGCTTTGTTGGAAGTCTTAGTAAAATCATTCTATAAGTACAAATTAAAATCCAAGGTGGGGAAAAATGTAAGGATGCTAAGGTTTACCTTATATTGAAGAATAATTATTCTGTAATACAGGGAGTTAGAGATAAACGAAAATTCAATATATTTCACTGTCTTATTTGTAGGGCATATTTTTACTTTGATTACGTGGCATCAAGTCAGTGTCAGTTGTTAGTAACTACATAGATCCTAAAAGGCAGAAGCTACTCATCACTTCAGTATTCTCACTGCTAGTTGTCCGGGCAGTTGCTGTACCTGTGGTTGTGTGTGTGTATGTGTGTGTGTGTGTGTGTGCGTGTGTGTGTGTGTGTGTGTGTGTGTGTAGAATGGTTATATATATAACCATTATCTCATTTTTTTCACTGTGTTCCCAGATTTTCATTGCTAGAGTTTGCAGATGATTTGCATTTTCAGCTGTTAGATTAGTATCATCAGCCCAGGGCAATTTTTTTTAATCTGGTTTTAAAACCAGATAAATCTTTTTTTTTTTTTTTAATTCAAAAAGTTTTACAAAAAATTTTTTTTCCCCTTTCCCCCCCTCCTCCCCCCTCCCTTTGCAACCCCTCCCCGACTTCCCGGAACGAGCACAAGGTATAGTTAAAAATAAAACAAACATATGCTAAAAAAATTTCATCCCAACTTAATTGTACCCCTACAATCATCAATTCCTAACTTCCCCCAAAAGCAATCAAAATAATACATCATAATCATTCAAAACAGTCTGATAACTCTTAGTCTGATATCTACGTTGAATATAGTCAATCCATTTTTCCATTCCTTTAAGTATCTTTCTTGTATTGTCTTTCAAAAGGCTGATATCTTCGCCATCTCAGCCAAATTGGCAACTTTCAATATCCATTCTTCTATTGTTGGTACTTCTTTTTTCTTCCAATATTGTCCTATTAGTAATCTTGCTGCAGTTATTAGATTTAAAATCAATTTAGTCTCAATTACTGTACAATCCGTAATAATTCCCAACAAGAAAAATTGCGGCAGGAACTTTATCTTCTTTTTCAGAACATTTTGTAAAATCCACCAAATTTTTATCCAAAAGGCCTTTATGTCCTTACAAGTCCACCAAATGTGAAAATATGTAGCGTCATCACAATTACATCTCCAACATTTTGCTTGCATTTCTGGATACATACACGATAATTTTTTAGGATCTAGATGCCATCTATAAAACATTTTATAAAAACCAGATAAATCTTGATTGCAGAAAATATGACTTCTGCAACAGAGTTATTAACACTTGGAACACACTACCTGACTCTCTGGTCTCTTCCCAAAATCCCCAAAACTTCAACCAAAAACTGTCTACTATTGACCTCACCCCTTTCCTAAGAGACCTGTAAGGGGCGTGCATAAGAGCACAAACGTGCCTACCGTTCCTGTCCTATTGTTTCCTGTCATTATATCAAATTAATATAGTTATTGCATACTTTTGCTCATATATATGCTTATATGATATGTAGTTATTTTATGTTGATGCTTGTGTATATTGTTGTGACAAAATAAAATAAAATAAATAAATCTTCTTTTCCATTCCAGCCTCACTCAATATATATTTAGTATCCACGCTAAATAAATGGGAAAAGAGCATACAGCCAGGCCTTACTCTTTTGCTAGCTTGGAAACAAATGGTTTCATCTTGTCATTTATTATGGGTTTTTGCATGGAATCAATCAGATCTAAACACATTCCACAGCCTGATATAATGGTTAATATAATCAATACCCTTCCTTATAGTCAATAAAGCACACATTGACTTCTTTTTGGCATTCTCTGTATTCCTCAATTATCCAGCAGGCATCAGCAATAAGGTCCTTGGCTTTTTTCTAAAATCAGTTCTAACATCTGGCACACACCGTTGACAGATTCAAGGAACAATTAGAACAAAGCAGGATGCCAGAAGACATAACAAGTCTGACAACTACCATCAAAATCATATCTCTTAAGACACTAACTGCTCAACCTAAGGCTTACAGGTAAACCTCACTACATGCAGGTTGCCTCCACCCATGCCATATCAAATGATGCCTTTGTCATGGTCACCAGGAAGTGACCATCCACATGCAGCAACTTTTAATATTGCTACTAGCGAATTTAGGTGCATCTTTTCTCTAGCTGGGCATGACTTTTATATCTTGAGTTACTCTTCATTCATTATTCTTTACTCCCAGTAACAAAATCCCTGCCACAATGAAGCAGTTAATAAGACTTGGAGATGGGGGGGCACCATATTCAGGGAGGGAGGGAGGGAGGAAGGGAGGGAGGGACGGAGGGATGGAGGAGGAGGAGGAGGAGGAGGAGGAGGAGGGAGGGAGGAGGAGGAAGAAGGAAGGAAGGGGAGGAGGAGGGAGAGAGGGAGGAAGGGGGGAAGGCAAGAAGGAAGGAAGGGGAGGAGGAGGAGGGAGGGAGGGAGGGAGGGAGGAGGAGGAGGAGAGAGGGAGGGAGGAAGGAAAGAAAGAAGGAAAGAAGTGGAGGAGGAGGAGGGAGGGAGGGAGGGAGGAAGAAGGGAGGGAGGAAGGGAGGGAATAGATACTAACACAAATTTTATTATTCAGCTTTGGGAGGATGGGTACTTACTATTGAAAATAAATGAAGTGAAGATGTTTAGGCTTTGCCTTTCAGGAAACTCTTTCTTTTTTAAAAGGAGCTTCTAAGAACTCAAGGTTTGCTGTGAAAAGAGAATAAGGACTTCAGTCGCCCGATGCATTTTCAGATTTTTTTCTAAGACAAACACTCTCTGATATTTGTTTCATATTAGTCATCATTAGCGGTAATAGTATATACAATCTATGCTCTCCCACCCCAGTTTGGGAGAACCAGTGGTAGCAGCGGTGGGAGGCTCCGCCCACCCGCCCAGACGTCATCAAATATGCTCTGCGCATGCACAGAAGCTTCTGTGCATGTGCAGAAGTGGTGCATGCATGTGCGTAAAGCGAGTGTGCACACGCGAGCGAACCAGTAGCAAAGGTAAATGAAACCCACCATTGAATCTGTGGTAAAATTCGTTTGCAACTCTACTTTTTAAGGTTCACATTCAAAGCTAAAAATTATGTCACTAAGTAATATTTCTAATAATCCAATGACAATGTCAAAAAATAAGCACTGTTTTAAGTAAATAGAGATAATTAGAATGAAACGTATACTGTGTTCCACTCAGAGAAATTACCAACTTCTGTGTTCTTTCCATGTGTAAAATAAGTGAGAGTGAGTAATTACGTAACAACATAATTTCAAAATCCAGTGATTACTGGTGTTTTCTTTTTTACATGTGTTTCTCTGCAGTTTATTGCAAACCTCATTCGTGTTGTAAGAGACCTCTTAATCTAATTAGGGAAGAGAAGTAATACTCTGTGTCTTATGTAGGTGCCAACAGCCAACCAAATATCAGACACTGAACAGTCACAACAAACTGTTTGCAATCAAAGCACACCATTAAAAAAAAAACACTTACACACACGGTGGATTAAATTTGAATAATGAGCTCAATGGAAGAAACTGCAATCTGCGCGCAGTTGTTACAAAGTATACAAGCAGAAAGAGCCTTGATTTCTTTAGTAAATTATGCACTGCAAATTAGTCATTCATCAGCTCTAATTAAAACACTGGAAATTGTAAGCTCGAAGACTTTGGGTGTTCCGACACATTTGCCTATTTTAGAACAGTTTTAATACATCTCTGTTTTACATAAAGGGTTAGACTAATGCTCAATGTATGCAACTTTGGCCCATGATTTAGCATACACCAATGCAGACAGACTTGGGCGACTGGGTTTGTTGCACAAAAGTCAGGCATTCCACTGTATTTTTCTCATCATTATTCAGCACACAAATCACCTGTAGACACCAATTTATCACATGATAAATCACCAAATAACAGGGTCCATGTATTCTCAATGCAGGTAACGGTGTTCTTTTTTCTCTCTCCCAAAAGATTGTCTCCAAATTAGAAAGGACTATATTCATTTACAACAATTATATTTTTTTAAAATGAAAGAGGTCTCAAAAACACTTTCAGGAAAGACTCTGCCCTCCAAATGATAGAACGCTAACACTTACTTAGTAGCTTTATGTGTTTATAGAATTTGTATGGCAGCAATGCAATTCTAGGTGGCTTAAGTGAAACAATCAAAATGACAATCAAAAGTAATAAATTACCTATGTCAGTTTCCTACCATGTTAACTATGTATTGGGCACATGCGAGATTTGTTGTTGGGTGTTCAGGCAGAACATTTCAGCACTTGGTCTCATGGATGTACAATAAGCAAATTAACCTTACTGGTATGTCTACCAGTTGAATCCAAGACCAGTTTAAGCAGGCAATCCCGTTCGCTAAAGAGTTTGGATGGGATTGTACCATCCAAAATGATCACATTTATGGGAGCATGTCGTCTGAATGAAACATGCAGCTCCTAGACCCCTTTGCAGCTCTAAGAACCCCCTGAATTCACACGATTAAAAACTATGGCAAGCCACATCTATGGAGATTCTCAGTCATTCGGGTCATGGCTGCCCAAATGGGTGTTTTCAAGAGGCAACTGGACTTTCTGGGGGTTTTTTTGCAGACGTTTTACTTCTCATCCAAGAAGCTTCTGCAGCTCTGACTGGATAGTGGGGAATGAAAGGATTTATACTCTTTGAAGATTGTTGAAAAGACTGTGTTGTAGACTGGAGATAGACATCATCTATCTTCCTGTTTGATTGTTTCTCTGAGTTGGTGGTTCCTTGATTGGGGTATTGTTTATTGCTTGGTTGTTGGTCTGATATTAAACCTGGTGTTAATCCCTGTATATATGGGTGTTGATTGCTGGTGAGGGGATGTTTTGGAACTTTGGTTTCCTTTCTGGCTTTTGGATTCTCTTTTTTTAATAGTATGTACATGTTGTTTATCTCTATGTGCCTGTTACTGGCTGATTGGTCTGAGCACACAAATTGTACAACACATGTACAGTCTTAACCACAGTTTCAACTGGGAAATTGAGTATCCTGGACCAAGCTAAATCCCAAAAAAAGCTACAGAATTCCTGGAAGCCTAGCACTCTTTTGGATACATAGCCCTTAATTGGAAGGACTGAGGAAAAAAATTACCTGTGTGTTCCCATTTCTACACCTTCCTGCATAAGGTCTCGAGTCTTCAGAGATCTTTTTGAAGCTTCTTCTGCCTATGTAATTTATCTCTGCAAGGATCTAAAGGAAATGATAGTTGTTGATGAATTTGAACTCTCTGGGTAACCCCTCTATCACATGCTCCGTACAAGCCCTTGGAAGACAATAGTCATCCTAGAACATCATCTGTGGTCTGCACAGAGCCACATTAGTTTCTCTTAGAAGGGTTTCATCCACCAGCATGATAAGCCTCTTATTTCTCAGTGTGGCTCTTCTTTCCTGTGGTGGAATTTCTTTAACTCACAGGGGGCACAAATGTTTTCTAACATCTTCTGTGTCATGGTTTGTTCAGCTGATTTTAAAGAGAGACTTTGATTGGTTGATTCTTTGAAGCACATTTTTTCATGTGTTTGTCTCTGCCCCAGGTTTATTTTCTCCTGTTTGATGTCTTCTTCACTTCTGAGTGCCTCCTGGAAAGCTTCAGACGCCCTTTTCATGAACCTTTCATTTCTGCTGATGTATTTCAATATAGCAACTCTTCCCTCAAGTCTTTTCACTTGGTCCTGCAATAAGAAAATAAGCTTGACTTTTTAGCAAGTACCACAAGGGTTCTTCTCAGGTGAAAAGATTGTGATATGTATTTTTTGGGTCACAGTGATGCTTCCTTTATGATTCATGTTGTTTGGAACCTCCTTGGCCTATTTCTTGAGTTTCCACACAAATCTGTTTTTCTTTTCTTCAGGAAGACAGGATAGGAGAGGAGGAGGGAGGGAGGGAGGGAGGGAGGAAGGAAGGAAGGAAGGATCTCCTCTTTGATTTTCCATGCTAAATTCCTCTTTGTACTTCCTGTTTGTTCCCTTAAACTGCTTGAACTAAACCAGCAAGAGCAATTCTCCAATCAGACATAATCAGAACCCTATTTGCTAGAGATACACAGTGTCTATGGAGATTCTCAGTGATCCATGTCATGGGTGTTCCAAAGGTGCTTTTTCAAGAGGCAATCAGATTTTCTGGTTTTTCTTTGAAGATATTTTGCTTCTTATCCAAGAAGCTTCTTCTTCAGAGCTGATGAGAAGCAAAATGTCTTCAAAGAAAAACCAGAAAATTTGGTTGCCTCTTGAAAAAACACCTTTGAGACATCAGTCCACAGCACTCACTAAACTATCAGCAATGACTGGCTTCTATTTTTAAATTTATAGCTCAGTGGTGAAATTCAAATATTTTACTACTGTGGGCGTGGCTTGGTGGACTTGGTGTGGCTTGATGGGCATGACAGGGGAAGGACACTGCAAAATCTCCATTCCCACCTCACTCCAGGGGAAGGATACTGCAAAATCTCATTCCCACCCCACTCTGGGGCCAGACGGAGGTGGTATTTGCTGGTTCTCCAAACTATTCAACATTTCCGCTAGCGGTTGTCCAGAACCTGTCAGAACCTGCTGGATTTCACCCCGCTATAGATGCCATACTACATTCTTTAGAAATGGACTATATTAGCTTGGAGTTTAACAATATAAAAGGGACACACAAAAAATCAGAGACTGGAAATCATACTCTTCCATATTTCAGGGGGAAAGGTGACTTTCAGTCATATAGTTTCATTCTATTTGATAAATGAATTGTCCCCTTCAAACGGTAACATGCAGAATTGAAAGATGACAGAATGATTTCATTTGAACTTTGAAATGTTCTTAACAAGAAAGGCTGGAATAAAAAAAGGGGGGGGGAAATTCAGAAAGCTCTGAATGCAATAAGGAAAACTCACTACAACATTTGTAAGGCTAAACCAGAAAAAGACAGGAATCTATACGCAAGGCCTATTTCCATGCATTTAGCCTGCAGGTCTGAAAGAAGGTTTGGGGGAAACACTCATAAAACATGACACATGGGAATCCTGCTGCATTGTGATTTCCAGTCCTCAGGAGCTATGGAACTGAATTCAATATATTTTGTGCAAAAATGTTTTTAAGCAGCAGGATAGGTGGGATTTGAGATAAGGCCCATTTCTTAGGGTATTATACTGAAGTCAGAATTGTAGAACTCCCTTTCTCGCCTTTTAATGTTTCTTACATTTATTTTGCATTGCCTTTTATTGTAGCTGAATGTTTGTGCAACTGGACGCTTATTGAGGATTCTAATCCACTATCATGGTTAGAATTACAGGATGAAGAATGGCAGAAAGTAACTATACTAAACTACTACTAACTGATAAATATAGATGCTGATTTGTATTTGTATAATGGTGTAATGAAAAAGAAAGCTTTGCAACTTTTGTTAACATTTTGTTGGCATATGGCAGGGAATGCTGCAGGTCCCATCACCAAAGGAGATACACCTGGTGGAACCCAGAAGAAGGGCCTTCTCCATGGTGGCTCCCTCTCTCTGGAACATCATTCCCCCAGAGATTAGAACGGCCCCCACTCTAATACTCTTCCAAAAGGTGCTAAAGACCTGGTTCTGCCAGCGGGCCTGGGGAACCCAGAGCGGGATGGAGCTCATTAAATGGCTCATGTGATCAGCTGTCGCTGAGGCAGGAGGTGGGGGGTGATTTTATTACATTAATTTATTTGATTTGTATTAGTTGTATTGTTTTTTAAATGTCATTTTTTATTCTGTAAGCTGCCTTGAGTTGTCATGGGCCAATAGGCGGCAATATAAATTTAATAATAAGTAAATAAATATACCACAACACTCTCCAGTAAATAATAGATGACCCTACTACAACAATTAACTTCCACATGTTTTTCTGTTAAAAAAATAAAACAGAAGCCACTATGAAAGGATATTTGATAATAACACTATATTATAAATGTATGGAATCAAATGCAATTCTTTCATTGGTAAACTAATACAATTCTCTTTCAATGTCCTGGCTTCCTTCCCACTGTTTGCAAATTGTATATACTGATTATCCTTATCCGAATAGGTGGACAATTTTTTTTTCAATATTTAGAAATTTTCCAATAACTGAGCCAAAAATATTGTAATATTTTCTCTTTCCTCATTTCTTTTCTTCTGAGTAAAGACAATATTATCCAACTTTGCTAGCACCAAAATCCTGCATTTCTGGTTATTTTTTAATAGGAAAGCAATCAATTTCTATCAGAAATAATTTGGAAAAGAATTGTATTTTTTTCTGTAAAATGAGAAACTTCCTTCTCCAGATTGAATATAGCAATTACTTCTATGACTGTATATGAATTAGCTAAAAATACTGAATAGGGTTTTATTTTAAAATGGGAATAACTGTGATTATATTTTCTTTGTGTCTCACTATCTAGAATACCTAAATACTTGTTCTTTTTTTTTTTAAGTTAAAATTCAGTATCTGAGAATTATGGCTTATCAAATGAGAGCTAAGTGAACTCTGTCACCTCTGATTTTTCATTTTCTTCACTTTCTTTGTCTATTTCTTTTAATTCTTGTGACCAGTTGTAATAGGACTGCCTGCTTTCACATGTGAAATGAATTATGTGTAACGGGAGCCTTATAAAATAGATAACTGCTATACAGTTATGTAAGTACAATTATTTTGTGATTCTATGACTCTGCAAACTGATTGACTCTTGTCTTGGTCTGCACCAAAGTGCCAGAACTGTAATTGCTAGTAATTCTACAGTAATGTAGATTACCTGTGCTTTTATAACCTGAGCTTGCAACATAATGCCGTTTCAGCTCCCAAATATTTTGAAAAACTAAAAAGAAGTTCTGCTTTTTTATTTCTGTTGAGAAATGATATAGTGCTCAAAGAGCTGTATTGCAATACTCTTTGGAGGATTTATTAATTTAAAAAACCTATTTGAACATGGAGTATAAATTAATGGAAACATTGATTAGATTACTCATCTGGAGCATTGTATATTGCCCTAATACTCAAAACCTCCTTACCAACCATAACAAGATAATTTCATGCATCTACCAGTATTATTTGGCACTGCTTCTGAATGCTGATGTTAAAATTGCTTCCAAGATCTTATTACTTTCTTTCACCCTTTTAGAAGACTAGTATGACATTTAAGAAATGAAAATCAAACTCAAAAGGAAGCTTTGGTTCCTAGTGTCTTCCATTTTAAAAAAATGATTACAGAAAAATGCATATATATAAAAAGTTCTCTCTCAGAACAAGCTTCCTGTTGCTGTTAAGATTTGTTTGGGAGTATATCTAAACAAAATTAATGAAAGCAAGATGCTTGTTTTGAAATCAATGTTTAAAGAAGGTATTAAAATGCTGGTAATCTACCTAAACTCTTCAGGTGTTTTATTTCTCCTTACAGAGAGAGATGAAACTGGTTGACATTAAAAGAAATGAAAAGAAAGTCAACTTAATCCCCTGGAATGGGGAGAATTTCTACTAAGATAAATAAATACAGTGCAAAACGAATAATGTGCAAAATATATTAAAACTAGAGTAGGGGAGGAATTGTTTCAATTTGCCATTTCTCAAAGACTCAGATTCACTCATATATCATTCTTTGAGCTAGCAATTTGTTTTGGGTGCCATACTGAGAAATTGGGTTCCTTTAATCTGTATTTCTTTGCGCAAGTAAATTTGTTCACACCACCAGCATAGGAACCCAACCACAAAATCTATTTTTCAATCAATGTGCAATTAAAAATCTAGATTATTGCAGTCCTTTGGAGAGCAGACTAATACATTCCCCCATTATTTTCCATGGCTAAGATCTGTCATACCAATAATTCGACAGATATTATAATTTGTAAGATGCAGAGCAGGAAGCTCATGCACTTTTAAGATCAAAGTATACTTCAAATGTAGTCTTATTTGTTTGTTTGTTTGTTTGTTTGCCACTCATCTCACTATTCAAAGTGAAATCCTACTTATTCTGAAATAAATAGAAGAAAGAGACACTGAATATTTGTTCCTGCCTCAAATTCCTGGCTAATTTCAGGAACAATACTTACTGTGAGATTCCCATAAATGTTCAGCAACTCATGCTTACCATGAGATTCCCATAAATGTGATCAGTAAGGTCACAGATCAAATATTTATTGTCTTATGACAATAAATAAAGTCAAAATTTTATTCATTATGGCTTGTGAAACTCACAGTACACCTTTTCAGCGGTCTGTTATGAATGTGTGAAATGGCTACAAGAACACAGCGGTCCATCAGCCCAAAACTGTATTATGTTTTAGCAGCACTTCTGAATTTTCAGTTTTATAATATAGATGGTAAACAAGTTCCTTTAATACTCATCAATTTCTTGTAGGATCAGAACCATTGAGAATACATGAAAGGGTACAGTTTTCTCATAAATGAACATCTGAAAAGGGCTAATTGCTTAATATGGAATTAAATCAATCAATTTATTGTTTATGTGCCATCAAGTTAGTCTCAACCTTTTTAATTTATATTTACTGTGGATTCTAGATAAAGTAAAAGATAAATCTAAAGAAAAAGATATAAAAGAAATAAGTGCAATCAAAATAAACAGGAGAGAAAAATACTAAAGCTATGAAATATAATTACTTTCAACCTTCTCTTCAATAGATGTTAACAAACCTATCCTCTCTCCTCCCTCTTAACTCTTCCAGAAGAGTTCTCTTCAACTCCTTCTCAGTTGCTTTAACCATTAAATCCACAAATTACCATTTCAGTTCTTCTTTTTTTGAAAAAGTTCATAACAGGTTCATCAGGTTGGTCTCAACCTACTGATTTGTCATCCGCCTGAAACTTCAGACCTTCCAAGAGTATATCCATCACTGCTGTCATCCAGTTCATCCACTGCTAACTTGCATATCTCTCTATAACTTTCTTTTCGCAACTGCCAGCTAATATTTAGGAAAAAAAAGACATACAATATGACATCATTACAGTCACAGCCTCCATACTCCCAACTTAAAAGTCAGAGTGAAACTAAACATGACAACAGCATAGAATGTCACTGACTGGATGTTATCGTCAGAAATTTAAGAAGGAGTTGCCAGGAAATGTTTTGTTTGGCCTAATTTATTTCAGTGATATTTTTGTTTTTTAAAGAGAAGATAGATAGATAGATAGATAGATAGATAGATAGATAGATAGATAGATAGATAGATAGATAGATAGATAGATAGATAGATAAAAAAGGGGGGTATATCAATGCAGAACATAATTTCTAAAATGTTAATAAACCTTAAGTTGCTTTAATGATACAACAAAAGCTGTGGATAGCATTAATAGACAATTGTGAAATCCATTTAATTGTATCATATAAAAAAGGTTCCCATCTTAGCTTACGGTATTTTTATGAAGTAAAAAGTGGGATTTGGACTTTTCCAGAAATGATGTAAATAGCAAATAAGATGATTAGAATACTGAAAAGGTATATAGAAAACAATAAATGTTATCATAGTAATAAGAGTGAACAGTAAATAGAAAAAAAATCTTAAGTATTATAGAAACAGAAGAAGAAAAAGCCTCATCCTCAATGCTTCTCACACAGTAAACAATTCATCCAGTAAAAATGAGTTTTAATATAGTGGAATGCATCTGTATGCATTCAGTTAAACAAGCAACAGCCTCTCACTATCCCATCAGGTACAATGTGGCAGGTCATTGGTAGCCATTAGTAGCCACAGTCACAAATTGACTATGTGACAGAACTGTCATTTCCTTAACATGTGAAATGTCCCCATCTTCTGCTGGCACTACTCCCTGGAAAGTAATTCTTGATGCCCTAAATAATACTAAGCAAATGATTGCTTTCAATATCCCGCTGTGCAGTAACCTTTTGCTTAATTTTTTTAGCTTTGATTTCCTAGTTTGTATTTAGTGCATGTATGGTCAAAGATATTAATCTATAAAAGTTAGAACACAGCTGCTACAACAATAAGAATCAAATCAAAACATACCCTGTTCTAAAATAACAAAAGGGCAGAGGATTTCTCAACTCAAATTTTACTTGCTTCTTTTTCAACAATGCTTTTAATTTAAGTTCTTATTTCTAGTTCACATTTCCACAAATAACTTGTTTACTTAGCTTGTGCTATTTCCTTCTAAAACAGTGGTAATCAGCCTGGTCCCTATTACCCACTAGTGGGCGTTCCAGCTTTCATGGTGGGCGGTAGGGGTTTTGTCCAATACTGAAGCACTTTCCTTTTTTTTTAATTTAATTGACTTTAAAAAAAATCATAACATTATTTAAAAACATTTTCATTAGGTTTTCATAAAATTCCCTGTGACAATTTAAATTTCTGAAAATATACTATTTCTACTGCCTGCGCATAAGTTTAGTTCACATTACATAAGTGAAACTAAATGGCGCTATAGTGCGATCGCAAACAAAAGAGCCTCGCTACAGAATAGCTTACGCATCTCCCGCCACACCACCCAGCTGTAACAGACAAGCAGAGCTGGTAGCCAGCGCCCCCCCCCAAACCCAATCCACGATGTGCGAGAGGCATGCGCAGACGACGGTACACTTTATAAATCACCATTACTGTGGAATCGGTGGGCGGTTAGAAAATTTTACTACTAACAGAGATACAAAAGTGGGCAGTAGGTATAAAAAGGTTGACTACCCCTGTTCTAAAATGATCAGACATTTGTTATAATTATCATCACTGCCACCGTCTTTATAATCTGATTAACTACTACCAGTAATTATCTAAGAATTCTATAGATGCAAAGAAAGAAATAAGCAAAGAAAGAATCTCCCTCCATGGAGGTATCTTCATACAGTCAGTATTCTGGAGGTGTTGTTTTTTTTGTTTTTTTTTTACAAAAAAGGTTCTCCTGACAAACACTGAAAATCCAAAATGGCCACAGAGTCTTCTAATGGAGTTCAAGCTAGGCAAAAAATTCCACTCAGTGCTCATACACTTATATTTTATAAATATTCATCCTTTCCGAGTAGACTCATTTCTTTTTAAGTGTGTGTGACGGAAGAAAATAGTATTCTATTCTCAGATCTTCTTTCACAGAATAACTTTTATTTTTCTCTCTCTCTATTAAAGTCTCTAAATCAGGGGTAGTCAACCTTTTTATGCCTACTGCCCACTTTTGTATCTCTGTTAGTAGTAAAATTTTCTAACCGCCCACCGGTTCCACAGTAATGGTGATTTATAAAGTGTACCGTCATCTGCGCATGCCTCTCACAAATTGTGGATTGGGTTTGTGGGGGGCACTGGCTACAAGCTTTGCTTGTCTGTTACAGCTGGGTGGTGTGGGGGGAGATGCGCAAGCTATTCTGGGATGAGGCTCTTTTGCTTGCGGTCACACTATAGCGCCATTTAGTTTCACTTATGTAATGTGAACTAAACTTATGCGCAGGCGATACAAATAGTATATTTTCAGAAATTTAAATTGTCACGGGGAATTTTATGAAAACCTAATGAAAATGTTTTTAAATAATGCTATGAATTTTTTTAAAAAAAGTCAATTAAATTTAAAAAAAAGGAAAGTGCTTCAGTATCGGACAAAACCCCTACCGCCCACCATGAAAGCTGGAACGCCCACTAGTGGGCGGTAGGGATCAGGTTGACTACCACTGCTCTAAATCCTATGGATATAATCAGAGATGGTATTCAGCCAGTTCCGACTGGTTTGGGCGACCCAGTAGTGGAAATTGCAGGTGGGCCTGCCCACTGGCCCCGGCTCTATGCTGTCCTATTTAAGCACGTTTTTGAGGCCGGGTGCATGCACAGAAGGTGCGTGAGAGAGCAAAGTGCATGCGTGGAAGGCCGGGCATGCACTCACATTTTCAGTGCTGGGAGAACCGGTAGGTAAATTATGTGACTCCCATCTCTGGATATAATCCTATCCATTTTAGTACTGGTTTTGGTTAAGAAAACTGTTCATTAGATTGTGGTATGCTCTGTATTTAAAATGGAACAGTCCCACTGAATTTTTTTGCTACACCTTTCCTGTTTATTTAATGATGGGACTTAAAACTCACGTCATAAAAATAGAGATTCTAGGTTTGCTTGTTTGTTTTAACACTGTAGAGATTCTAAGAGCAAAGCAGGCAGCTTTCTATGCAATTATTTATGAGGAAAATACAAATGTAAATGAAAAGATTAACATGAGCTTCACAGACAAATTGCAGGCTCATTGTTAACTTGGTCTGCTGTTCCTGATCTTGAAAAGCTTTCATATTAATTGTTAAAGATGGAATTCAAATTTCAGTGCTCTGCTACTTTAAGTTCCATTCGCTAATAATTATCTTTCATTTCTGCCTTGAGACAGAAAAGCATTCTGGATATCAGCCTGGAAGACAAAGTTGAGTTTAGACTTCAGTATTGACAATTATTAAATCACGGATGGTTTCTTCAGCTTTTTCTTCAAAGATACCTTGTTGGTCAGTGAAATAACAGATTTATTTCCTTTTTTTTTCTTTTTATTTCCACCTGCATTTCTAATGGTCGAAGCTTGATCAGATGCCTCTCTAGGCCTCCAAAAGAACAGCCAAGTATCTATTTACTCAGAGGAAAAAAACTTAGAACTGAAAACTTGGAACACAGAACCTATAAAAAGACTCTGATTTTTAAATACCACAGCGGGCAAAACTGAGTATAGCTGCACTCTTGCCTGCTTTAGCTGAACTTTTCACTGAATAAACCAATTCCTGAATAAGTAGAGGTGTTGTGCCTCGCCCGCCCTCCTCTCCTCAGCCGGGCCCCTCCCATCTCCTGCTATCTGAGCCAGAGACTGATAGTGAAGAAGAATGGCCTGGCATGCCTCCAGCCCCCAGCCCTGGCACCATGCCCGGACAGAATGAGCAAACAAATCTCCCTCCTACAGCGTGTGAGCATGAAGCCAGCCACGTGCTAGAATTGTCGGCAGCAGAGCAGGAGGATGGAAGGACACAGTGGACGGATCCCCGCTTCCAGAGAATGGAGAGGCAACATCAGCAAAAGGAAGGGAGGGGCAGGCCTGGATAAGTGCTGAGTCATGGAGCCACACCCCATGGCCTATATAAAGGATCAGCTTTTTGGCATTCCTTGAGTCAAGCAAAGTCTCATCTGGTTGCTAAAGTCACACCTTGGATTCCTGCCTGCCCTGAGAACTCTGACAAGAATTTGGCAAAGCTGCAGAAGCTTCGTGGCCACGCTTGATACAGACTTCCCAGACCCGGCCATCAGAGGAGGAGTGGGACACGACAAGAGGACTGAGATTTCCAGCCAAGCTTTGACACCATCATTCTTTGGCTGTTTATAACCCTCAAATCCCTATGTGAACATTTTGATCCAACTTTTTTTAATATCCGTTTTTCTCTGTCCTGAATTCTTTGCTCCCTCTGGTTATTTCACTGTTCCTCCCTTTTAACCATTATACTCTGAGATCAACATCACCTCTTTGCTTCTCTTCTATAGCTCATCTCCCAGGTTACCTAGCATTACTGGGTATAAATTGTATAAATCTCCTCCTGAGCCACTTCTGCTGAACTTCACAATCTAACCAATTTGTATATAATGGCATATTGCAGTATTAGTGCAGTTATACTTTGGTTCTGTATACAAGAGAAAGAATTCATTTCAGTCAGATTTTCCAAGTTTCAGGTTAGCTTGGCAAAAGCACCCAAGTTCTTTCCTGTTTTTTTCTTCATGAATTCAGGACGTCAGAAATAAACTTAAGAAAATGTTATCAATAATGAGAATAGTAAATTACGAATGGATTCCTACACATAATTCCCCTTCTCCGCAGAAATTATTTCTTCCCTCTCACACTTTTTTTTTTTCTTTCCTTAGCAGAATTTTCCAAATTTGTCTCAGCTTTCCTTTAGGGTGAACACAACTTTCACCCTAACCTGTCTTTATTGCCTGGGTACTGATTCTATTTGGAACTGTTTAATTACAATTCTTGTAGCAGTCACTGAGAAAATGTAAAAAAAGTAATTTGTTCCTATTTACTTCTCTGACCTTTTTTTTATTTCTTTCCTAGAAATTTCTTTCCTAGAAATAAATTCTCCCAATCATGGCCAGTTGTGGGGAAAAATATTTCTGAATGACTTTCTATTGCAGTGATCACCAACTGGTGGTCCGTGGACTACTGTTGGTCCGCGAGAAAATTTTGGTGGTCCGCAGAAAAATTATTTGTATTTTTTATATTGCACTAAATCAGGGGTCCTCAAACTACGGCCCCTGGGCAATGAACACTTGTGTTGCTGCAGAGAATCTACCCCTTTTTGTGCAGGTTGGAGTGGGGCAGAAATCCTGACTTGTGTGGGGCTTTGGGCGAAGGCTGGAGGGAAGCAATGCTGGTGGCAAAGAGCCAGAGGACCTTGTTCCAGTGGTACTACATCACGGTCTGGAACTGGCTGACCATCTCAGCCTGCTGAGCCTCCAGGCTCCGGTACCTGGCCTTGCACTCCCGCAGGTCTTCCCGCTGCTTGGAAAGCCTATGCTCCTAGACCTCAGTGAGGTGCTTCTGCTGAGCCTCCTTCTCGGTCAGATCCAATTTGAACTGAGTCAGCTGTTTTGCCAACTCTTTCTTGTGGTTCCAGAAAAACCTCTTCTGCATAAAAAAAACTCAGAAGCCATTGTCTTTCAGAGTTCTTTACTAGCATAAGGAAACTGGCACACGATGAGTGAAATTCCAAAACTGAACTTCCGGATTCTTTTCCCAGTTATACAAACCCCAAGAATCCCACCCCCTAACCCCTTTGCTGGTCACATGGTCCCACATTCTCCCAGTTCATTCAAATATCTTCCTGCCACTCCTCCTGCAGATGTGAACACCATCCGACCTTGACCGCTTGAAGAATGTTACCATACCCCTCAACCCCCCTTCTTCCCCTCAGGGGAAAAATGTGGCAGAGTCTGGAACTCTAAGGCCTAGTATGGTTTCCAGGCCTGACAGTGCTTCTGCTGAGCCTCCTTCTTGGTCAGATCCAATTTGAACTGAGTCAGCTGTTTTGCCAACTCTTTCTCATGGTGGCTGCTTAGCTCTAACAACTGCTTCCTGTAGGGGCCCTAAGGAGACCGGGCAGGCAGGGGAGGCGTGGATAGGAGGGGAGGGACAAGCAGAGGCTGGTGAGGTGCCCCTTGACATGAGTGACATCAAGATGGCCACACCCACCCAGTCACATTACCATCTAGCCACACCCACCCACTCAGTCATTAAATAGATCATATTAGTGGTCCATGGGATTTAAAATTATGAATTCAGTGGTCCCTGAGGTCCAAAAGGTTGGGGACCCCTGTTCTATGGGGTTCCCAAACTGAACTAAAATCTTAAAATCAGCTTGTCACTGCATGTAAGCAGTAGAAATGCTGGAATATGAAACACTTCACACGGTTCTTCATTAAGAGGTTTCCTTTTTCTTGCCATTCTCTTGTTACCTAGTTGTTAATCTCCTCTTTTACTCAGAGATGTTTTTCTCTCTTCCCCTATTGATTCCTTTAGTTTTTATGTACAGCACAAGCAGGTGTGATTAATCCACAGGACCAGAGGGGTCCAATTGCCTTCAAAAAGCAAGGATTGTTTTTCCTCAGCAGGAGATTGTGATGCTTGATAATAGCAATAGCACTTAGACTTATATACTGCTTCAGGGTGTTTTACAGCCCTCTCTGAGCGGTTTACAGAGTCAGCATGTTTCCCTCAACAATCTGGGTCCCCATTTTTACCGAACTTGGAAGGATGGAAGGCTGAGTCAACCTTGAGATGGGTGAGATTCAAACTGCCAAATTGCAGTCAGCTGGCAGTCAGCAGTAGTCTGCAATACTGCATTCTAACCACTGCGTCACTAAGGCTCTTGATCTTTTTCAGTTTAAAACTTTGTACTACGCAGGGATATAAATGGCAGAGCTGTTTGGCTCCCAGGCCAGAACATGGTCTGATTAATCATCAATTAAAGAGCTGGTAACTGTTGTGAGGGAGCAATCATGATACCTACGGCTTTTCAAAAGCCCCTCTTGGAGAGAAACAGAAACAATGGGGGTCAAAGTACTCTGAGGGGTCCTTAGTGCTCCCTAAGCTTGTTTGTTTCATAGCAGATGTTTCATTTCCCAAACAAGATAAATTATTAGTGTTAATACTCAGTTGGCAAATTGCAATTGAGTTATATTCAGATACCACTAGATGGCAGTAATGTGTTATTTATTTTTTTTGAATCTGCTACCATCTAGTGGTAGCCATGACAATAAGCACTGAAACTACCTGCTATGTTCAACCACAGATGTTCTGCTTGCCACTCTGTCCCCAATCAATGCCTAGCTTTCTTTTTAGGTGCCTAATGGCTCTAGTTGGGTTTCTTTTGAGATTAAGGGCCTAGCAAGGGCATCCTGTTCTGCAGGTTCCAACCTGCAATACAACCCACTACCAATGCCTCGACTGCGACTTATCTTCAGGCTGTGGATACTGTCTGTAGATACGTTGCCAAAACGAAACAAGTATGCTGATTAAAGCAAAATTTCAACCGGGCTGCTTGTAACAGGTCAAAAAGATAAACATAGAGTCTCTGTGCAAAGTAGCAAACTGCAAGATGCTTGGGATTTTAATTCCCTTCTGCAGTTAAACAAATTGAGGTTAGAAATTCAATTATGTAACAAAGCTGGAGCATCCTGTCACCAGCCTCCTTTCTGTCTCTCCCAAAGGTTTGGGTGCTCTACATATAAAGTTCAGGAAGAGACATATTCACCAAACCCGCTTCTACAGCCAAATTTAATCATTGGGCTGGCAGGATAATGTTTTTAACATTACCATTTTTATTTGGGCAAAATTGATTAATGCCTGGCGTGTAGTTCTGCTGCTTCTTTTTCTTTTCACAAGCTTTGACAGGCATCAAACTTCCCCTCACAGAAACATTACTCCCTCTTCCCCCTCTGTTCCCATGTGAGAGGCCTGTTTTTACTGTATGATTTGACATGCTTCACTCAGGAGATGATAGCTGGCCTTCTAAAATAGAAGCCAGAATCACTGAAAAGGCAGAGATAGTAGTGAGTTACAATACATGTAGCACTCCAGTCTAGACATTTCTGCTGCTCTCTTGCCCTGCCTGCTTTAATCTACAAAGAGATTTTCAGTTATCCCTTTTCACAGGAGATTAATTCTGCTATGACCTGACAACAGGCCTAGTGAGGGCTCATAGTTGTTTATTAATGTATGGGATTTATATTTTGCACTTCCACCAGTGTGTGATGATATTCAAGGCAGCTAACAAAGCAAAACAAAACATAAATAGAATCAGCCTTTTTAATTAAAGACATTAAACTCCCTTTTTACAAGCCTGTAATCCTTTAATTCGGGGTAGAGTTGGGGCGACTGGGTGGAGCTGAGTATTTACTGGCCAGAAGGCAGAAGCCCTTCCTGACACCATGTGGGGGTTCACAGCAGATTATTTTTTTTTGCACCCTAGGATCTGGGTGCAAAGATATCTGCACCCTATATATTTGCTGCTACCAAGGATTAACTCTCTACTGGCCAAATGGGAGGCAAACGTCTTCACTACTAAGCCACCACACCACTCTTTTTTAATCAAAGATTATATGTATATAATCCAGGGTTGATTCAATTTAAACCTATATATCAAAGACCTGTCTGAATAAAATACATCTTGCTTGTGAAAAAGAGTGACTATTCACTACCCCTTAAAATTCATTCCAGAACTTGGATGCTCTAAGGCGGGGGTCTCCAACCTTGGCAATTTTAAGACTTATGGACTTCAACTCCCAGTATTCCTCAGCCAGCAAGCTGGCTGAGAAACTCTGGGAGTTGAAGTCCACAAGTCTTAAAGTTGCCAAGGTTGGAGACACCTGCTCTAAGGAATGAAGCTCTTAAAAAGATGGAAGGAGGAAACTGAAGATGTAGGCTTCCAAAGCTGACACATGGCAGTTTATACATACACATGTACATACATATATATGGAGGGGGTCTGCAGTAAACAGGATTACATAGATACATTTTTTTTCTTATGTCCTATACAGTACAACATCTTACTTAGTTGTGTGGCATCTATTAAGTTTCTATTGTTGGCTACTGATTGAAAATCCCTGGCATCCCAGTAGAGTACCCTGAATTGTGCAATCTGCCCTCTTCTGGATTTATAATTTTGCCACCATCATCCTAAAGGCACAAGCTCTTCACCAATCGGTTTCCACATGCATTTGGATGAATCCTATAATTAGACTGATGATGATAACCTGTGCTTTGGTATAGCAGATATTTGAAGGAAACAACACACATCTACCCCTGCAGTTTCTTCTGATGTCTTTAAAAACTGCCAGGACTACTCCTATCCCTCATATCAAGTAGTAGCTTCCTCTTGTGCTGCTTGTCGATTAAGAGCACAGATGTCAAACTTGCCGTGTCACATTGCCGTCATGTGCCGTATTGCAACGTTTTTTCCCTTTGTAGAGCTGGGGTGGACATGGCCTGCGTGTGCCACATCTGACTCATGGGCTCCAGTTTAACCTCCCCGAGAGACAAACGCAAGAAAGCTAGACTATGAAAAGCAGGACTATCCCATTTGTAGTTAAAGAAAGGGTACAGCTAGTTTCCAGGATCCCCCAGATGCTACAAAAGTGGGAATTTGTGAACCCAGGATGCTCAACTAGACTGAGGCAAAAATAAAAATGTAATAAATCATGCTTGATTCTTCTTTTCGTGCTTTAATTTCTTCCCTATTTGTCCTACTTGTCTTTGCTATCCCTCTATCATTTTCTTTTTTTTCTCCCTGTCTTCTTTAATGCTTTGCTTTTATTCTCCTCTTTATTTTTCCTCCTTTATTACATTAGCTTACAGCAGATGCTGTCTTATTTTTCCATTTATTTTGACAATCCTTGTAGTATTATAATTAGCATTCACATACTAATATTCTCTTTTGATACCATAATCATTACTTTAAGAATATATCTGAATACACATGGAATGTTTCCTTTCTAGAAAACAGCTTCTAGATAAAAGAGCTAAAAAGAAATACCACTAGAAATGGATTAATCTGTTTTACTTTCTATTGTACTTTTAATTAAACTTACATGTGGCTTTTCTAGTAAAAAATAGTGCCCAAGTGTCTCCCAATAAGTACAGATAAAATAACAAGAATTAATTAAAATATTAAAGCTTGTCCAATAAAATTTCATCAAATAAAAACAATCCAATAAGAAACAAATAACAGCACCCAGGAGGTTATCTTGTACTTCAGCAATAAGTCATCCTAAATACCAAAAGTCTCTCTGAATAAAAACACCTTTTAGACCAGAGAGAAAACATAACATTTGCATTTTTAAGCAGATGCCTGTCATTGCAACTGTAATAGTGAAGGTCCCTTCAGCAGCGGTGAAATCCAATTTTTTTTTACTACCGGTTCTTTGTGCGTGGCTTGGTGGGTGTGGTGTGGCTTGGTGGGCATAGATTGGTGGGCATGGTAGGGGAAGGATAATGCAAAATCTCCATTCCCACCCCACTCCATGGGAAGGATACTGCAAAATCTCCATTCCCACCCCACTCTGGTGGTATTTGCCGGTTCTCCAAACTACTCAAAATTTCTGCTACCTGTTCTCCAGAACCTGTCAGAACCTGCTGGATTTCACCCCTGCCCTTCAGAGTCATGTCCTTCTCTTCAGGCCCTTCCCTTCTGAAATTATCCCCCATATGGAGATGGATGGTAACCAGAAAATTAGGTCTCTTGGCTTCCATCACTTCCTTGTTACAAACCCAGCCCTCTATGGAGCCAGGTAAATTCTCACCTCATCTTAATTGGTCTAAGTCAGGGGTCCCCTGACTTAGTCCATGGATTCCCAGTCCCAGTCCATGGACTGGCACCAGGCCACAGAATGCCAGAAACTGGGCTGCCCAAACAAGCGAAGCCCCATCTGCGGGATGCAGACAGCATGCAAATTTATGCCCCCTCTGGTCTGTGGGAAAACCTCTCTCCATGGAATTGGTCCCTATTGGGTTGGGGGAGGGGCACTGGTTAAAGCTACAGAAAGAAGAAACCAGAACCAAAACTTTGGGGAATGAAAAGCTCAGCCAAGCTGAGGCAAGTGTTAGAAGGCCCTCCAGACAACTCCAGACAAAAATATATATTATTAGAAGTGCCAAAAGACGATAAGGCTCTGCATAGCTTAAGCATAGTTAAAGAGATAAAATGCAAAAAAAAAAAAAAGATAATCCAATTCTAACTGCAGGCAAGCAATGCAATTTCCAACCTTGTCTAAAATCACCCTTCCTCCAGGACAACTCTCTCACCAAAAGACGCCACAATCTTAATAAAATCCTATTCTTTTCTTTCACCAACTCTCAGTGATCAGGTTGACTCGTTTTAGGTACCTAAGATGGGCTTATTAGTTAAAGGGCCAGCTGGTCCCTACTGCAGGTAATCCTCGACTTAGGACCACAAAGGAGCCCCAAATTTCTGTTGCTAAGCGAGGGAGTTCTTAAACGAGTCACGTCCCATTTTATGATATTTTATTTATTTATTTATTTATTTATTTATTTATTTATTTAATCGCATTTTTATACCGCCCTATCTCCCAGGGCGGTTTACAGCCTAATAAAAACATACATATAAATACAAAATAAAACACCAATTAAAAAACTTATTAAATAAGGCCGAATATTAAAAAATTGCGATAAAAATAATAAAACCCCATTAAAACCAAATTTAAAATTTAAAATTCTAGTCCAGTCCTGCGCAAATAAATAGATGTGTCTTAAGTTCGCGGCGAAAGGTTCGAAGGTCAGGAAGTTGGCAAAGTCCAGGGGGAAGTTCCTTCCAGAGGGTGGGAGCCCCCACAGAAAAGGCCCTTCCCCTGGGTGTCGCCAGTCGGCACTGCCTGGCTGACGGCACCCTGAGAAGTCCCTCCCTGTGAGAGCGCACGGGTCGGTGGGAGGCAATTGGTGGCAGCAGACGGTCCCGTAGGTAACTCGGCCCTATGCCATGGAGTGCTTTGAAGATAGTTACCAAAACCTTTCCAAGGTAGTTAAGCAAATTACAACAGTTTTTAAGAGAACCATGAAGTTGTTAAGTGAAGTGGGCTTCCCCATTGACTTTGCTTGTCAGAAGCTCCCCTATGAAGGACGAGGCAACCATCACGAATACATTTTAGTTGCCAAGCATCCAAAGTCTAATCATGTGACTGTGGGGATGAAGCAATGGTTGTAAGTGTGATAATTGGTCATAAGTCCCCTTATCTGGTGTATCTTTGAATGGTCATTAAACAAATGCTTTTAAGTTGAGGAATAACTGGACAGGTAGTCCTCATTTATCAACTGCTTCCTACAGTTCACAATTAAAACTGTGATGAAAAAGTAATTAGCAACCAATCCTACAGCTGATAATCTTACAGGAAAGTTGAAGATCATAAGCACAGTTACATTTTCACTTAACCACCACTTCGCTTAGTGACAGAGTTACTGGTCTCAACTGCAGTTGCTAAACAGGAACTACCTATATAGCAATGGAATGGGATTCTTTTTCTCCTCGAGAAGGTCTATTCATGGCTCTTGGTTTGAGCTCCAAGCTTGGCAATTTGGTTGCAAACATTTCATCATCATTTGAGGAGACATCGTCAGTGCGTTTTGAGTTGTGCTCATCTGTTAGAACACAGGTCTTTAAAAACCCTTTTTATGAGATGCAAATTAGTCCGAATACTATTTGTTCAGATATTTCTGAATTGTGATCTGATTTCAGAGTGTTGGATTGGCTGGCTGTTGTTGCTGGGCTATAGTTAAATACTGTCTGTGTAATGCAGATTAAGGTACTTCTGAGTCATGGTCTGGTTTCAGCTTGTTTGATAGTTTGAGTGGCTGTTATTACTAAGACGTGATCCAATTTCTTGTGAGCCGATGGGTTATAATTTTGTTGCTGCGTAGTGGGGTGCCTGTTTGTTAGATTTAAATGCTACCTTCAGGATGCAATTCTTTCGTTCTCAGCAATTGGTAGACTGGGTCGATGTCAATATGTCTGTTTATTGACTTATTGGTGGAAAACCAGGCTTCAAGGAATTCTTTCTCTCCTTGATTTCACCTGGGTTACAACTGTGGTCCCAGTTAGATCAAATTTGTGATCTTCTGAATCTTTGTGAACTGACATGAGGGATAGTGGGCAGTAGTGAGATTCAGCCGGTTCGGACCAGTTCGGGTGAACCAGTAGTTAAATTGCTGGCTGGCCCTGCCCCTCCCCTTCCAGGAGTCTCCACGCACCCCATCCCGGTTAAGTACAGGGAGGCCTACTAGGCCAAAATAGGGCATGAGGGGGAGCAGCACCTCCCCTTGCAGCCTGTTTTCACTCTCAGGAGGCTGCAGAGAGGCCTACTAGGCCCAAAAAAGGGGACAGAGGGCATTGCATCCCCCCTGTGGCCCATTTTTGCTCCCAGGGGATGCAGGAGGCTGAGTGCTGCCTGTCACACCCCTTGGCCATGCTCACCATGGCCATGCCTACCCAGCCGGTCATTAGGCCAGAGAACTGGTTGTTAAATTATTTCAATCCTACCACTGATAGTGGGTCATGTCTTTTGATAGCCAGGAAGTGTTCATGCAGTCTGGTTGATAGCTTTTTTCCTATTTGTCCAATATAGGTCTATTCATTTTTTCTGAGTCCTTATCCTAATATATATATATATATATATAAAATGCATATAATTAAACATTTCATTTGTGCCATATTCGCTGGCATTTTGGACATTATTTGATGTCATGCAGGCCTTTGATATATACTTTTTATTATGATTGGAGGTCACCATCACAAATTTCAAAGAAGAATGAAAACTGAAGTGTAATGATTTTCCAATTTATTATCTTGATCTAGGAAAGTCAGTTCATGAATTAAATACTGGCTTTTTTCTACCTGTCCATTAGACAAGGAGTTTCAGAAATAGTGTTTCTGCCCAATCTTGTCTCTAATGAGCTTTCTCTTTTAGATGTTGGTCCCCATAGGACTTACTGCATGCTTAATGAAGTTTGTTCAACCTTTTCCACTGTGTTATTTCTTTTAAACATTTTGTGCAGATAATATTTGTTTAGTAAAGCTTTTGGAGAGAAGATTAAAAATGCACCATTATATTTAAAAACAATCTAACCTTTACGATGGTGGCGAATACCTGTAGCTTGAATGTAGGATGAGGGTGGAGGTTCGTTCTCTGAGCTTGTTGATTGGTTTCCGAACGCTTTGTTACCAGGCTAGGTAAAATCTTCAGCAGAGTTTTTAGGGGATGTTTGTGTTTTTCTGCTTATAAATGCTTTGTGTGAGCAGTAGGTCTTGTAATGAGTCAGGTGTGGGTGTGTCAAGTGAGGATCTTTTGATGGATCTTGTGATGGGGAGGTCACGTCAGGTGAGGGTCACTGGGAGGTAAAGTGCTGGTTTTGGGCGGGGAGTTGGTTGAGGTTTGGTCCCGTCACTGGTTGACCGTGTGGTTGATTTTAATTCTGAGGGGTTCGTAGGCTTGTTGTAGATTGAGGTTAATGGCATTGCTTTTGGAGGTCCTTTGTCTTCATTTTTAGCATTTACTTTTTTACTTTTACACTAAGAGTTAAGAAAAAGGATTCATTCAAACACAATCAGATGTTTTGAAATCTTTTGAGGGTTATTTTTAAATTAAAGAATTCTGTGCCCTGAAATAAATTGAAAACCTCTATATTAAGTGATGGATTCTTGACCAATCAAACCATGTGCAATCTGCTTTAGATTAAGTACACACACACACTTCTACATACACACTCAATCATTCACACTCAATCATTTCTCATATGAGTGTAGCTGCTCTGGTGAAGCAATTTTAGAATTTTATGTCAAGATTCTAGCTTTTGTGATCTATATATAACTCAAATATACATGTAGAATTTTACAGGTAAACCTGTACCTCAGTTTGGGAATGGGAATCAAAAGGTGCAGTAATATGTAACTACTTTTATTTCACAATTTTTGTATGTGGCTATGATTGGCCAGTCATTTACTAAGGAGATATAGATATATGAAAATATATATGCATTTCCCAGTAAACCTATGTTACAGTAAATAGAAAATACTACTAGAAAATATGAAAAAATACCTCATTCCAAAGCTCACTAAACTGTATTTACTTTATAGGAATAGACAAAACTTAATTTCTTTAAAACATTAATTTAAATCATGAACATTCTTTCCCCGTGCTGTTCTTTTTTTCATTTATACCTCTTTAAAAATAAAATTACTTATCTATACAAACAGTGGACTCAAGGGGAAGAATATTAAGAATGGGAATATATTGCACATAGCATTGTACAAAATGAGATACCCATTATTAATATTGTGCCTCTTGCACTCAAGATGCCTGACACAGATTGACACAGTAATAATCATGTAATATACCCATCGACTCAAAGAGCTAAGGAGTTGAAGACAGTGACAATAAATTAGGGGCAAAGGCCAAAGTCAAGTGCAGCTACTGGAAAATAAAAATGGCACAATCTCACACATACATTGTTTACAAACAGAGGGTGCATTTTAAGGGCTGCACGTATAAAATCAGACATTTTGATCCTTTGTGGGAGTTTTGTGTGTTTTAATTTCTGATCTTGACCATGATGCTATGTAAGAGAAATATCAAGAACATCAGAGCAATTGAAAATAAAAAATCTATCAAGCTGACCAGTAGAAATTACAACATTTAATTTCTCAACTGCAGAATCAAATTATAACATATACTCTTTGCCCATCCTTTTCTCCATTTGACCACTCAGAAATGGAACTTATGAATTGAGTCTAAGGCCAAGTAATGTGTCTGGCGGTTGGGACCATCCCTGTTCTATCCTGTTAGCTGCCTCATTGACACATGAACATTGCCACTCGATGTCGTGGCCTTCAAGAGGTGAAAGGCGTTGTTTCTAAGGACTCTAGAAGAGGTGTCTTCAACCTTGTCAACATTAAGACTTGTGGACTTTAACTCCCAGAGTTCCTCAGCCAGCAAAGCTGGCTTAGGTACTCTGAGAGTTGAAGTCCACAAGTCTTAAAATTGACAAGGTTGGAGACCCCTGATCTAGAAGATACCTAAGAAAAGGAAATTAAAGTGTTTCATGGAGAAGGAGGTAACCCCTGAGATAAGAATTTTGTCTTATCTCATTTATTTTCCATTACTTGTGTTCTGTCAAAACCTCCTATCACAAGATGGTTCACACACCATAAAGCCACTTTGTTGCAGTCATTCAACACAATACAAAAAAAACGATATTGCCGTACCAATGATTTGAAAAGCACAGATATCAGACTCCAAAGACTTGTCAGAAGGCTTGATGAAGTAACAGCTTTTCACAAGATTGACTAATATAGAAACCAGCCAGATCTCAATTTCTCTGACCTTCTGATTTTAGAGAGTCAGAGAAACAGTGGGTAATCCAGGGCACTAACCCCTTCGCTGGGAATATTTAGGACACGTCTTATGAGTGCATAACCTATAGTAACTCCCAACCTGAACCCAAACAGAACAATCAATCCATTTGGAAGAGCTAGACCATGGATGTCAAACTCACTACATCACGTTGTCGTCACATGATGTTTTCCCATTCGTGGAGCTGGGGTGGGCGTGGCCTGCACATGATGCATCGAGCCCATGGGCCACCAGTTTGACACCCCTGAACTAGACCTTAGGTATCCTGAGCCATAAAAGTTTGAAAGTTAAACCAGTACATTGATTTGCATTCAGCAACCAATTGGAAAACAGTGCACTACCTACAATACAGACATTATTCTAATGAATGGGATCGTACTAGTCAGCCTCCAGCTGCATCAGTTTCAGTTGCTGTTTCAGAGCACGTCCAGATGGTTAGCATTTCACTAATTTCAGTCTGGTTAATGATACCATGAGTGACTGTTCCCACTGCAAAAAGGCCCACAAATGATATATCAGCTGCAGCTGGGCAAAAGGATCTCTGACCATTGCTTCTACCTATTGTTCTCAGTAGAGCCATAATTCCAGGAGTATCCCATATTTCTGGCTAAGCCAGGATTTCAATCTTAGAAACATAGTTACTAGGTCAAATGATTTCATACAAGATGAGGTCATTCAGTGCCTTGAAAGATATGTTTGCAAAGTATCTACATGGAGCCACCAGCATTTGTTCACTCTGCCTATATCGTGGTGACTAATGCCAAGAAAAGCTGCTTTACTTTACAGCTAACTTCCTCTTACATTTTGCCATCCAGAAACTTAAACAGCAGTTTGCTGCTGTGACTTCTGAGTAAAAAGGACAGAAAATCATTAAAGTCAAAACAAATCTAGCAAAGGTAACTTTAACAGAAAATTACATCAATCACCTTGAAAGTTTTTTTTTTTAAAAAAAAAAAGATTTCAATTGATGTCATTTGTTCCTGGTCTAATAACAGCTGTATTTTTTTTAAAAAAAGTTAGATTGGTTCTGAAGAAAAGGAATCATTAAATATTAAACCTGCCTTCAACAGAGATTTGGCTCCCCTGTGAACAGAGAAAATATTATCAGCTATTTCTCTTCTGACAGTCAAAGGTCACAGGGTTACAAGAATGGACAATTTGTGATGGAGGAGAAGAAATATTTTCTCTGAAGTTAGGGCATCTAGCTTAACGAACTAATACTTAGTAAGAGGATTCAAATTATTCAAAATGAATGCATTTTTAAAGCATGAATATCATTCCATAGGGTTTTTTTTCCTGATTTTTTTTAAATCCATACTTTCTTTATCATAAGCAACTTACTTGCTGCTTTCCTTACGATAGGTGTGGATTTTTTTTTTAAGCACTCACATTTTAAAATGCAATTTTTGAGTAAAAAATATTTCAACACCTACAGTGACGAACTGCCTGTATATTCTTGTTCCTGCCATGATAAATTCTATTTTTAACAGAGCATGTATATTTTCTGGAAAAGAAATGCATAATGGATTTCTCAGACACCTGCACATCTCCATAGCCTTGTTTTCCACTAATTGGTCCATACTGATTAAGCCATAAATGGGCAAAAAAAAAATGTCCTTCATTTTATTCCTTTCATGCTTTCTTGACTTCTTCAAGCTTACAGTTTCTTCCTTCCCATTTTCACTTCTGTGTAGTAGAGATAATGCTCAAATTTAGACTTCTGTTAATTTTCTGAATACTATGCAGCTGCCAACTCAAAACAAATAAATGAGGCTCGTGAACAGAACTCATTTTTGTAACCTTTTCTACTTCAGCCAAGGCTTAACGTATGAGTTTTCTCTCCTAAATAAATAGCTTTTTTTGTCTAACTTTCAGTTATGGTACTTCTATTAACAATTTTAATAATAATTATTCTTCCAATATTTTTTTCTTAGCTTCCACATTTTCAAATCCCTTGTGTGGGCTTTGTGAGTGGGTCTATATATTTGTGTGTGTGTAGACACATACCCAGGCACACATACCTATATATACCACTATATTTAATGCCAGTATCATTGATGCTCAACAAGATCTTGAAAGGTAATTAGGAGCATGTTTTTCAAAACAGCCAGTTGTACAACCACCAATAACCTAACAAAGAGTCTGTAAATCAGGGCTATCAAACTCATGGCGTGTGGGCAGGATGCATCACAAGTTGGCCATGCGCACACCCTGTTTAGCAAAGGGGGGAAAAGTCCTGATACGTCACGTGACGCTGCCATGATGACGCAAGTTTGACACCTCTGCTGTAAATCAAGATGTAGCTAACCTAACATCCAGTTATGAACAGCAACCAACCAACTGGGAGTATATAGTCAGCTTCTCTTGTTAGCCCCAACGCCAGGAATTCAGAAATACATTCTCTGCTCTTTGAGCAGTAGTGATCCATCTAACTATAGGTCTCCTTGCTATTCTTTTAAAATGGTGGGCATAGCTTTTTTTGAAGCAAGTACCACATTGGCCTTTGAGTGGAATATTTTTTGGATACTGTGGTCCAAAAAATTAGATCAGGGCCGAAAAGAAAAAGCAATGGATCTGCAGCCAGAACAAACACTACAGCTTTGCAGTTGTTGCAGCTTACCGACCCTAAAAGACCTTGGGAAGACTACAGCTTAACGTTAAAATTAAAGCAATGAAATCAATCATATGAAACCATATCAGCAATAAAGACACAATTTGAAAGCAAACCTCTTCTAAGATCAACAGCAATAAAATGTAGCCAGGGTTAAAATCTGGTGAAATAAATCAGCTCCAATAGAACAGAATATGTGTAGCTCAGTGTCCAACTGAGGGGTTCTTGACATTCATTGGGTTTGGTCATTCGTTTGCAGATGTTACCTAGTTGAGTAATCAAATGTCTGCAAACAACCAGCTTAGAGAGCACCAAGAACTCCAGAAATAAATCTGTTTTTAAAGATTTTATACAAAGCACAAGAGGAGAGGGAGTTTTATAGGCTTTTAGGGGTGAGGAATTCCAAAATGCCGGGTCCGTCACAGACTCTTGTTTTGTCGATGCTTCCACATCAGACTTAACAGATTTTCCCAAGATGTTCTGACCAGATGGGCAAATTGAATTCTTTAAATTCAGTACGCATCAGCTGAAAAGTTTAACTAAAGGGAAATTAAATTCAACATAATTAATATGATTACCCCCTCACATACATAACAATTTTGCTTTCTGTCTTAAATTAAGAGAAATCTTAAGGAAGAGCTTATGCACCTATTTAAACAAGAAAAACGATTAAAAAGATACGGCTAATCCCATATTTCCAGGCAACATGTTTAATAGGTTAATGTGTTTTTTATCTTGATGGATGCCCCTTATTAACCAAAACTATGTGAAGAATAAGTAAGGATATATACCTTGTTGAATGGGACATTTTTCCTTGTTTAGGAAAGTGGATGCACAAATCCTTTCCAGTTCAAGTGTAGCCAGAAAACAGATGGCTACACTTGAAGTAGTTTCTCATAATGCCGAAGATAGAACAGGTCTTATAGGAATTCTGCTTATGACTCTCATTGCTCAGGTAGATTATCATTTAACTGCCATATTGCTTGCTAGTTTCCATGAAAACTCAAAAAATAATATTTATTTATATTATACAATATATAATATTACATATTGTTTATTTCTTATTTATTTATTTATTTTATATGCGGCCCAGCTCGTTATCCAAAGCAGCTATTTTATTACATAAAAAATATACAACTGTTATTTTAAAAGAATTAACAAACTAAAAACAATAAAAAATAGAAAAGAAATAAGGTGATCCTTGCGTAATTTCTATTGCTAAGCAAGAAAATCATTAAGTGAGTTTTGCCCTATTTTAGGACCTTTCTTGCCACAGTTGTTAAGTGAACCGCTCTAGTAGTTCAATTAGTAACATGGTTGTTAGGTGAATGCAGCTTCCCCATTGATTTTATTTGTCAGAAGGTCACAGAAGATGACAACAAAGACCCTGGGACATTGCAACCATCGTAAATATAAACCAGTTGCGAAACAAATGGAATACTGTATTCAGTTTTGGTTGCCACGATGTAAAAAAGATGCTGAGACTCTAGAAAGAGTGCAGAGAAGAGCAACAAAGATGATTAGGGGACTGGAGGCTAAAACATATGAAGAACGGTTGCAGGAACTCGGTATGCCTAGTTTAATGAAAAGAAGGACTAGGAGAGACATGATAGCAGTGTTCCAATATCTCAGGAGCTGCCACAAAGAAGAGGGAGTCAAGCTATTCTCCAAAGCACCTGAGGGTAGAACAAGAGGCAACGGATGGAAACTAATCAAGGAGAGAAGCAACTTTGAACTAAGGAGAAATTTCCTGACAGTTAGAACAAGTAATCAGTGGAACAACTTGCCTGCAGAAGTTGTGAATGCTCCAATACTGGAAATTTTTAAGAAAATGTTGGATAACCATTTGTCTGAAATGGTGTAGGGTTTCCTGCCTGGGCAGGGGGTTGGACTAGAAGACCTCCAAGGTCCCTTCCAACTCTGTTGTTGTTGTTGTTTCAATTTTGATCATGTGACTATGGGGAAATTGCAATGGTCACAACTGTGAAAAAAAGGTCATAAGTCACTTTTTTCAGAGTTGTCGTAACTTTGAACAATCACTAAACAAAAGGTTGGACTATGACATAGTCTAGTTGGACCTAGACTATGTCTAGGACTATCTTTAAAGAAAAGAAAGAAAAATATGAATAGACAAAGAAAAAATAAGGAAACTAGCAAAGAAGGGGAAAGAAAAGAAAAAGCTATAAAGAAGGACAGTAGCTTTTGATTTTCTTAACAGCGGTTATAAATGCATTTGTATTTTACCTTCTCTCTAAGATTGCATCATAATTAAAATAAATATATAGAACAGTGAGATTTCTGTCATACAAGATTAGGGGTCTTTCTTTTCGGAGACTCAAATATATCCTGTACAGTCCGTTTGTGAGCTGAACCCAGCATTGTCAGGTGACTGTGGAATGCGAATGCTGCCTTCTTACATTTTTATGAGTAATGGATTACAATAGATTCAGAGATAATTAGCCCTAAATACTCTGTGTGCTTCAGAGAAATGTAAGAGATTTGGTCCAACTGATAGGATTTCTTAAAGCTCCTGCCAATACTTTCATCACAGAAAGGATTTTCCATTAACTCTGTGTAACTTGCGCTTATTAAAAGGGAGACTGGGGTGTTCTGTCAATGACATCTTTACAGTGTCCTATTTATAATTTTTATCTCTGTTCCTCTTTAGACTAGAACAGTCACATAATTTAATGAGACACTGAAGCAAAAATGAATTGTACACATTTTCTACCTTCGCAAGAGTAGCACATTGTCTTTAACATAATACATTGGATATATTATGATATATATTACATTTATAAGAAAGATAAGTATTGTTTCCTATAAAAAGCCAAATGCAATAATTTTCTTTCTTTTTTTCTTTTTTTTAAAAAAGGAAAGTTATTAAAATAAGCTCTGCCTGCATGACAGGGCCTAGCCATCTTTGATGGATCTCAAAAAGTTAAATAGAGACATGTCTTGTGGAAGACTCAGAAAACACCAGAACTGTAAACTAAAGAGCCACAATTGTGCAGTGGTTAGAATGCTGTATTGCGGGATAATTCTGCTGATTGCCAGCAGTTCAATCCTGACCGGTTTAAGGTTAACTCAGCCTTCCATCTGTCCGAGGTCAGTAAAATGAGGAGCCAGATTGTTGGGAACAATATGCTGACCAGAGGTGGGTTTCAGCAGGTTATGACCAGTTCTAGAGAACCAGTAGTAAAAATTCTGACTGGCCCCAACCCCATCTATTCTCTGCTTCCCAAATCCCACCTATTCAGGAGAAAATGGGAATTTTTCAGTATCCTTCCCCTGGAGTGGGAAGGGAATGGAGATTTTACAGTATCTTTCCCTTGGAGTGGGGTGGGAATGGAGATTTTACAGTATCCTTCCCCTGCCACGCCCACCAAGCCACACCCACCAAGCCATGCCACACCCACCAAGCCACACCCACAGAATCAGTAGTAAAAAAATTTGAAACCCACCACTGATGCTGACTCTATAAACCACTCAGAGAGGGCTGTAAAGCACAATGAAGCAATATATAAGTCTAAATGCTATTGCTACTGCTAAACTAGGGAAATTAGAAAGAAAAAAACAACCAGATTTTCTCTAAAGCTGCCAAGAAAACTATATGGAAAAGTCTATATATTCACCAGAAGTCAACTTCAGTTGAGGTAGTCTTCAGTTGACCTCTGTTAAATGAACCAAGACAAAATAGTGTGTCCTTTTGTGAACAGAACAGATGTCATTATACATTAAGTCATCTCTACACTCTAGGGTGCTCACCAACTCTGCTCTAGAGAAAGAGGGATCTGGAAAATGCAGAGAGGTACGGGTGAGAAGAAATTCCTACTATCTGAGCGGGATCCTGTTTTATGGTGGTAGGAAAGAGTACAATGCAACTCAAATTTTTATTAAAATGAAATAAATAAAGTGGAGAAATGGAGTGGATGCATTTAGTGCAGCAAGAATAGCAGTATCTTTAAGAGATTGTAAAAGCAAATCTTAACTTTAAAAAAATAATAAAAGGGAATCAGCTTTGAAATATCACTGCAGCATTTGAAAAGAAAATGTCGTCTTTTCTCATAGCCATCAAGGTGTGAAGAGCAAAACCCCTGTCTCTTTGATTTCCATAATCCTGTTCATCCCGTCTATGAACAAGAGCTGCAGGTCAAAATGTTACTGGCCTTACTGACCAGCTTTATGTGGTAGATAAAAAGAAAATGATGGGACATCAGTTTTCCCTATAGGCCACAGTGTCCTTAAACTCTACAGTGAAAGGAGCAATTTTGACTAGAAAAATTCATAGGACCAGATTATGACCCAAAAATGGAGAGGACCACATATTTGCATATACAAATGTGCATTTAATCAGCTTGACTACATTATTTTTAAAAATAGTTTGAACAAGCAAACCAGTGGTGAAATCCAAATTTGTTTACTACCGGTTCTGTGGGCATGGTTTGGTGGGTGTGGTGTGGCTTGGTGGGCATGGCAGGGGAAGGATACTGCAAAATCCCCATTCTCTCCCCACTCCTGGGGGGAAGGATATTGTAAAATTTCCATTCCCACCCTACACTGGAGCCAGCCAGAGGTGTCATTTGCCGGTTCTCCGAACTACCCAAAATTTCTGCTACCAGTTCTCCAGAACCTGCTGGATTTCATCCCTGAAGCAAACCCTCCTGGTAAAAGTTTCTGCCAGGAATTGAACTCATAGGTCCTTGCATTTTCAGATGACTGGATACAGGATGCAGCACATTACCTTTTAGGAGGTATCCAGGTTTTGATACTCAGGGATGTTTCCGGAAAGAATATATATAATCTATCACAATGGCACATATAGTTCATTTTCCCCTGAAGCTTTCACAGAAATAAATAAATAAATAAATAAATAAATAAATAAATAAATAAATAAATAAATAAATAAATAAATAAATAAATAAATTTGTTTTCTGAGGTTTTCGCGGGTGTTTGTATGTAGGTCTTTGATTATTCGGGTTTTCTCCCGCGTAAAATTGGAAGTGTCTTGGCGACGTTTCGACAAAGTCTCATTCATCATCTTCAGGCTTCAGCTTCGTGCTTCTGGGAGCAATGTGTGATTGCAGCTGTTTCTTCCTTTTTAACTTTTTAAATATAATATATATATTTTTAACTGCTAGTGGGGGTTTGAACTGATTGGGTGGGAGCTTGGCTGTGCTCTGATTGGATGGGGTTTTTTTTGTGCTCTGATTGGATGGGGGTGTGTCCTGTTTGGGGGGGGGGGCTTGGTTGTGCTCAGATTAGTCTGAGTTGCAGGGGGATTTGAGCTGGTGAGCTGCATTGCTGTTGTTTGGCTTCGTGTTCATGGTCGTGTTACATCTTAATAGTGGGTGTCAGTCTGCTGCATGTATGGATTGGAGGGGTTTGAAATGGCTAATGTTGCAGCTGCGGTCTGGCTTCTGGTCCTTGGTCGTGCTTCCTAATCAGTGTGGGTTTGGGTCTGCTTTCTGGGTGGATGTGTGGTGGTGACATCCTGTATGGACCTTGTGAGTGTGGGTCTGGTGTCATTCCTCGTGTTAGGGACTCGTTTGTCAATAAGGGCGGGTTTCCAAATGGCTGGTAGGCGGGAGGTATCATCTCGTTTGTTCATGCTGTGTGGGCGTTTTTCTATCTCTGATTATTCTGTTGTTAAAGTGTTCAGTTTTGGCAATAGTTCTGGTCTTTTTAAAGTCAATATCATGTCCTGTGGCTTTAAGGTGTTGGACTAATCTGAGCACAACTTTAAGGTGTTGGACAATATGAGTACAACCAAGACTAATCTGAGCCCAACCAAGCCCCCACCCAAACAGGACACACCCCCAGCCAATCAGAGCACAAAAAAACCCCATCCAATCAGAGCACAGCCAAGCTCCCACCCAATCAGTTCAAACCCCCACTAGCAGTTAAAAAGGAAGAAACAGCTGCAATCACACATTGCTCCCATGACGAATGACACTTTGTCGAAACATCGCCAAGACACTTCCAATTTTACGTGGGAGAAAACCCGAATAACCAAAGACCTACATGTATGTATGTATGTATGTATGTATGTATGTATGTATGTATGTATGTAAAGATATTGCACTGTGGCAGGGGTCTCCAACCTTGGCAACTTTAAGACTTGTGGACTTCAGCTCCCAGAATTCTTTGCTTTTGCATTGCTTTGCTGGCTGAGGAATTCTGGGAGCTGAAGTACACAAGTCTTAACATTGCCAAGGTTGGAGATCCCTGCACTATGGCATGCCCCTATACATGGGGTTTTACATAGCTTCCATCACCATCCTTTCCAAGGTAGGATGTCATTTTTCTATTTTCTCTATCGGTACCTCTAGAAACCACTACCAGAAGACACTCTGCCACATCTTAAGAAAAGTGTATACTTAGCCTGATGTTTAGGCCACAATGAACTGCCTCAGAACAATATTGGGATGTGCCCAAAGGTTGAATACAGGTAGTTCTCAATTAACATCTGTAACTGAACCCAGAAACTCTGTCCCTAAGTGACACAGATACAAAATGTAACATCACATGACAATGTGATGATTGCAGTCCTGGCAATTCCAATTATGGCCATTAGGTAAATTCTATGCGGTCATTAGGGATGATGTCACATGATTGCCATTTGCAATTTCCTATCAGCTTCCCACAACAATAGAGAAAATAGGAAAATGACATCCTATCTTGGAAAGGTTGGTGATGGAAGCTATGTAAAACCCCATGTATAGGGGACATGCCATAGTGCAGGGATCTCCAACCTTGGCAACGTTAAGACTTGTGTACTTCAGCTCCCAGACTTTACTTGTTGGAAGCTAACAGTGAAAGTTGCAAATGGTGATCACATGACTGAGTGATGTTGTGACCATTGTAATTGTGAGCCAGTTACCATGCACTGAATCATGATCATAAGATAGTAGAGATGCTGCAATGGCCACAACTTTGAGAACTGGCATTATGTCTCATTCAATGCCATTGTAATTTTAAATGGTCACTGAACAAATAGTTGTTAACCAAGGACTATTTGTAATTTTGGGATAATTTCATTACAATACTTTTTAACCAAGTAGGAAATAGGTAGTGATATAGTTGACTGTCTTTCTCCAAGCAACACAATACCCAGGTAAAGAACATCTGACTTAAGGACAACATCTAGGTACAAATGGGCTATTAGTAAAAATGTCCTTCCTCAAGCCAACAAAATGCTGAAGCCCCACAAAGCTGTTGGGAACCTGAAGCCACACAGTTTTAATATACATTTTTAATATACATATACATTGGGGTGAAATCCAGCAGGTTCTGACAGGTTCTGGAGAACTGGTAGCAGAAATTTTGAGTAGTTCGGAGAACTGGAAAATACCATCTCTGGCTGGCCCCAGAGTGAGGTGGGAATGGAGATTCTGCAATATCCTTCCCCCAGGAGTGGGGAGGGAATGAGGATTTTGCAGTATCCTTCCATGGAGATTTTGCAATATCCTTCTCCTGCCATGCCCACCAAGCCATGCCCACAGAACCGGTAGTAAAAAAAATTGAATTTCACCACTGATATACATCCCTTTTTTGGTGATTTTTTCAGTGGTTTCTGAAAGCATTGTGCAGCTTCAGTGCTTCATCAGTTGAAGGAAGAACACTTTCATCATTTTTAGTAATAGACAGTCCATCTACAAGTATGAATTCTGACTTGAATACAAATTTAGGTTAAAGACAGAGATGGGGAAGTGAACTCATCCTTAATGACTACCTGTGAATCACAATTCTTACTCCCTATTATTTGGAAACAATTCTTCTCTCAAAACAGCGTAACACTGTATTTACTTTTTTTCTGTTTTCTTTTTACTCCCATCAACTTTTCCACTTTTATTTCTTTCAGTGATAATTGATTCTCTTGTGTCCTCCTCCACCCTCTGAAAAAGAAACACCGGTCAAGAATTTTCTGGAATGAGCCTGGCAAAGTTTGTCTTCCAATAGCTATTAAATTAAATCCTCCATCACTACTGTTTTATGTATTGTTCAAGATTTGCAGTTTACTTTAGGAATCCTCACCTCCATCCTATTATCTGCCAGGCAGGCAATGTTAGATACAGTACCAACAATAATATTGCTTTTATTTATACCTCATATTATTATGACCTCTGTGATGCCACCTCCTCCATTCACTCATGTTTCTGAGCAAATATGGATATTTTTAACATCCAAACTCTCATTCTGTTCAGTCTGTTCCTTCTGAATAAATTGTATCCTTCAATTGCTATTCCAGTCATGGGTGCTATCCTACCACATCTCCATTATACCTATTAAATCATATTTGCCTTTCTGGATTAAGAGGTCAAGTTCATCTTGTTTATTTCCTGTAGTCTAAGCATTTCTGTACAGATAATGAAGGCCATAATTTTTAGGAGTCAGTGTTCTTTCTGATTATGAACAGTTTAATCAGCCTCATTACAAAAATAATTCTATTTTTTTATAGTGCACAGGCTTTTTAACTGAGAGCTTTATTTGAACTTATTTTTCCTCCAACCTTTATTAGATTAAATTAAAAGACCTCCTGATCAACCTGACCATGTTTCAGCCAGATGCATTTTTTCCTTGTGTTTATGAGATATAAGCAATCTCATGCTAGCAAGTCATTCAAATAATTCAGACCATGGTCCCCAAAATCAATTCTCTCTAATTTATACCATTTAAATAGTTATTCCCTTTCGGTATTCTTTGCATGTCTTGCTTCTGGCTATCATTTTCCTCTTGAACCTTCATTAGCATTTTGTCAGCTGCAATGTGGCCCTCCAATGCTGCAGTCTTTTGACTTTTTCTTCAAGGGTGTAGTTTCTGAAAATATACAGTATACCACATTTCTTTCTACACAAACATATCAAAACAAAGCAAATCACAATTGTTTCCTAAGGCACCCTCAGTAAAAGTCTGAATTTCTTGTTCTTTTTAGTAAAGCTAAAAGAGCCAGTTTGGTGTGGTGATTAAGGGATATGGCTGGAAACCAAGAGACTGTGAATTCTAGTTCCTAGGCACAAAGCCAGTTGGGTGATCTTGGGCCAGTCACTCTTTCTCAGCCTTAGAAAGGTTTTGTTGTTGTTAGTTGTGAAGTTGTGTCCGACCCATCGCGACCCTATGGACAACATACTTCCAGGTCTTCCAGTAATCAGTTCTGAAAAAGCTTGCTTGGAAAATTGCAGGAACAAATCCAGGTAGTCCATAGGAATCAAAAACTGTCTCAGAGTGACAAAATAAAAAAAAAAGTGAATATAATATTAGCTTAAAAGGAAGAGATTGTTAGGGCATAAACAATATCAAGGATATGCAATATTTTCGAACAAATTGTAACACTCAGCATTTGAGTGATCAGCAGAAGGATATATTTCCAAAACTGGGTAGATCCAGAGTAAAGAAATAGATTGTGGGAAGAAAAAGAGATTACAAATGTATCCATTGATAACTTGTTAATACAAAGTTTTGGTAAGAAAGAAAGCACTACAAATACAACAAATTTACTACTTTCCATTAAACTACAAAAACATAAGTCTTTATACAGTAACTTAAATATTAGTAATGTTAATCAATCACAGTTAACATTCCAATTTTATTGTTAATTTTTATAGAATTATTACTATCATTTACAATAAATGACAAATGCTCCACCATAGTTTTTCTTGCCTTTTGGTGTTTGAAGACTTTATATCTGGGAAACTTATATTTTGTAATATGTTTCCACTTCTTTCTCTTCTGTTCTTCTGTCTCAAGGTACTGCTGAAAATATCCTTATCCACTCTCTCTTGTCTTTCTTATCATGTGTGTTATGTGGCAAATGCTTGTAAGTTTCAATTCTAAACTCCCAGTGCACTTCAGCGTCTTCATTTTCTATTACTTTTGTCTATTTTGTGGTCCCACCGGTTCTTACTTGCAGACAAAGGCTATTTTCCTGCAGATATTCCAATGTACCATTGTTTCTACTTTATCATGCCGTTTGCTGTTTGTATTCAGTTTGTGCAATCTTCTCACAGCAGCTAACTACATGGTCCACTATTTCTTCAGATTCTTTGCAGAGGCAGCGTTTGCTGTCCATTGTGGTCTTTTCAATTCTGGCTTTATATAAATTTATTCCTAATGTTTGGTCTTGTGCAACCAGAATTAGCCCCTTTGTCCCTTTCTTCAACTTTCCTGCTCTTAGCCATTGCCAAGTTTTGTTGTCGTCGGCTTTGCTGCTAGTATTTTTGTGCACTGGCATGTAATATTTTGCCTTGCTATGCCTCTTCTTTATTCTTAATTTAGTTTTTCATGTAGGCCAGCTTGGTCTCTCTAATATTCGGTAAGCCTTCATGGTGTATTAGCTTTGATGCACTTTCTTCACTGTCCTTCAGATATTCTTCCAATGCTCTTTTTTCTTCTTCCACTGTCTGGTGAACTTGAAACCTTCTGTTATTTTTAATATTATGTTTTACTTGACTCTTATTTTATTGTCTTTTCTATCATTCTAAGCTGCCGTGATGAATCAATTCATTCCTCATCTTCCCATTCCATCCCTACGATCACCTTAGTCCTGTTTTAACTACTTAGTTTATATCTATTTCTGTGAATTAATGTAGTCCACTCCTCTTTCCCACTTCTGGTGTGCATTCGTAAAGTGCACTCTTTGAACTGTTCCTATCTTAGGCAATATTTCAGAAAGGAAATATGATCTGTATCTCCTTGCTTGTAGACTTGTGTTGTTGTTGTTTTTTTCTTTTTTTAACTGTAAGGTCATTCTACCTCCTGGGCTTTGCCATGAAGAAAAATTAAGTGCTAAATTATTATGATATATAGAGACCTTCCCTATGGCTTCCTTCTTCTGAAAGGAAAGGAGTCAATGAATCAGAAGCAGCGGATATATTGTAGAAAGGGTCACCAAGCACACTATCACTCTGTGTCTATTATTATTTGCTTCTGAAACTGGATCCTGGAGTGGAAATAGCAGGTTTGAGTAAAAAGCAATGGCCAAAGGATTAACTGACGTTTCTTCCTTTTCAGTTGGATTGTTTGAGGAAGAGACGGAAATATGAAAATGCAAAAACATTCATTCATACCCATTTCCTAATCATTATTTCTGTTTGTTATACTAGTTATTGATTAGAGTTTTCCATTCCCTGGATAAATGAGGTACATTTCCTAGATGTTAATATACCTTAATGTTCTCTCTGCACCTACTGTTTAGGTTCTATCTCCTTCCGAATGCTTGTTGTCTGCCAGGTTTAAGACTAATTATTGAAATAAGAAAAATAATTACGGTTTTTCGGCGGGGGTGTGTGGGGGGCTGGCGGTGCTTCAGTGTAAGGCTGCTCTGAATAATTTTGAATTCTTTTTTACATCAAGATGGACAGTTCGGGGGGGGGGATTCCCCCCGCCCTGAAAAATAGGCATGTTATTCGTGTGTAGCATACCTTCCTGGAAAAGTCTTATCTTTTTTAAATCACATTTTTATTTCTTCCCACTCCTGAATTAATATATGAGAAGATGATATTTGATAGCTAATAAAGACCAAATCAGTGGGAATAGCTGGATGAATCTACTTCATTCCATGTCATTTTTGCATATAGTAACTCACAAGTCTGCTTCACCCAGTTTCCAAATAAGTACGCCAAGTACAATTACCAGTTCAAAAATGTGTTTATATGCTTCAACTTATTTTATCTCGAAATATGCCTCTTTTAGTGTTCTTTAAATTGGTGAAATGAATACTTTATTCTCTAAGTGAGGCATTGCCATTCCATGGTTCACAATGCTTTAATTTGCCAGCAGAAAGAAGGAAGTTCAATCCTAAACTTTGGAAATCAAGAACTTTCTTAGTTTTCTCATTCCAAAGTATTGTAGACTTATGTTGCTATCTACATTTAGTCAATTTCTTACTCAACAAATGTTCTTACATATTCATGGAATGAAGAAGTCAATGCTATGTTTCTTATACCTTTGAACCTTTGTTATATAAAGATCCTTTGTAATCCTTTGATGCCAGCTGCTGAAGCCACGCCACTCCCGCAGCCATCACGCCATCCCCGCAGAAGTTCCCCCTCCCCCCTCCCAGGTATGGCAAGCCGGGGCATGACACATGCTGACATTAGCCTGTCTAATCTAATATATTGTTGCTATGACTGAGTTGCATACTGATGTTCAGTATTAGGTTCCATCAGGCTCAGCATTGGCATCTAGTTATCTTGGTTTGGTGCTTAAGCCAAGTAACTTTGCAGGTTTACTGACTGGAAGTGATATGCCATCACTCTATATATATCGTAAGGACCTGGAGCATTGCTATATTAGGTCATTATGTGCAATTGTGTTGGTGGGGAACTGTAAAAATAATTATGCTGCTGGAGGTAGCCAACAACAAGAGAGAAGACGGACTCCGCTGATATGGACATGTCCAGAGAGCAGCACCTTCCACCATGGCCAAGACTGCCTATCAACTAGAAGTCAAAGGCCGTCAACCTCATAGGTGTCCAAAACAGTGATGGCAAGACACCTTCAACAAAGATATGTAAGCCATGGAGACGCAGCTGACCATGCAAAGTGGTGTTCAATGATTCAAAAAGCAGACCCAGAACCTGCAGGAATACAGGAGGAGGAGGGGGGGGAAGGGGAAGGGGAAGGGGAAGAAGAAGAAGAAGAAGAAGAAGAAGAAGAAGAAGAAGAAGAAGAAGAAGAAGAAGAAGAAGAAGAAGAAGAAGAAGAAGAAGAAGAAGAAGAAGAAGAAGAAGAAGAAGAAGAAGAAGAAGAGGAGGAATGAAGAGGTTCCCCTGACCTCAATACCGGGGAAGATTCTGGAAAAGATAATCAAGCAACGAATCACTGAACACCTAGAAGCAAACAAAGTAATGACCAAAAGCCAACATGGGTTTGTCAAAAACAGATCATGCCAGACTAATCTTATTGCATTCTTTGACAAAGTGACAAAATTAGTAGACCAGAGGAATGCTGTCGATATAATTTACTTGGACTTCAGTAAAGCATTTGGTAAAGTAGATCATAACCTACTACTAGATAAAGTAGAAAAATGGGGGTTAGACAGCACCACCACCAGATGGATCCGTAACTGGCTGACCAACCACACTCAACATGTAGTCCTCAACGGAACTACATCCACATGGAGGGAAGTATGCAGTGGAGTACCCCAAAGCTCTGTTTTAGGCCCAGTACTCTTCAACATCTTCATCAATGACTTGGACGAGGGGATAGATGGGGAACTCATCAAATTTGCAGATGACACCAAGCTGGCAGGAATAGCCAACACTCCAGAAGATAGGCTCAAATTACAGAAAGATCTTGACAGACTTGAACATTGGGTGCTATCTAACAAAATGAAATTCAACAGTGAAAAAAGTAAGGTTCTATATTTAGGCAAAAAAACCCAAAATGCACAGGTACCGTATATGTGGTACCTTGCTCAATAGTAGTACCTGTGAGAGGGATCTTGGAGTCCTAGTGGGCAACCATTTAGATATGAGCCAGCAGTGTGCAGCAGCTGCTGCTAAAAAAGCCAACACAGTTCTGGGCTGCATAAACAGAGGGATAGAATCAAGATCACGTGAAGTGTTAGTGCCACTTTATAATGCCTTGGTAAGGCCACACTTGGAATACTGCATTCAGTTTTGGTCGCCACGATGTAAAAAAGATGCTGAGACTCTAGAAAGAGTGCAGGGAAGAGCAACAAAGATGATTAGGGGACTGGAGGCTAAAACATATGAAGAACGATTGCAGGAACTGGGTATGTCTAATTTAACAAAAAGAAGGACTAGGGGAGACATGATAGCAGTGTTCCAATATCTCAGGGGCTGCCACAGAGAAGTGGGAGTTGGGCTGTTCTCCAAAGCACCTGAGGGTAGAACAAGAAGCAATGGGTGGAAACTGATCAAGGAAAGAAGCAACTTAGAACTAAGGAGAAATTTCCTGACAGTTAGAACAATTAATAAGTGGAACGACTTGCCTGCAGAAGTTGTGAATGCTCCAACACTGGAAATTTTAAAGAAAATGTTGGATAACCATCTGACTGAGATGGTGTAGGGTTTCCTGCCTGGGCAGGGGGTTGGACTAGAAGGCCTCCAAGGTCCCTTCCAACTCTTGTTATTATAGGAAGAAGAAGAAGATGATGATTTTGCGTCATCATACCTGGAACATGACCTGGCTTAACCATAATTAAATTGCAGATTTACATAAGTTATAAATAAATCAAGATTTTGAATGTAATTCTTCTTTCACAAGAAAAGTAAGTTTGATGGCTGCTGTGTTCACTTCTAGTCTGGGAATATGGCTGTTGATTTAGCAAACCAGTCTGCTTTTTTATAGCATGTCAATTAAAACTGATTTTAGGTTAGGATTTTTGCACTCATTGCTCTAACTTTTGCAGCCTCTTTGCAAGATCTATAAATTACAATCGTGAAATTTCTTGGGATAAACATTTCAAATAACAAAGTTTTCTTTTTTTTAAAAAAGAGTAAACTGCACAGATGCACCAGCAAGAGCTGTCTGGATAATTTATGGTTGTAAGTACATTTTTTTTAAAGAGGTGTTTTTCTAAACACATTGTAGACCTATGATTAGTAAGCATTTTCAAAGTTTAAAATGTTTCCCAAATAATATCAACAGTTGTCTTAGGGATGTCATGTTATAAATCTGGCCAAAAGGAAATACCATTGAGGTGAAGAAAGGGCAAAATAATAAACTCCAACTCTATTTGGGGATGGAAGGTGCCATCAAGTCAATTTTGACTTCTGGTGACTGCCTGAACTAGTTCCTGCAGATTTCTTGACATGATGTCAGAAGTAGTTTCTTCTTCCTAGTGTCGAGAGTGACTAACACAAAAGGTCACCCAGCCTGCTTTGTGCCTAAAGTGGGACTAGAACTCACACGCTCCCAGATTCTAACTCAGTGCCTTAACTACTACACCAAACTGGCTTGCTAAGAGAAAGTTTAGGTTCTATATCAAAAAATAAATACACAGTGAGAAAAATCTGCTGGATTCACATTTGAATGTAATTACATTGTAAATCTCAATCCAATATTCAACTCTAAACACTGGTAGAGTTTGATGTTCTTCCCTCCCATCACTCGCTTGAAATTAAGTTAGCTTTAGCCCTTCTTGATGTTCTGGAAGTCTCACAAGAGCTGATTGTGTCATCAGATCTGCAGATCCCAGAGAACTGGAGACATCTTTGGATGACTCCACTATTGAGGTAGACATTCTCTTTGCCTGGAGTTTTCGATATATTTTCATTTTAATTCACCTTTCGTTTTTAATGTTGAATTTTCATATTTTAAAGTGGTTGTTTTTATATATGCATTTGTTTTTGATTTGATTATTGTACACTGCTCAGAAGTCACTTCTCATGAGATGGCTGGCTATATAAACATGATCAATAAATAAGCAAATAAATAACTAAATATTCAAATAAAGTATCATTATACTGCATAAATTAGGAAGAATGCATATAAAGGTGCCTATTGGCGAAAATGATATACAGACATGAAAAATATCAGTGGAAATAACTTATTAGTTTGTATACAATATAACTACAGGACACAAAAAGGCATTCAAATTGCTGTGCAAATGAAGACAGAGCAAAAAAGTATTGGGGAAATAATAATGAAAAATATTGACTAATTCAACCCTGAGCGACAAATATTCTCTTCTGTCTAAATTTATCCATCCTCACCCTTCACTGCAATCCAGTTTGGCCTTTAAGGTAATACTCATAGGTACAAATGTCATGTTAAATGGATGTGTATCAAAATAAAATGCCTGCATTCTTGATTCACAATTTTCATTACAAGAAGTTACACTTCATTCGACCTGTTTTTGTTTCTTCTGATAAACCAAACTGTTGCTTCCATATCTCAAGGTATGCAGAAGAATACTCTAAGATGTGGCTTCTTTTTTTCTGTTGCATTTTTGCATGTTTTGACAAACATTATTTTTTTTCATTTCCATAAGCGCTTGACTTAAAATTTCTTCATTTCTTTAACTTTAGTAACCATCTATCAATTTACACAAACTCACCTACCATGTTTTTCTGAAAATAAGACACTATCTTATATTTTTTTTGAACCCTGAAATAAGCGCTTGCCCTTATTGCCATGCGCTCAAAAACCCAAATGGGCTTATTATCAGGGGATGTGTTATTTTGGGGAAAACAAGGTACTTGCCCCCCCTTTTTTTCACTTTTTATATATAACTTGCAATCATTCATTCTGTTCTCTGTCGTTAATTTTCATTTCCATATCCCCTAATCCAGGGGTCTGCAAACTTGGCTCTTTTAAGACTTGTGGACTTCAACTCTCAGCTTTGCTGGCTGAGGAACTCTGGGAGTTGAAGTCCACAAGTCTTAAAAGAGCCAAGTTTGCAGACCCCTGCCCTAATCTATTCTGCAATCTATGTAACATTCCCTGCAAATTATTCCACTCCTTAGCCAAGAACACAGCATCATCTGCATACAAAAATACACCTATATTTATACCTCCAATCTTATTGTGATAACATCACAGTAAGCATCATCTAGATTTGTATTAAGTACATTAAACAACTAAAATGTTATCACATAGTGTTTCCTTACTCGTTATTCAATATTGAACTGTTTGCTGGGTGTTATATTTATTAGTATACATGTTGTACTTTTATTACTATGCTGTTATCACATTCAGCAATCACACTTAAAATTCATATTCATGCAAAACGTTCAAGCTTATTTGTTTCATCATTCACATTTATATATTTCTCAAGGACCTGCTAAGAATAAAACTTTGTGTATATCTCTGGCCTACTCTTGCTACTTTTTTCTTAATGGTGGCTGAAAGCAATGATTGTATCCTTCCATACATGAGGCATAGATGCCTCATGCATGTAGCAGTGGTGGGATTCAAAAAGTTTTACTACTGGTTCTGTGGGCATGTCTTGGTGGGCATGGCAAGGGAAGGATACTGCAAAATCCCCATTTCCTCCCGATCAGCTGGGACTCAGGAGGCAGTAAATAGACAGGGGCGGGACCTATCAGAGGTGGTATTTACCAGTTCTCCGAACTACTCAAAATTTCCACTACTGGTTCTCCAGAACTGGTTAGAGCCTGCTGAATACCACCTCTAGCATACAGTGACTTCAAAGTCAGACCAGATCCACATTTTAATGCGTATTTCTCCAGTTATACTATGCATACTGATAGTGTTGCCATTTTGCAACATTCTCACTGCATTTACGACTTCCTCTGCATTATTTTTTTCTGAACGATAATATTTAGATAATTCAGTTCCATTCTTCAATATATTACTACCAATCTTTCACAAATGTACTAAATACTGCTCCCAACAGGCCAGCTTTATCCCAAATCATCTTTATTTTGAATTCCATTAATTCCAGTGGGCAACCTTTCTTCAGCCCTTTTCACCTACTTTCAAACTATTTTTTTAAAAAAATTCCACCGCTCTGTATTTCTTTTTTTTTAATTTTAACTGGTCTTTGTTCTCCTTCATAAATTACATTTTTTACACTTATTTTTTCTGTTTGTATGCAATATACATTTATTTCTCTCATATTTTTATAGCAATCATTGTCTTATGTGCATTTTCTCATTCACTTCATCATTTCATCAAGTATTTTTTTCATTAGTGTCACCCCACACACTTCTGTTGTATTTTAGAACATAAATCTTTTTCATTCAGTTTTAAGAAGCCTTCGTACCCTCTTTTGTTATGCCCACTTTCAATTCATTCTTTTGGAAGATTATTCTCTTATTTTATTATATACAGAAAGTATAAAAAAATATAGGAAATACTTTTCATAGAGGAAAAAGAGCCATGTTGGCACAGTCGTTAGAATGCAGTATACAGGCTAAATCTGTCGACAACCAGGAGTTCGATCCTGACCTGCTCAAGGTTGACTCAGCTTTCCATCTTTCCATGATAAATAAAATGAGGACCCAGATTGTTGGGGGCAATATGCTATCTCTGTAAATCACAGAGCGGGCTGTAAAGCACTATGAAGCAGTATATGTCTAAATGCCGTTGCAATTGCTATATGTATCTAAGTTTCTTCTACTTCTTTCTCTTCCATATGATAATTGGTGCACATCCTTCTATTTGTCTTTTCTGACCCATTCTTAACACCACTAAAAATATTCTGATCCACCTACAGAACATCTCATAACTCTTGTGTCCTTTATTAATTCTTCTATCACAAATAACCACAATGATCATAATTTTAAATGTATGTTCATTTTTTGTCATCCATACTTGTGAACGAACCTATACTTAAATTACATACCTGAAACAAACAGACTTTTCCTAGACTAATGCTGTAGTGATGTGTGGGAATGGCTTTTTAAGACTGGACTGTCTTGGCAAAAGTCAGATAAGAGACAACAGGTAGATTGTGGGAGAGGGTGAGAGGCTCACCTTAATTTCTTGGGCTTTAAAAGAGATAGAGGAAAAATAATGCCTTCGCACTTACTATTAATGTGGCCTACAATAAAGTAGAATTAGGTAACTCATCTGGTTGTGTTTCCTGTCTGAGCCACCTGGCAAAAAAATATGCAAACATAATTCTCACTGGTCTCCTTTACACATTAAAAAATTGGAGAAGCTTCTTCTCCCTTCCATTATCTAGCTACGGACTGTGTTGCCTTTAATCTGACCATTCCCTAGGCAGGGCCCAGGCTCCTAAGGTCATCCCCACATACCACTTTAGTAACTCACAAACAAACAGCATTCTCATATATTCTCTGGTAAATTTCATTGTATTGTCACACACTTCATTTCATGTTATCTACCAGTTTTCTGTTTGCTTTGAGACCTAAAAAGGATTGTTTGCAAAATTATTTAATTTGAACTCTTACACGCCTTGAAATGAACAATTAAAATGTGCAATCTTCATATTCATCCAGGAATGAACATTATTGCAAACAAAGGGATAGACAGCCATATAATCTTGAACAGGGCTATTTTTCAAATTGTTGTACTTTCTCTTTTCTTTCTCTTTTCTTTTTGGTCCAGTCATGACCAATAAATTACAAATCATATCAATCAAGGTTAAGGTATCCTTGACTTACATAAATGTTAATATAAAACTGCTTGAGTTATTCATTGTCAAATCACATTTGTTTAATGGCTTTTAGATTACAGGACAAGCTGATGAAATCACTACATTCCCCCCCTCTCTCTCTTTGAAAAAAAGAGTTATAAAGAAATATCAAACTGCAATCCAGCTACACCTTTATTTGGAACAAAGGGGTTATCAACTTAATTTGTATAATAAACATATTTATATTAATACATACAGTATACTCTTTAGGTGGAATTCACAAATTATATGTCCAATCAAAATGGGCAGAAAAAAATCCACCATCACTATCACCACCCCTAATTCAAATAAAATATGAATTTAAGAACCCCAAAGTCCAAAATAGGGAAAGATCAAAAATGGTTTTTCTGTATTTTTTATAAAAAAATCAACCAACAAGGCTACCAGTAAATTCTGGTAAATTCTTTCCTGAAAGATTATAATCACAATTGAGAGTTGAGACCCAAGAGTGTTGTTCATGGAAATCAAAGATATAATTTCAGTAAACGAAGATGAGTAGTCATCAAATTGAAATAAGAAAATCCATTTGATCAATTCAATAAAAGTCTTCAATAGAGAATCAAACATTTGAGTTGTAAGTTGGAATCTTTCAAATTCATACATCTGGAATTTATAATTAATGGATCATTTGCTATTTTGATTGTACAAGATCATTGTTGCAGAATTTGTGAAATTGAAAGTCCTCATATTATTGAAGCGAAAAAAAACCTGAAATGACCATGCACTTCCATGGTCTTGTTCTATTTCAAGACCTGCCTTTTCATATTTATCTGGATCTGGGGAGAAAAGCAAACACAGAAAGGCTTGAAGAAATTTGGCTCTCCAAGCCTAAGAACAATAATATCTAACAATAGTGTTATAGTTCTGAAACTTGAACCTGCAATATTATTGAATGGTTGGATAAGAAACCTATTTAGTATTTCATTTTTAAAAAATAATTAAATCCAGTCATTTCTGTTTCTGGAACATTTCATTTTTACTTAGTCCTACTAGTAATGCTGGATACCAATTAAAAGTAAGAACAGCTGGCTAAAATCCAGGATTAAGCCAAATAACTGCCTTTATTTGCTTGTATTAAATACTTCATTAAGTCCTCAAAAGCAATATCCTGTTTTGCACAGAATATGATGCAGGCTTTAATGTTTTCCAGCATGTTTCCAGTTTCTATCTGGTTGGAACAAAGTTGAATTGTAATCCATAGAGAACTTGCTAGTTTAATTTGCCCCTTCGGTGGCATACCAGTTTCTTTTCCTTACAATCAAGTGGTCACTGTTTTGGAAAAGTGGAAGTGCACTACAGTAACACAAAATATTTTATTTATTAGATTTATATCCTGCCTTTATTTTGTACAAGCCAGACAGCATACATAATTTCCTGTCTAATGTTTTCTTCATACCAACATACCTGTGAGTAGATTGGACCGACACAGAGTGACTGGTCCAAAATTACCCAATTGGCATTTATGCATAAGGGAAGACTAAAACTAGAACTCACAGTCTTCTGTTTCCAGTCCAACTTCTTAATCATTACACCAATCTGGCTTTAAAACATAAATATACCGCGCAGGCCTATATAGTCCAATGGTTATATCAAATAGGTGTTTCTCTTGAACTATGGCTAGGTAAAGGTAAAGGTAAAGGTTCCCCTCGCACATACGTGCTAGTTGTTGCTGACTCTAGGGGGCGGTGCTCATCTCCGTTTCAAAGCTGAAGAGCCAGTGCTGTCTGAAGACATCTCCGTGGTCATGTGGCCGGCATGACTCAATGCCAAAGGCGCACGGAACGCTGTTACCTTCCCACCAAAGGTGGTCCCTATTTTTTCTACTTGCATTTTTATGTGCTTTTGAAACTGCTAGGTTGGCAGAAACTGGGACAAGTAACGGGAGCTCACCCCATTACATGGCAGCACTAGGGATTCGAACCACTGAGCTGCCGACCTTTCGATCGACAAGCTCAACGTACTAGTCCCTGAGCTACCGCACCCCCTAACTGTGGCTAAAGGTATGCAAACCACATAATATCAAAATTCTGCATTATAATGGTATAGATTTTAGTAGTAGTAGTAAATGAGCAGACAGCCAAACTATTTTTAAACTTCATTATTTCTTTTATCCATGTAGCCTAATGCACAGTAGGCAACCTGTTTATTTGAATATCCGATTTACAGAACATACAAGCCATTCGAGTCAACTGATTCTTAGTAATCTACAATTCTCCATATTCACAATTTGTCCTGTAAACCAGCAGTCACCAACTGGTAGTCCGCGAGAAAATGTTGGTGGTCCACAGAAAAATTATTTGCATTTTTAATATTGCACTAAATCAGGGGTTCTCAAACTATGGCTCCTGGGATAGATACATGCAATGAACGTTTGTGTTGCTACGGAGAGTCTTCCCTTTTGTGGTCTTTTTGTATAGGTTGGAGGGGGGCAGAAATTCCGATTTAGGGTCTGCTTCGGCCTCCTAGTGTAGGGCTTTTGGCAAAGGCTGGAGGGAAGTGCCGCTGGTGGAAAAGAGCCGGAGAACCTTGTTCCAGTGGGACTGCCTCATGGCCTGGAATTGGCTGACCATCTAAGCCCACTGAGCCTCCAGGCACTGGTACCTGGTCTTGCACTCCCGCAGGTCTTCCCTCTGCTTGGAAAGCTTATGCTCATAGTCCTCAGTGCTTCTGCTAAGCCTCCTTCCCGGTCAGATCCAATTTGAACTGAGCTGTTTTGCCAACTCTTTCTCGTGGTAGCTGCTTAGGTCCAACAACTGCTTCCTGTTGGAGCCCTAAGGAGCCCGGGCAGGGAGGCAAGGAGTTGGCCATGCCCATTCAGTCATGTGACCATCTAGCCACACCCATCCATCCAGTCATTAGACAGATCATATTAGACGCGAGCTAAAGACATTCTTGTTCCATCGCGCAGGGCTGGCCTAATAGTTTTAATGGGGTTTTTAAATGGAGTTTAACTTAAGTTTTTAGTTTTTTATTGAATTTTGGTGGGTTGGTGCTGGCCACGCAGGAGGTGACATGAGGCTGGCTCCGGGGGATTACAAAGGCTTCCTTGAGGGAGGGTGCCTTTCCTGCTGCCTTGAAAGAGGCGGTGGTGAGACCCTTCCTCAAGAAGCCTTCCCTGGACCCAGCTGTTTTAGGAAATTATCATCCGGTCTCCAACCTGTAGAGAGTGCGGTGGCATGTCAACTACCCCAGTACCTGGATGAAACTGTCTATCTAGACCCGTTCCAGTCCGGCTTCCGACCCGGTTACAGTACGGAGACGGCTTTGGTCGCGTTGGTGGATGATCTCTGGAGGGCCAGGGACAAGGATTATTCATCTGCCCTGGTCCTATTAGACCTCTCAGCGGCTTTTGATACCATTGACCATGGTATGCTGCTGCGCCGGCTGGGGAGTTTGGGAGTGGGAGGCACCGTTTTTCGGTGGTTCTCCTCCTATCTCTCTGACCGGTCACAGACGGTGTTGGCAGGGGGACAGAGATCGACCCCGAGGCGCCTCATGTGTGGGGTACCACAGGGGTCGATTCTCTCGCCTCTCCTGTTCAACATCTATATGAAGCCGCTGGGTGAGATCATCAGTGGCTTTGGGGAGAGGTACCAATTGTACGCTGATGATATGCAGCTGTACTTTTCCACCCCAGGCCACCCCAATGAAGCCGTCGAAGAACTCTCTCGGTGTCTTGAAACCGTACGGGTCTGGATGGGGAGGAACAGGCTCAAGCTTAATCCCTCCAAGACGGAGTGGCTGTGGATGCCGGCACCCCGGTACAGTCAGCTGCAGCCGCGGCTGACTGTCGGGGGCGAGTCATTGGCCCCAATGGAAAGAGTGTGCAACTTGGGCATTCTCCTGGATGGGCGGCTGTCTTTCGAAGATCATTTGACGGCCGTCTCCAGGAGAGCTTTTTATCAGGTTCGCCTGATTTGCCAGTTGCGCCCCTTTCTGGACCGGGATGCCTTATGCACGGTCACTCATGCTCTTGTTACCTCTCGCTTGGACTACTGCAATGCTCTCTACATGGGGCTCCCCTTGAAGAGCACCCGGAGGCTTCAGTTGGTCCAGAATGTAGCTGTGTGGGTGATAGAGGGAGCGGTTCGGAGCTCCCATGTAACACCCATCCTGCGCAGACTGCACTGGCTGCCTGTTGTCTTCCGGGTGCGCTTCAAGGTATTGGTGACCACCTTTAAAGCGCTCCATGGCTTAGGACCGGGTTACTTACGGGACTGTCTGCTGCCAACTTCTATCTCCCAGTGACCTGTGCATTCTCACAGAGAGGGACTCCTTAGGGTGCCGTCAGCCAAGCAATGTTGGCTGGCGGCTCCCAGGGGAAGGTCCTTCTCTGTGGGGGCTCCCACCCTGTGGAACGAACTTCCCCCTGGACTTCGACAACTACCTGACCTTCGGACCTTTCGCCGCGAACTTAAGACTTATTTATTCCGTCTTGCTGGACTGGCTTGATTTTTAAAAAAATTTTTAGATGATTTTATGGTTTGTAATCTTTATTAATTTTTAATGTTTGTTTTTAATACTGTATGTGTTGTTGTTGTATTTTATTCTGGCTGTAAACCGCCCTGAGTCCTTCGAGAGAAGGGCGGTATACAAATTATATTATTATTATTATTATTATTATTATTATTATTATTATTATTATTATTATTATTATTATTATTATTATTATTATTATTTTAGCTGTTAGCCAAATTGAATAAGTTTTTAATAATGTTCTTAATTTTTATATTCTTGTTTTATTCGGCTGTAAACCGCCCTGAGTCCTTCAGGAGAAGGGTGGTATATAAATAATAATAATAATACACACACACACACACACACACACACACACACACACACACACACACAATAATAATAATAATAATAATAATTATTATTATTATTATTATTATTATTATTATTATTATTATTATTATTATTATTATTATTATTATTATTAGTCCACGGGATTTAAAATTATGAACTTAGTGGTCCCTGAGGTCCGAAAGGTTGGAGACCCCTGCTGTAAACCTTTCTCCTTGGTTTTGTTTCCCCGAATCAAATTGAATGTTTGTCCACTGCATTATTTATGAGATGATTAAATCAACTGTGATGTCACAACCGCTTGTTTGTTTTTCATGTTTCTCTCCTACTGCAGTCGAAAGATGTTCAGGGACTTACATAAAATAAATCACCAATACAACATCCATGTACAACATTCCATGAAAATCAATCAAACAAACGAATATATATGTTAAAGAGGTCATGATAAAAACCAGACAAAGGCTTGTCAAAGCATCTCCTCCATCTGTAAATCTTCTGAAGTATCAACCCGGAGGATTGGACTTGAGGGCTGATTTAAATTCAAGCAAGATCCAAATAGATGCCTAGATGAAAGCTAATGCTGGGAACAGCTGCCTGGCTTCCTCAGCTGGATTGTCATGCCAGTTTCTACCAAGTTTCATGCTTGTTGTTTTGGTGTTTATTGTTTCTTAGAATATTTTTAATATACATGTTAAAGTCAAAGAATCTTGGGCCAAGTAATTATAAGCACTCATTTTATTAATTTTCAAAATTAGATTATTTGCTTCAATAAATCAGTTGTCATTTCCAAGGAAATATCTTTAGCACAAAGGCTGTAGCCGAAGCTCCATTTTATGTTTGTATCTGTGATGATATAAGAAAATAGCTTTTCTGTTTGTTCTTGGGTATCAGAAACACTGAAGTGATTGTAACGCATGGAGTAATAAGATGTAGTAAAGACGAAATGCTAATTGTGTGCTCTACAACTACAGCAATGCACAAAGCTATTTTAGGTAAAGGGGTTGTTAATCATTATGTCTGGAATGTAAAATTACTTAGCTTACTCTTCTTTAACCTGGTGCCCTTCAAATGTGTTCAGCTTTAGTTCCCCAAATCCCACACCAGTATTTGGACAAAACCAGTCTGGAGAAAGTTGACTTACATCAATGGGAATCAGTGAAAGTTTCATGTAGCTACTACTTAGCATCCAATTTAGAAGCAGCAGACCTAAACATTCTGATCAAAACTGTTGTTATTTTTTCAGTGCTGTTCTTGTTGCTGATTAAGGAACATGCCTTGTCGCAGCTGATTATGTACCATGACACAGTACATGGCACTTAATTAGAACAAACCATTCTAATAATTTATTGGTATATCTCTCGGGAAAGCTATTTAGCTTAATGACAGTGTGTACCAATTCCCTGTTTCTTATTTGAAAGAGCACTGGCATAAAATGCGCCTAATAGAAACTGCTTTGAAATGATAAAGCGATGCTTATTCACATGTGCATTGGGGAAGGGGAGGGGGGAAGGAGAATTGAACCGCTTGGTAATTTTGCAGTTAAGAAGTGAATGCACAAAAAGGCAGCAAGTGGAGGCAGAGCCTGTAGAGTAACAGATGCCGAATGCAGAAGTGTCAAAAAAAACAACAACAACAACAACAACCAACAACAACCTCCAAATGCTGAATTGCATCTGCCACTTTTCAAAAGTTCTGTCTTACAGCTCATGGAATTGGAGGCTTGAAGGAATCCCTGCATCAGTAATAATTAAGCATTAGGTAACTCTTAGATAAACAAGAGATCAAGAATCAGCTGACCCCTTCTAGCTATGGGGTCCATCATGAATTACTGGCTATAGGAGGGGGTCTATCAGGAATTACTACTTACTGCTAAAAATATTCTATTTCAGATTGTCAGAAAAGGGGGTGGGTGGGAAGTAATCTGCTCTGGTATTTCATTATTTATTCTCTCTGTTTACTTGTGAGCATATTTACAGAAATACGAAGGCAATACTATGAAAGTATATTTCTTGGAGCTTCCAAGCAAGTATATTCCCAGTTCATTGATAAGAGCTAGCTTCCCTGTTGGTGTCGGTATTCAAGGTTGATTTTCCTCACACAGATTAACTCCTACATCAACTCTCTTCTCAGCAAGAACATTTTATTTTATTTTATTTTATTTGTCAAACATGTATAAGATAACAGATATAAGTATAAACATGATTATGAATACAGGAAATGGATACCAATAAATGGGGACAGTAGGACACGGATGGTAGGCATGCTGGTGCACTTATGCACGCCCCTTACAGACCTCTTAAGAATGGGGTGAGGTTAACAGTAGACAGTCTAAGGTTAAAGTTATGGGGGTTTGGTGATGAAACCACAGAGTCAGGTAGTGCATTCCAGGCACTCTGTTGCTGAAGTCGTATTTTCTGCAATCAAGTTTGGAGTGATTTACCTTAAGTTTGTATCTATTGTGTGCTCATGTATTGTTATGTTTGAGGCTGAAGTAGTCATTGACAGGTAGGACATTGTAGCAGATAATTTTGTGTATTATGCTTAGGTCAGACCAAAAGCGGCATAGTTCTAAATTATTATTAAGCCCAAAATTTCAAGCCTGGTGGCATAAGGTATTCTATTGCAAGCAGAGGACAGAAATATCTCTGGATTCGCTCAATTGTTTTAATGTCTGATATGCAGTGCGGGTTCCAGACTGATGAGCTGTATTCGAGAATTGGTCTTGGGACCAGGATTCCCAACATCTTGGGAAATGTGCATCTCCACTGTTCGAAAGGATTATGGGAAAATGTTTCAGTAAAAAGGAAGGAGGTAGTTAAGTGTTCTTTATGGAATGGTGGGATATATATTGAAATAATAATAACACTTATCATTAATTGATACAGCTGCCCACTCCCCAAAAAGACATGCAGATTGATAATAAATGGTGACTCTTTGTCAACCGACTTCAACACAAAGTGAAGGAACAATGAAGGTCCCTCTTCTTCTCCTCCTTTTCTTTTTTTCTCCCAAGTTTCAATCACAGCACAAATCCTGGACTAGTATTTATAGTTCTACTGTATTGTCAATGTTCATAAAAATGAACTTATATAAAAAGTTCATAAAATATTAAAAAGGTATAAAAAAAATCTAGGATATAGATCAAAACTTTGTCTAGCCAACAATGTATAAATCATCCGCTAACAGAATCTACCTTTCAGAGACTGATCAGTAATTAGATATGCACTCAAGTTGTTGTGTTTTAGCAGGCTCTAAAACCATTATATACAGTATAAACACTCCCAACAGTCTAATATGCACAGATCTAAACAAAAGTAAGTAACTACTAGATAGTTTAAACTAATTTTGGGGGTCTTATGACACACTGTAATATTTAACCAGTTACACAAACTGGGTTTTGGTTCAATGTGTCGCCACTGGGATGTGTATAGTGAATGTATTGAATGCCTAACTTATTGAAAACACAGTTTGATACATCATTTGCATATCTTTCAGATATAATCTTTAGAAAAGAAGCATTTTTTATGTAATTCATGTTCACACTCTTCTATTTTTTTGGATTATTAAAATAATAAAGAAGCAACAGCACATTTCCTTGATGGGAGGAATCATATTAAAATACTGGATCTAACGCCTTTCCACTTTCCATAATCCATGCAAATAAAATGTAAGCCAGGATGATATTATAATCCAATTTTATTTTAATACATATAAAAACCAAATAAAACATTTTCAATTAAAATTATAGTTCATGTAGGTTAGCTGTTTGCCATTACCAATGGACAAGCTTTAAGAATAGGGAGGTGGGGAAAAACTAGAATATTTCATTGCTACCATCAAAACACATTGTGGTAAGGAATTTGCTATTAAATAAAATATTACCTGTGACACAGAATTTGTCATTTACATGATGAAGTGCCTTTGTGGTGTAATATATGTTTCTAAGATGCCTACTGAAGGTCAAAGCACTGGGATACAAAAGAATACTGACGGAGAAGACAAAGTTTGCCTGTGGCAAAACATTTCATTGAAAAGGAGATATCAAGTATCCTCAAACCGAGATTTATAAGAATTCAGAATACCTCTCCTGTACACATACAAGCCATACACATACACAATTATACCATACTATAGAAGGCTCCCTGATGTTATTTCCATGGGTATATGCTCAATGCAATTACAAAGAAGCACTTGTAGTTTAAAATGATTTGCATAATGTTGGAAATAAAGTGCATGTGAAGGAAGTCTGGAATAGTAATTTCCTCTGTTCAGAAACCCTGAACAAATCTGGGACTGAACTCATGCGGCCATGAACTGCAACCTATCAGTTATGACCACAGATGGCAACCAGATTTCCCTCTTCAACCATTGCAGGACTGTTTCACTGATCTTCCCATTCTCTGGTCTACCTTATTTTGGACACTCTTCCCCTCCATTTCTCTTAATCTGCAATAATTACAATGTTAAAATAGACAGATTATGTGAGGTCACTGTTGCATGCGTTTATATTCCCCCCAAAGAACCAAGTAGACAAGGGAGAGTTTCTCCTGAACCTAGCATGATCCGTGAAAGAGGCAACTCATGATAGCATCTCAATTCTTGCTACGTTATCCATCCTCACCTTGCCCTACATCTAGGCAAGTGTAACAAGATTTAGTCAACTTTTTCTATTAAATAAGGAATAATAACAATTCATTAAATTTATATGCCACCTGAAATTCTGGAAGATTTACGAATTGTTCAAAACAATTAAAACAAGAAATCAACACAAAATCAACACAAAAAAAGGAATAAATATGAATATCCAGTTCAAAGGCATTTTCAGCACTAAAAAAAACCCCAACACTGCTTATTTATCATTACGCTATTTTAAATACTCTTATTGTATTAATATATCTTGCATTATCCTGTAGCTGTACTTTTGGTGAAATTCACCTAGATCTTCATGTATAAAGTCCTTCAAAACAGTTTTCATTCTTTCTGTTAAAACTGCTCTGAATTTTTTTAATAGATATTATTTAAACAGTGAGATTGGATGGGAGATTTTTTTTGTTTTGCTTTGTTTTTTTTGTAAAATTGGATTTTGACCGTCTTTATGCATTAGAACAATATTTGCTGCTTTTGTCCTAGAATGATTCCTTTTTGTAAAAAAAAAAAAATAGCTTATTACTGTTTGTAGAGGCAGTAGAAATTCATCTTCAAATTATTTCTCATACCTTGTAGGTAATCCATCGTGTGCCTGGTGTTTTTCCCAATTGGCTATTTTCTATTGCTCCTGTTTCTATTATTGTTATAGGCCCATTCAACATCTGTTCTTCATTGTTCTACTCTTTTGGCAGTTAACTTTTCCAGATATTTTCTTCTCTTGAAGTACAGTATACAATTTTGTGTAATTTTTTCCAAAATATTTTGCCTTGATTTCTTTACTGTGTATTGCAATATCTATTCCTTTATGCAACTTTAGTATCGATTTTTCCTCTATCTTTCCTCAATTTTATGCTAACAATTTTCCTACTTTATTTGCTGATTCACTCATTTTTGTTTTTGTTTTTGCAAAAGTCATTTTCATTTCATTTGTTTAACCATCAGCATAGAAAAGCATTGTTGCAAAAAATTTATTTCCTTTGAAATATTTTTTATTTCCTGGAGAATGTTGAAGTTCATTTTCTTTCTTACCTCAACTAAAATCTTTTGCCTCTTTTCCTCTCTTTGTTTTTTTCATTCTTGTATAAAATTTAATAAATTGTGCCTTCATATAGGCTTTACTTGCTTTTCATACTTCCATTATTTAATTGCATTTATTCAAATTGAATTTTAAAAAAATTATTATATTCATTTTTATCCTTTATATTTCTTTTTTAAAAATCAATGTCATTGGATTACAATCAGAAAATATTGGGGGTAATATTATTTATTTATTTATTATTTAAATTTGTATACCGCCCTTCTCCCGAAGGACTCAGGGCGGTTCACAGCCAAGTAAAAAACACAGTACACTATAAATACAATTAAAATACAGTTAAAAAACTTATTAAATTGGCCACGATTAAAATTTAGGACTAAAACCCATTAAAACCCATAAACTTAAAACACTAACCCAGTCCAGCGCAGATGAATAAGTGGGTTTTAAGCTCGCGGCGAAAGGTTCGGAGGTCCGGAAGTTGACGAAGTCCTGGGGGGAGTTCGTTCCAGAGGCGGGAGCCCCAGAGAAGGCCCTTCCCCTGGGTGTCGCCAGACGACACTGTCGCGCCGACGGCACCCTGAGGAGTCCCTCTCTGTGAGAGTGCACGGGTCGGTGAGAGGTATTCGGTAGCAGCAGGCGGTCCCGTAAGTAACCCGGCCCTATGCCATGAAGCGCTTTAAAGACGTTCACCAACACCTTGAAGCGCACCCGGAAGGCCACAGGTAGCCAGTGCAGCCTGCGCAGGATAGGTGTCACTCGGGAGCCACGAGGGGCTCCCTCTATCACCCGCACAGCTGCATTCTGGACTAACTGTAGCCTCCGGATGCCCCTCAAGGGGAGCCCCATGTAGAGAGCATTGCAGTAGTCCAGACGAGACGTCACAAGGGCGTGAGTGACTGTGCACAAGGCATCCCGGTCTAGAAAGGGGCGCAACTGGCGCACCAGGCGGACCTGGTGGAAAGCTCTCCTGGAGACGGCCGTCAAATGGTCTTCAAAAGACAGCCGTTCATCCAGGAGAATGCCCAAATTGCGCACCCTCTCCATCGGAGCCAATGACTCGCTCCCGACAGTCAGCCGCGGACTCAGCTGACTGTACCGGGATGCCGGCATCCACAGCCACTCCGTCTTGGAGGGATTGGGCTTGGGCCTGTTTCTCCCCATCCAGACCCGTACGGCTTCCAAACACCGGGACAGCACTTCGATAGCTTCATTGGGGTGGCCCGGTGTGGAAAAGTACAGCTGGGTGTCATCAGCGTACAGCTGGTACCTCACACCGAAGCCACTGATGATCTCACCCAGCGGCTTCATATAGATGTTGAACAGAAGGGGCGAGAGAATCAACCCCTGCGGCACCCCACAAGTGAGGCGCCGCGGGGTCGACCTCTGCCCCCCCGTCAACACCGTCTGCGACCGGTCGGAGAGATAGGAGGAGAACCACCGATAAACGGTGCCTCCCACTCCCAATCCCTCCAACCGGCGCAGCAGGATACCATGGTCGATGGTATCGAAAGCCGCTGAGAGGTCTAATAGGACCAGGGCAGAGGAATAACCCCTATCCCTGGCCCTCCAGAGATCATCCACCAACGCGACCAAAGCCGTCTCAGTGCTGTAACCGGGCCGGAAGCCGGACTGGAACGGGTCCAGATAGACAGTTTCCTCCAGGTGCAGGGGGAACTGATATGCCACCATACTCTCTACAACCTTCGCCGCGAATCATATCTCTGCAAACATATTGCATTGTATCAATGTTTAAATAATACAAAATATATTATTTATACAATTTATATTCCAAGTTAAAGTTTTAAGTTCCAAGTCTCTATTACTAGTTTTGAAATATCCATGGCTGTGGCTACTAGTGAGGCTTCTAAGTCCTTTTCTTATTGCTGACTCACATTTTTCTCTTTCATCTGCCCTTCTCCAAATTCATATTTGAACGTCTTATAGAATTCTCGCTTTAGTGAAGAATTCAATTTGTATCTTTTTTTATTGTACATCAAAATAATTCTCTTCATTGTATCGAAACAAAATGGCTGCCCTTTTCTGTTAAGTACACCTGTTACAAAGGAATAATCTTTACTTTTCCATAAGATCCTGACTGGTATTTCTTTCAACACAATGACATCTTTATAATCTATCTTGAGCCTATTTTTAAAATGCTCTTGAAGATTTGATCTCTTATCTTCTTCCTTACAAAGCAAGCATATCTCTTGAAACATTTTTTTTTCTTGGCATATCTGCAGTTGATCCTGTAACCTTGTCAATTTCTTCATCCATTTTTTTTCCTTTTTCCCATACAAGTAGATTTGAAATAAATTCCACAACTTTCTGCCTTAATTTTTTCCCATTTCTCCTTAATACTTCTTAGTCTTAAATAATATTCTTTTCCTCTAAAGCTCTTTCTTTCCATTTTGTCACTGTTTTTTCTGTCTTGTTTTCTAAAAGCTCTATATTCTCATTTTATTTTTCCCAGTTATATTTTCAAAAAGTCCATTATTTCTTTTTTTAAACTTTATCCAGTTATACTTCCATCACTTTAGTTATGACTCAATAATTGCTTTAATAATAATGACTTTTTAAAATTTCCAATGGACGAATGTTCATTTTTATTTGAGATATCAGATTTTTCATTTTTTTACTCTTTAAAAGTTTCATCCTATCATTTTAGCTCATTCTATTTTATGCTTAAACATTTTATATTTTAAAAAACCTTCAGGAAGCTTTTCTTTAAAAAAAAACAGGAAAAAATAATTAAAGAAATAAAGAAAAATAATGGTAGCATCTAAATATCACCAAGGACCAAGCAAATACTGAAACTCCTGAATCTATTATACAGTATATTCCACTTCCATTTTGCATGTGTTCCATGGTAATTGTTCAAATACTTTTCTTTTCAAAAACCATTAATGGATGGGCGGGGGGGGGAAACAAGTAATAGAATTGAATCAGGCTGAAGGAACTTCATTCAACATAATAGATTTGAGATGCATCTGGTGTTTTTTTGAAGAATTATATATTCTAAGTGTGGGAGAAGCAGAAGTACAAGATGAAGTATACAAAAACATATTTTTAATCCTGCATAACCCTCACTGAAATAAATTAAGTCCCAATTAAGACACAACTCTATAACAGTCTGTAATCTAAAGATTAATATCTACAGCAAAGCAAAACCATTAAATTCATCATGAAAGAAAGGCAACATAAACAGAGCTTTGCATTTTCATATTATGGTTGGTTGCACAGTCAGCCAGATGTTAAATTGGAATTGGCATTTTTGTTTACCTATTGAGTCTTTCCATCAGACCTCGATTAGGAATATGTAATAATTGTGTAATAATATTATACCTATTGTTGCAATAATACGGCATGTCAAATTTTTCAACTTTCAATTTCCAAATATTAGGGGTGTTCAAAAGTTGTGATATGCCTTATAGATTGTAAAGATATTTTGGTTACTTTAATATAATTTAGATGTGCTAAATTTTGCTATAATTGTTCTACTTGTCTTAGTATGTTGTGACTTTATTCAGGTCTTTCTTTTCTGTTATCTCCAGGTGTTGTTTGTTGTTATTCATTGCACAGTCAGCCAGATGTTCAGAATGGGTTTGGCATTTTTGTCTACCTATCAAGTCCTTACCAAGGACCTGGGAAAGGCAAATCTGGATATTTGACGGTGTTACAGATATCCTCGCAGGATGGAAGCGGTCCCAAGTAAAGCCACCTTCTGCAATTGACTGATGGCAAATTTGTCAATGCCTATGATGTTCAATTGGTGCTCCAGTTGTTTTGGGACAGCACCCAAGGCACCTATTACTATTGGCAAATGGTATTTTTTGCAGATCTTCCGATAAGGGGCGTGCATAAGAGCACAAACATGCCTACCATTCCTGTCCTATTGTTTTTTCTTATATATATATATATGCTTATACTTCCTTATATTTCCTCATATATATGTTCATATACTATATAATCATTTTGTGTGATGCTTATGTATATTGTTATGACAAAAATAAATAAAATAAAAAATAAAAATAAATTATCACCAATGTTGCTACTTTGTCATGCCATTGTTTGTGGTCAGTCTGTGCAATCTTCTTGCAGCAATTAACCAGGTGGTCCATTGTTTCTTCAGCTACTTTGCAGAGGCAACCCTTGATATTTGTTGCTGTCTCCCCAATTCTGGTTTTGCATGCCTCCTGGGAATAGTCTGACAGGACTCTTTGAGAAATTATTTGGAGTAAAGTGAAGATTTCTAATTCACCTGAATTGGCTGACTGAATTCTTCCCAAATTTTGTTTCAAATCTCTATTTATTATGAAGCTCTCCATGGCTATTTTCCCAGAATAAAAGACTTGTGGATCTAAGATACTTTGATGTCTCATCTCAGTCTTACATCTGAACTTCTAATCACGGTACAGATTTCAGTTACAAGAAAACTGCCAGGATTATCCATGATAATAATTATAGCTGCCTACCCTGACAAATAACCTTTTATACATGGTGAAATAAAACAGGCAAAACATGTCTTTCAAAGTCACTAATGCTGCCAGTAGTGATACCTATTTCATTTTGAAATTAAACTTCTATTTGCAATACTCAGATATTAGCAGTTTATACCATGTTCTATGTGGTGTATATATGCCAAACTGAACTGAAACTTATTATTTTAATATTTATTGTAATTAGAATGTCCAGACTTTGCAATAGTTTGGTTTGTCTATCCTATTCTATCCTGCCCTGCCCTGCCCATCCATATCTATCTATCTATCTATCTTGTTCAATTTCTATGGGTGCCAATCTCAACCAGGTGATTTTGTGAAGTTTACAATTCCAAAATTATAAAACAAATTTAAAAACATTAAAACAAAATAATCCTCAAAATAAATGAGTACAAGTAGCAGCCATGATGGTTAATCAACTAATAAAAAGGTAAAGGTTCCCCTCGCACATATGTGCTAGACATTCCGAACTCTAGGGGGCAATGCTCATCTCCATTTCAAAGCCGAAGAGCCAGCGCTGTCCAAAGACTTCTCCATGGTCATGTGGCCGGCATGACTCAATGCCAAAAGCGCACAGAACACTGTTACCTTCCCACCAAAGGTGGTCCCTATTTTTTTACTTGCATTTTTTTTAACCTGCTTTCGAACTGCTAGGTTGGCAGAAGCTGGGACAAGTAATGGGAGCTCACCCCGTTACACGGCACTAGGGATTTGAACCGCTGACCTTTCGATCGAAAAGCTCAGTGTCTTAGCCACTGAGCCACTGCATCCCTTAATCAACTAATAGCAAAGCCAAATAACAGAGCCCTTAACATATTTTGATCCCTAGGCCCCTGTACAGAACCAAGTTATTAAAACCTTGTGACAGTCCAACAGGGTTGGGGTCAATTTCTGAGGGAAGAATATGCCACAAGGCAGGATCTACAGAAAGGCATCAGACAACATCATCAGTCTTCCCTCTGAATTTTTTTATGCCTTTCCTGAAAAGAGAAATGTTATTATTTATCCTTTGTGTTTTGTACATTATTTATAAAGTGTTACAAATTCTAGTCTAGGTTTGTAAAAAGTAAAAATACCTGTTTAAATTATAAATTAAGATACAAAAAATAATTTCTACTTAATATAGTCAAGGAATCTGCTTGCCTCTCCCGGAATGTTGCAATATTAAGCTGACATCAAGCATGTTATCAACCAAGGTAATGCTCTTTCAAAATATTAACTGAGTAAGAACTTTTGATGGTAGATGGAAGATTACAAAAATGACAGCAAAGTCAATAATTTAAAACTTAGGAGCCGATATATTCTTTTCATGATGCTTTGAATGCTGTGACTCAATATACTGTATTTAAAATGTTGATCCTCTATTATTTCCCAATTTTAAACTTTTTAGTCAAAAGGTGATTTTCACAAAGCTCCCTTAGATTGGCTTCCTTTGAAATTGTAAAATTGTGAAGCAGGAGAAGAAAAATTCCAATCCTAATCACCACTGTTGTCTTTTGGTCCTTATTACGTGTTTTACTGCAGGTTTGAAAGGAAACTACAGCCACCTATCTCCATAACCCCCATCTCAGACACACCAACAACAGCCAAGCCTCCTACAACTGACCTCATCCCATTGGGTTCACAACCTCTAGTGATCACAGAAAAGGCAGTGCAGGACCTATTTCACAGACAAAAGCCAGGAAAAGCTCCAGGCCCAGACAAGATAACTCCTTCTTGCTTAAAAGTCTGTGCTGACCAATTGGCCCCCATCTTCACCCATATCTTCAACAAATCACTAGAGATGTGCTATGTTCCTTCCTGCTTCAAATGCTCTACCATCATCCCAGTGCCGAAGAAGCCCACCATCAAGGAACTGAATGACTACAGACCAGTTGCTTTAACATCTGTAGTCATGAAAGCCTTTGAAAGGTTTGTGCTTTCCTACTTGAAAACCATCACGGATCCACTGTTAGACCCCTTGCAATGTGCATACCGAGCAAATAGATCAACAGATGATGCTGTTAATATGGCTCTGCACTACATCTTACAACATTTTGAATCTCCAAAGACCTATGTAAGGGTCCTCTTTGTACACTTTAGTTCAGCATTCAATACCATCATTCCAGACACTCTTCTAACTAAGCTAAACCAACTACAAGTACCTGAACAGACTTGTAAGTGGATCACAAGCTTCCTAACAAACAGGAAGCAGCAGGTGAAGCTAAGCAAGATCACATCTAATACCTGTACAATTAGTACAGGGCCCCCCCAAGGCTGTGTGCTCTCCCCACTTCTCTTCTCTCTGTATACCAATGACTGCATCTCCAACGATCCATCTGTTAAACTACTGAAGTTCGCAGATGACACAACAGTGATTGGTCTCATTCGAGACAATGATGAATCCACATATAGACGTGAAGTTGAACGACTAGCCTTGTGGTGCGACCGTAACAATCTGGAACTGAACACACTAAAAACTGTAGAAATGGTGGTAGACTTTAGGAGAAACCCTTCCATACTTCCACCTCTCACAATACTTGACAACACAGTATCAACAGTAGAAACCTTCAAATTTCTAGGTTCTATCATATCGCAAGATCTAAAATGGACAGTTAACATCAAAAACAGGTTGTAGAGAGTATGGTGGCATATCAGTTTCCCCTGCACCTGGATGAAACTGTCTATCTAGACCCGTTCCAGTCCGGTTTCCGGCCCGGCTACAGCACGGAGACGGCTTTGGTCGCGTTGGTGGATGATCTCTGGAGGGCCAGGGATAGGAGTTGTTCCTCTGTCCTGGTCCTATTAGACCTCTCAGCGGCTTTCGATACCATCGACCATGGTATCCTGCTGCGCCGGTTGGAGGGATTGGGAGTGGGAGGCACCGTTTATCGGTGGTTCTCCTCCTATCTCTCCGACCGGACGCAGACGGTGTTGACGGGAGGGCAGAGGTCGGCCCCAGGCGCCTCACTTGTGGGTGCCGCAGGGCCGATTCTCGCCTTCTGTTCAACATCTATATGAAGCCGCTGGGTGAGATCATCAGTGGCTTCGTGTGAGGTACCAGCTGTCGCTGATGACACCCAGCTGTACTTCTCCACACCGGGCCACCCCAATGAAGCTATCAAAGTGCTGTCCCGGTGTTTGGAAGCCGTACGGGTCTGGATGGGGAGAAACAGGCTCAAGCTCAATCCTTCCAAGACAGAGTGGCTGTGGATGCCGGCATCCCGGTACAGTCAGCTGAGTCCTCGGCTGACTGTTGGGGCGAGGCACTGGCCCGATGGAGAGGGTGCGCATCTGGGCGTTCTCCTGGATGAACGGCTGTCTTTTGAAGATCATTTGACGGCCGTCTCCAGGAGAGCTTTCCACCAGGTTCGCCTGGTGCGCCAGTTGCGCCCCTTTCTAGACCGGGATGCCTTATGCACGGTCACTCACGCCCTCGTGACGTCTTGCCTGGATTATTGCAATGCTCTCTACATGGGGCTCCTCTTGAGGGGCATCCGGAGGCTCCAGTTAGTTCAGAATGCAGCTGCGCGGGTGATAGAGGGAGCCCCTCGTGGCTCCCGTGTTACACCTATCCTGCGCAGACTGCACTGGCTACCTGTGGCCTTCCGGGTGCGCTTCAAGGTGCTGGTGACAATCTTTAAAGCGCTCCATGGCATAGGGCCGGGCTATTTACGGGACCGCCTACTGCTACCAAATACCTCTCACTGACCCGTGCGCTCTCACAGAGAGGGACTCCTCAGGGTGCCGTCAGCTAGGCAGTGCCGTCTGGCGACACCCAGGGGAAGGGCCTTCTCTGTGGGGGCTCCCACCCTCTGGAACGAACTCCCTCCAGGACTTCGCCAACTTCCGGACCTCCGAACCTTTCGTCGCGAGCTTAAAACACACTTATTTATCTGCGCGGGACTAGATTAGATTTTAAAGTTATGGGTTTTAAGGGGTTTTTATTATCTATAATATTTTAAATTTGGGGCAATAGAATAAGTTTTTTAATTGTTTTTTAATCTGTATTTATATGTATTTTAACTGCCTGTGAACCGCCCTGAGTCCTTAGGGAGATAGGGCGGTATATAAATTTGAAAAATAAAATAAAATAAAATAAAATAAAAGAGGCCAACAAAGACTGTTCTTTCTGCGCCAACTCAGAAAGCTCAAACTGCCCAAGGAGCTGCTGATCCAGTTCTACAGAGGAATTATTCAGTCTGTCATTTGCACCTCTATAACGGTCTGGTTCGGTTCTGCAACCCAACAAGAAAGACACAGACTTCAGAGGATAATTAGAACTGCAGAAAAAATAATTGCTACCAACCTGCCTTCCATTGAGGACCTGTATACTGCACGAATCAAGAAGAGGGCCGTGAAAATATTTACAGATCCCTCACATCCCGGACATAAAATGTTTCAACTCCTACCTTCAAAACGACGCTACAGAGCATTGCACACCAGAACAACTAGACACAAGAACAGTTTTTTCCCGAAGGCCATCACTCTGCTAAACAAATAATTCCCTCAACACTGTCAAACTATTTACTAAATCTACACTACTATTAATCTTCTCATTGTTTTCATCACCAATCTCTTTCCACTTATGACTGTATGACTGTAACTTTTTGTTGCTATCATTAAGGGTTAAATTGCAACCTATGACCATCATTTGTGTTGTAAATGTTGTACCTTTGATGTATTTTTTTCTTTTTTTCTTTTTTCTTTTTCTTTTATGTACACTGAGAGCATATGCACCAAAACAAATTCCTTGTGTGTCCAATCACACTTGGCTAATAAAATTCTATTCTATTCTATTCTATTCTATTCTATTCTATTCTATTCTATCAACTACCACAATGCCTGGTTGATTGACAAGTACCTTGTTGTCTGTTTTGATCTGGAAGTCCTGCAGAATCTTAGCTTTCTTATTCTCTACCACCTTCTGTGGAATCTCGCATCTGGATTTAGGAAGGTTAAGCCTAATTTGTATATGTAGACACTAGTAGTAAAATAAGTAAGCAGTAAAATAAGTTCATGGTGATCTTCCAGGGTTTTACTACCTGTGGTTATGTTGTTGCTATATAAATCTCAGTATCTCAAATCTCTTCAATATTTCAAATATTCGAAGAAAAGTTGCCCTCGGATCCAAGAATAATTCCTGTCTTGTTTATGGATTATTTCAGATGCACGTTTTCAGAAATTACATCCCATTTCACATTCCACAAGTGAAATATGTAATAGCCACAAGTTAAACTTAATATGGCAATGTAATTTGTGATATCAGGAGATCAACAGAACATGCATTTCTTTGCATGGGTAACCTTTCTACAGAAAGGTTACCCATGATATCCAGATATCCAGAAATAGTGAAGATACAAATAGAAAATTCTCCAGAAAAAGATTTCACTTAAACACCTTATCCATTGTATTTTTCATGTGAAAATGCTGAAAATCACAGATAAACCTTCAAAAACAAAACCATTCAGAGTCATAACTGGTAAATCTTGTCAGTAAATTCTATTGTCAACATTAACATTTATGTCTGAAGGAAAATCATAAAATTAATATATTATTCATCCCAGTTTATTCTTCCTTACTCCTTACTATTTAACTCTTTCAATCATTAAAATGAAATTTGGACAAAAGTGATTTCGTTTATTATTTCTCTATCATCTATTATTTTTATTAACAAATAACAATAATATATTGATCAGATGTAAAGGTTAAATTGGGTTAAACTTAAAGGTAAATTAAAAATAATCTGTTCACTGACAGTTTCAACTTTAATTTGTTTCAAATCAATATCCATATTAAACCCCCAATGTAAATTTTTCCACCTTGTTTGATAACTTCTTAAAAATAATTCCATCTTTTACAAGCAACCAAACTTTGTTTTATTGGGCCAATTTCCTTCCACATAGAAAGCTGACATTTCCACTCATTAAACTAAATGGGTATGCCAGTGGTAAATGTCCCAAAAGATTAATAAAATGCCTTCCTATAATTTAAAGCCACATAGTGCATGGTAACATTAATAGTATTAACTTACCTTGAACAAAATCCTAGTCTTTTAGATGTACTTAAAATTGAAGGGATTTTTTTCCCCCAACTACAGAGGTAAACCTGTAGGATACTGTAATTGCTGAGCTATAGAACATTATCTTAAATACAATCTGACACCTTTCCCCAGAATTTTATTTGGGGGGAAAGTAGAGGGCAATCTGTCTAAGGATTAGTAGCTAAATTCAGTATGTGAGTATATCTGGCAGGAGTAAGGATGGTTTGACAGAACCCTTTACCCTGGAAAAAGTAATAAAAGAAAAACTTTTACATGGGAAATGGAAAATTGATAGATTCAGATTAAAATCCACAGAAGGTCTTTGCTAACAGAGAGGAGCAGCTGGCCCTTTGAAGAACAAACTAGCCTTAGGTGCTCAAAGGTTGTTAACCTTGTCCCTGAAAGCCAATAGAGGACGGCAAGGGCTTCTCTTTTTTTCAAACTGTGTGTTTCCCTTCCTTGTCCCCTTTAATATATTTCACTCAGTTTGAGTGAATTGAATTCAGTCCTTGAATTGATGTGTTGCACCTGATTAAGTTTGGCTGAGCTACACAATTCCACAGAGCTTGGATTTGGTTTCCCATTCTGCAGTTAGCAAGAGCCAGGATGGAAGAGGATTTTTTTCTTCAAGCCTTGCCTGGTTTTCAAAGAGGGAAGAAGAGAAACTGGTTTATAATGAACCAGTTAACATGGTGGCAGGGGAAGTTTACCTCAGAAGCAAAGGAGGGGGATGGTTCAAATCCTTACACCAGGGTCAATCCCTAATTTTCACCCAAATTACCTCTCAGAATGTGAGGATAATTTGGAAGAAGAAATGCCGCCCAACTCCTTTGTGCTCCTGGAGAATGGCAGAACTACAACCTAAATAAATCAATAATGTACTCTACCATTTGGATTTTCCTTTTCAGAGGCTTCCTTCAGGAGTGTGCACACACAAATACACACATACAGAGACATGAAAAGGAGAGCTCCCTCACCAAAAGTCCCTGGCATATGCAGTCAGGAAACAATTAAACAGGAGAGAAAACAAATAAAATCTATGCCCACCTAGATATAATAGGCTAGAGGGAACCATAGCTTGCTGTATGCTGCCATTATCAGAGGGTTGTAGTCAGACATAATTGGCCCCAACGACCACCATTACGAGCTATGGCATCTAAAGATTATTCATTATTTGTTAGTCATTTATTGTATTTATGTTTGCTTTCTTCGGAGATCAATCTGGTATACATGGTGGTTTCCATTTTATCTCCAAAACAACAGCCTTGTGAGGTAGTTGGGTATAGTATGAATGACTGAGGTAAAGGAAACTCTGTGTCCATGTGGGGATTTGAACCTGGGCTTCCCTGAACCAAATCCAAGACCTTTACTGCTACACTATATTGACAAGCCATAAAATGTTGGCTCTTTTTCCTAACATCATCTTGAAGCCAAGACATTCCCCTCCCTGCTGTCTATGTCCAGGTGAGTCAGCAAAGTAAGCAGTCATTTTTATCTGCAAAAGGATTGCAGAAAATGACAGTAGTAGAGAATATTTCAAATACTTTTTTGAATTTAATGCCAAATATCTTATTAGTAAAAATATGACTTTCAAAGTTATTTTTTTCCCCTCTTCCCTCTTGACAGACGCTCTTGGGCTCTCTCTTTTTTTTTCTCCTTATTTTACTTACTAACCATTGGGGTGGAAATCATTATGAGACACTCGCTTTTGCCATTAAAAAACATTAGGTTAACAAAAATCTTTTCAGCAGATGAAATAAGTACAGTAGATGGAATTTTGCTGTAACACTCATTGATCTGTGTCTACCAATAATGGCAAACTTCTTAAAAAGACAAAGTGACTGATAGGCACTTTGTAATTCCTCAATAGATCAGTCAAGCAATTTCAATTATTTTCATTAATGAGAAAATTCTCTCTTCAGTCATCCTTCCCTTTAAGGGTTTTTTTTCCTTCATAGAAGTTTCCTTCACAAGCACTACCACCTGATTTACCCTTTTAAAAATGGGGAAGACAGACAGGTCATCCATTCCAAAATATAAAAAATACTGGAAGTTTGCTGCAGTCTATAAGGTCAGTGTATCAGAGTGAATATTAAAACATACAGCGAAGTGAGAAGTGTTTGAACCAGCCACAACAAGAATCCATCTAAGTTTTTTAAATCATGTTCATTGGGCAAGCAGATGGCATGTGGGAAAACCCACTTGCACAGCCTGAATAGATTCATTTCCCTGTCAATTTTCTCTATATGCAATTTATTTCCTTCATAAACGATCAAATGAAAGCCCACAATTCTTTTTCAAGTAGATAATTGCACTTCACTTTTTAGTATTATGTAAAAGATTATACTGCCAGGTGGGTCTACGATAAAAATTGAATCTAGTTGCATTGAAACTTAATTTAAATACAGGTAATCCTCATTCATTCATTCATTTGTTCATCCGTCATTCATTCATTCATTCATTCATTCACTCACTCACTCACTCCATTCATTCATTAATTCATTTAAAAACATACATAGCTGCCCATCTTGGGGCAGCTCCCAGCGTGGCTAAGGGGCTTAGTAACCACTTGTTCAGCAACAATTCAAGATTTTGATGGCACTTCATGATGGGGAAGTCAACTGATCTTTGAAGTTGCAGCTGATATAATCAGCTGCAACTTCAAAGCGTATCTGCAATCACATCATTGTGATTCGGACATTTAACAACTCGCTAACAAATATGATGGTCAGAGCATCCTGTGATCATGTGATCACTGTTTGCAAACTTCCCTATCAGCTTCCTAACAAGAAAAGTCAAGGGGGAAGCCGCTAAGAGGTTGCAAGTCACTCCTGCAAGTGACTCCTGTTCCTGCCACTTTTTCTCCTAAGGAGCCCCTGGGTGGCATGGGAATCTTGTACCCCGTAGCCTATTCTCTGTAATGCCTATGTGCCCATAACTCTCATCTGCTGGCTTCAGACATGGTTTCAGCAGCATATGCAAGAGCTTCTGAATTCCCACTTATGCAGTCACATGAGGTCCTTGTTTAACAATGGCAATGAGCCTGCCAGAATTACCAGTGCTAAGCGATGAGATCATGTTGTACTTCATGACTGCGTCACTTAATGATGGAGATTCTGGTCCCAACTGCTGTCATGACCCAAGGACTACCAGTACCTCAGTCATCTCAGACCCTTCTCCAATTTATTTGATAACTTTTTTCCTGATGTTTTCAGCCAAATCCACAATAATATATATTATTAAATAGTATGAAAAATGCAGCCTTTTCACTATTTTCAAAACAGTGGAAATAGTAAGCAGCAGCATCTTATTTTTATAAAGATATTAAGTACACCTGACATGGAATTCTATAAGAACAAAATTATAGTACAGGTAGTCCTCAACTTACAACAGTTCACTTAATAAAATTACAACAGCACTGAAAAGAATGATTTATGGTCACGTGATTTACATTCAGATGCTTGACAAGTGACTCATATTTCTGATAGTTGCAGTGTCCTGGGGTCATATGATCACCTTTTGCAACCTTCTGACAAGCAAAGTCAATGGGGAAACCAGAGTCACTTAACAACTGTATTAGTAACTTAACAACTGCAGTGATTCACTTAACAAACATGGCAAGAAAAGTCATAAAATGGGGCAAAACTCACTAAACAAATTTCTCACTTAGCAACATAAATTTTGGGATCAATTGTGATCATAAGTTGAGGACTACCTGTATTCTAAAATTGACTCCACAACAACACAAAACTGCAGCCGTGAGAGTTCAAAACCCCAAAAAGGTTAACATTTATTTTTGCAACATGTGTTAAATTTGGGAAAAGCTAGGAAAGCCAACTACAAAACACATAAATTAAGTTTTAAAAGAGGACACTTTAGGTATATTTGTATTGAGAAAATTTACAATATAACGCATGCATCATGGAAAATTTGCATTTGAAAAAAAAAAGTTACTGAGAAATGTTCCATGAAAAAAAGCAAACGTATTAGAGAAAGCTGCATATCCTATCCTATCCTATCCTATCCTATCCTATCCTATCCTATCCTATCCTATCCTATATAAAAGTGCCTTATATCAGGGAGTTCTATCTTTGCAAACATAGTTTTTTGTTAAAATATCTGCTAAAAACACTGACAACCATGATAATGTTTGAGTGTTCAGGGTCTTATATTCTAGTAAGTGTGCCACTTGGCCTTAGGAAAAAAGATTAAGTTCTCTTTTACACATGTAAATGGTGTATATCATTTGAATGACTGTATTCTTTAAACCCTTGCTCTCTGATGTCAGAGTCCTGAATCTCCATTTGAAGGAGTTTTGCTCCTGTAGAAGCAGTAATGAAATCCACATTTTTTTACTACCAGTTCTGTGGGCGTGGTTTGATGGGCATGCTGTGGCTTGCTGGGTGTGGCTTGCTGGGTGTGGTAGGGGAAGGATACTGCAAAATCTTCATTCCTTCCCTACTCCTGGGGGGAAGGATATTGGAAAATCTCTATTTCCACCCTACTCTGGGGCCAGCCAGAGGTGGTATTTGCTTGTTCTCCGAACTACTCAAAATTTCCGTTACCGGTTCTCCAGAACCTGTCAGAACTGCTGGATTTCACCCCTGTGTAGAAGTATATTAAAATTTCTGATTAGCTCACAGTGTCAAGCAGATACATTAAAGCAAATCTTCCTAGTGAGAATACTATTAACTAACGGAACATAATATTTCTTTACATCCTGTGATTAAATTACTGAACTTGGTTTTTTTTTAAATCATAAATATCTGTTTCACAAAATATAAATCAAAGAACCTCTGCAGAAAAACAAATAAATGCATCTATTGTCCATTTCCATTTCTATGTTTATCAGCTAAATTTCAAGTTTTAGATTTCATACATGACAAAAATGTTAAAGATTTCAGTGTGGGACACCAATTAGACAGCTGGAGCTTTTGTGCTGCGTATTTTGAAACATTAATGCTACCATTTGCATGCTAAAGAAATGAAAATTTGATTTTATAGTGACCACCAAGGATTAATTGGGTAGAGTTTAAATACCCTCCCAGGAGGTCTGAAAGTTAAAAAGTACATTGTGCTTAATATTTAAAACATTTAACCTTTTTAGTTTGATCCAAAGGATCTTAGGAAAGTTGTAGCTTGCTTAAAATTTAGATAGTTCTTTTTTGTAAATTTTGAAGTTCTGTATGTAATGCTTTTAACATTTCTATGTTATCCTTTGTAATAACATTTAAATCATATGCTGATGCATTTTTCAAAATGCTAAGTATGCTTGATGTGCAGAAGGTAGGGAGGGTTGTTAGGTGTAGAAAATAAGTGTGCTAGGTGTCCTATGTGCTACTATAGGTGTGAAAGCTAGGTGTGCTTCCTGGATGCTAGGTATACTTCATATGTGCTAGGTGTTCTAGTAACCACATCTAGCAAAGCACGAATGCAAAAGTGAAGAAGGAATGGAGAAGGTTCTCATCAGCAGTGGAAGGCAGAACAAAGATGTCACTTTTATTTTCCTTAAAATCCTAGGGTGGTTTATAATATGTTTAAAAATATAACAGTTTGAAAAATAGTAGACTATGAAAATTATTAACCCACCAAAAAGAAACCCCATCATAAAATAAAGTAATAGTCATTAAGGGTAACAATCATACAGTGCGCTTAACTGTTATTGATATCTGACCATTTTTATAAGATATAAAAGTAGGGTGGGGAATCTCTCTTTCTTTTTTCTTTCCTACCTGTTGGCCAAATATGGCCTTAGGTTATGGCTGCAATATGCTTACAACCAACTTACAATTGATTCAGAAAGTTCTGATTGAAAAGGATTCCTCTCATTCAAAGTGGGAATCCAGATCCTTAGTTTATTTTCTGTTTTATAATTAACACATCAAAGAAAAATACAAGAGAAAAGTTGTTTGGACAGGATAAAAGTAACCCCTTCTTTGGATAGAAATTCAGTTACCATATTTTTTCGGAGTATAAGATGCACTTTTTCCCCCCTAAAAGAGACTGAAAATTTGGCTGCGTCTTATACTCTAAATGTAGCTTTTTCAAAGCTTTTTTTCAGCCCTAACAAAGCGCTAGCGAGTGATCTCCATGCTTTGCCTGCTCCCTCCGACTCTCAGATGTGCTTTAGAAGCTTTTTTTTAGCCCTTATGAGGTGCTAGAAAGTGAAGCGATCTTCGTGCTTTGCCTGCTTTTCTCATTGCTGCTACGTCTCAGCTGTGCTTTAGAAGCTGTTTTTCAGCCCTAACAAGGCGCTAGCGAATGATCTTCCGATCTTCACCTGCTTTTCTCATTGCTTTTCTCTCCAAAGATCAGCTATGCAACCAGCAAAGCTGGCTGAGGAACTCTGGGAGTTGAAGTCCACAAGTCTTAAAGGGACCAAGTTTGGACACCCCTGCTTTAGAAGCTTTTTTTTATCCCCAGAAATATTTTACAAGAGTTCTCCACTCCTCTGATCACAACAAAATACCTTATGCCACCAGACTTGAAATCCTGGCTATAGAAAATTTAGAACTCCACCGCCTTCGGCATGACCTGAGTATAACTCATAAAATCATCTGCTACAATGTCCTTCATGTTGAAGACTACTTCAGCTTCAATCGCAATAATAAACGACCACACAATAGATTTAAACTTAATGTGAACCGCTCCAATCTTGATTGTAGAAAATATGACTTCAGTAACAGAGTTGTTAATGCCTGGAATGCACTACCTGACTCTGTGGTCTCTTCCCAAAATCCCCAAAGCTTTAACCAAAGACTATCTACTATTGACCTCACCCCTTTACTAAGAGGTCTGTAAGGAGCATGCATAAGAGCACCAGCATGCCTACTGTTCCTGTCCTAATGTTCCCTTTGATTGTATCCAAGTCGTATGGTTATTTCATGCTTATTCTTATATATACTGTTGTGTTTGACAAATAAATAAATAAAAATAAATAAATAAATAAAAGCAGAGGATAAAAAGTGTGTGCATGCGGGCAAAACCAGCAAACTAATATGCTGAAGCTGACCAGACTAAGGACACTAGCCAGAAAAATACCTGGTAGGCAGATTTTTTTTCCTATTTTCCTCCCCAAAAACTAATCTGCATCTTATACTCCAGTGTGTCTTATACTCCGAAAAATACGGTATATGGTGTTAAACATATTACATTTAACAACACACATGTCCATTTGAATGAGCTCCGATGAAAGCAAGGGCATAAAATTTAAGATGTTAATGAGGAAAAAAAGTCATAAGGTTGTTTGGAGTGCATGGAGAGACAACCCAGGTACCAATTAACTCTAACAAGCTGTCTCTTTTATCAGAAGACAAACTCCAGACATCCTATTAAAAACAAACATGGTCCCATCCTATCCTGATCTGGAGTTTTTATTTTTGCAGTTTAGGGATTTTAGAAGTTATCAATCAATCCATACAACAATACAATAAAGAGTTTTCTACATTCCAGCCTGCAATGGCTTGATAAACCATTTAAAAGAAAGAAAAATAAGTCAAATTAAAATACAAAATAACTATGTTAGCACGTACAACAATACTATAAAGTCTATGTTGCATGGCTCTCATAATCCTATATTTCATGAGACCTATCACTCAGAGGAAATTAATGGTGTTTATTTGCCAGTAAGACGAAGGTGTAATTACTTCTAGAAAATAGACCCCTTAGTCTTGCCAGAAGTTTGAAACGATCATTTGCAGCAGAGTTTTACAAACTGTATAGTGATTTTGTCTTCTGAAAAAAGCTCTTAATCTATATACTACTTAGATATTTATTTCCATAAACTTTAATTGGATGAAACAGTGCATCTTAGAACATCACTTTTTGAATCAAGTTACCTCATATGGGCTACTGTGCAGAACGCATTCAAAATCCAGGAACCGTGACATGGGAGGGAGGGAGGGAGGGAGGGAGGGAGGAAGAAAGGAAGGAAGGAAGGAAGGAAGGAAGGAAGGAAGGAAGGAAGGAAGGAAGGAAGGAAGGAAGGAAGGAAGGAAGGAAGGATGGATGGATTTCCAATGCTCTTTGCCAGATTTTTTTTTATTATTTCTTTTTGTCACAACAGTATACACAAACATTGTCATAAATAAAACAACATATTTCAAAGAAAATATATATATATATATATATATATATATATATATGTAAAAAAAAATATGCACCAACTATATTAATTTTATATAGTGAAGGGAACAATAGGACAGGAACGGTAGGCACTTTTGTGCTCTTATGCACGCCCCTTATAGTCCTCTTAGGAATGGGGTGAGGTCAATAGTAGACAGTTTTTGGTTGAAGATTTTGGGATTTTGAGTAGAGACTATGGAGTCAGGTAATGAGTTCCAAGCATTAACAACTCTGTTACAGAAGTCATATTTTCTGCAATCAAGTTTGAAGCGGTTGATATTAAGCTTGAATCTATTTTTTGCTCTTGTAATATTGCGATTGAAGCTGAAGTAGTCTTTTACAGAAAGGATATTGCAATAGATGATTTTGTGTGTTAAACACAGGTCATGTCGAAGTCGGCGGAGTTCTAAATTTTCTAATCCCAGGATTTCAAGCCTGGTGGTATAAGGTATTTTGTTGTTTTTGGAGGAGCGAAGAACTCTTCTAGTAAAATATTTCTGGACTCGTTCTATTGTATTTATGTCAGAGATGTGGTATGGGTTCCAGACGGATGAGCTGTATTCAAGAATAGGTCTGGCAAATGTTTTGTATGCTCTAGTTAGTAGTGTAGAGTTTTTGGAAAAGAAGCTGCGTAAAATTAGGTTTACAACTCTTAGAGCCTTTTTTGCTATGTAGTTGCAGTGGGCTTTGGCATTAAGGTCATTTGATATGAGAACTCCAAGATCTTTGACAGGGTGGGGGTTGTCAGTAAGGTAATGACCATTAAGTTTATACTTGTTGATAGGATTCTTTTTTCCAATATGTAAGACTGAGCATTTGCTGGTTGAGATTTGGAGTTGCCAAGTTTTAGATCAATCGGAAATTAAGTTGAGGTCTTCTTGAAGGGTAGAAGTATTATTAGTTGTATTAAATAGTTTGACATCATCAGCAAAGAGAACACAATAACTTGAGATGAGGTCACAGAGATCATTTATGTATAGTATGAAGAGTGTTGATCCAAGAACACTACCTTGGGGAACGCCACTTTTGACAGGAACAGGATTTGATATAGCATTGCCAATTTTGACCACTTGTTGTCTGTTTGACAGGAAGGCATTTATCCAATTGTGAAGAGGTCCCAAAATGCTGTAGGATTTTAGATTGAGGAGTAGTTTATCATTGATTCCCACAAGGAAATCAATGGGGAAGCTGGCACAAAATCAGAAGCCACTTCACTACTATTTTTGCCCACGCATGGTTTCCCTCTTTAGGTAAGGAAATATTTCTGAAACAACTATTGATTGCCTAGTTTTATCATAAAATGCTGGTCCAGAGGGTTGCTCAACACACATAAACACAGATAGATACAAGCACATATTATATATATAAATAAAAAATGTGTTTTATACACACAGGGAAGATGATAGATAGATAGATAGATAGATAGATAGATAGATAGATAGATAGATAGATAGATAGATAGATAGATAGATAGTGATAGTGCACAAAGGAAGTGTACAGAGAGAAAATATAAAATGAATATTTGCAGGAGTGCAAAACACTGATTTCAAATTATAAATTGGTAATATCTTCCTCAGAATATTTTCCTGGCTCTCTCAGAATATTTTCCCGGCTCAAGAAAAAGAATAGCAGGGCATGATCCTAAAGGAAGTATCTCCCTTGTCAAAGCCGATATCAATCATAGTGCAAGATTACTGATTTCTCCCTAGTGCTGATACACAGGTGTTCCAGATGAGTAACTCTACAGATTTTTCTGTAAATGTCAGTTCTTAGTTTTGATGTCTTTCCAGAATTTCTTGACATAGCTGTTCTTTTATGAAAAATAAAAATAAAGGGAGGGAAGCACTTTAGAGGTATTGATTGAATGTTTCTGCATTTTTGGAAGCACTTTTAGTATTGTCATTCATAGATTTCAAAATGGAACCTAAAAGAAGAATTGTGCTGGATAACTGAACAGCACTCTATTACTTCACTAGCCAACAAATTCTTTAAAGAGAAACTGTAAACAAACCATAATGCAGTCTACAAAGAGGGCAGTACTCACACAATAAACCATAACCCCACATAACTCCTAAATTATTTCAATAATCCAGGATAGGAAGCAAAGCAGGTAAACTTGCTGCTGGTTTTAATTTTGAATTAATAATCATCACTCTGATTGAAATATGGCCAATTATGGATAACTGAATGGTGTTATTCCAAATTCTAGAGCAGTGATGGCTAATCATTTTGCCATTGCATGCCAAAAGTGAGGGGAGTGCAGGGGGGGGGTCATGCATGTGCCCAAACCCATAATTCAATGTACCCTGCCCCCCCCATGTGTGCATGACCCCCACCCACCCCTACTTTCCCTCACTTTTGGCACGTGATGGCTCAGTGGGCCTGTTTTTCACCCTCCCCAGGCTCCAGAGGCTTTCTTGGAGCCTGGGGAGTATGAAAACAGCCTTCCCCACCCCCTGAAGGCCCTCCGGAGGCTGGAAACAGCTCGTTTGCTGACTTCCAGTGGATGGGAAGGCCTGTTTTTCACTCTCCCCAGGTTCCAGAGCCTTTCTAGGCTAGAGCAAAATACGGGCCTTCCCCACCCACCCCAGAGGCCCTCTGGAGGCCAAAAACAGTCTTTTTCCTGACTTCCGGTGGGCCCAGAAGGCCCGAAAATCAGCTGCTGCGTGCTGGAGCTGAACTAGGAAATGCTGGTGCCTACTGATATGGCTCCGCGTGCCACCTGTGGCACATGTGCCATAGGCTCTCCATCACGGTTCTATAGTGTACTTTTCCTTCTCAGTTAGGAGGAATTCCCCCTTTCTCTTTCTCTCAGCACAAGTCTTGGCCTGGAGCTGGATATATTATACTGTTGCTCAGAATGTATTTTTTTCTTCTTAGGCCTACAAGATCTGGCCAGCATAAATCCAGGCATTCAGATAGGCCTACTTTTATATATGGTAATAGTTTACTTTTGCCAAGATAGCTGAGGGTAGAGCTAAGAAAAGGATGCATGCTAAGCCTAAGAGCTACTACATAATTGAAGGAACACAGAGAATTGTTTGTTTCTTAAATATATTTCCACTCTTTCTGCCAAAATGGTAAGGAGGTTTACAGTTAAACGTCAATAAATCAATTAAAAGAATTAAAGCACATTGGCAAAAAGAAAGCATCAAATTCAGAAACTTCCCAGGTGACAATCTGCTTAACTAATAAATATCAGAGTAAGAAATTATCCCCGCAGAAGGCAGAATCGTCAGGAAGGTACAAAATCTGGGAGTTTCTAGATAGAGCCTCTTTCTTCCATTTCTACCAAATAAACATCAGATGGATTTGAGGGTAAGAGGTTCTTAGAACTCATATAGGCTTCTTGGAGAAAATGATAATTGTCTAATCCCATATCATTTAGATACTGACATCAAGAATCTATTTATTTTTATTAAGAATTTTACATAACGTAAAAGATAAATCTGAGTGAATGAGTGAGTGAGTGAGTGAGGAAGGAAGGGAGGGCAGGAGGGAGGGAGGGAGGGAATTGAAGTCATAAAATACAGTGCTTCAACATATATTAGTCTTATAATCCCTCTTTTTCCTCTTAGATACCATACAAATTCCTACAGCTTCTCTCTTAATCAACATATTTTAATCTTCAAACCCATAAATTATCATATCATGTTTTTTCTTCTTTCAGCAAAAGTTCCATATAACATAAGGTTTCCTGTAAGACCGAGAATCAAAGTACATGTTTAGGAAAAATGGACAGAGGTGTTGCAGTGGTGTACTATACAGGAAAAAAAATCCTTTAAACATCTATAGTTTTCTTTTTCTACCCAAATGAAGCTTGACTCTAAAATACAGATTCAAGTCAAAATGATTTGTAGGTGGATGGCAAAACTGTCTTGTAAAGTCAAGTTGATTTGTAGATGGATGGATCAGCAAATCTGAGTTTAACTGCATCAAAAATTAAATTAGATTAGAAAAATCAATAACAATTTCAAAACAATAAAATAAAAATAAATTTTAGTGGATTCAAGTTGGGTACAAGCCCTAAACTTAGACACATTCCATACTTGTATTTTTGTGCTACATTGTTCAAATCATGCCCAGTATCATAGAATGAAAGGGCTGGAAAAGACCTGGGAGATCATCAAGTCAACCCCACTGCCTAATACAAAAATCTACATGAAACTGTGCCTTTGATTAGATTACTACAAGTAAATGAAAATCCTTGTACATTAATTTTATATCTGCAAAATGAGATCTAGATCTGAAAATCAGAATTGCTTCTAAAATCACTCAATATTAATAAATTATCTATCTCTTTATGAATAAATATTAATAAATGATGTTGGAATAAACAATAAATATAGTTAAGGCAATAAAAGATGTTCATGAATAAATTTAAATAAAATTTATTCCATTATGGTTTTTTTCTTTCATATAATGAACCAGGCAACAATCTTAAAGTGACACATGCAACTTATTCTGTATCAAGAGAGTCAAAGGAACAAGTCCAAATCACATTAAAGGAAAACAAAATCCTTAATTATCCATTATTGGTTGTTCTAAGCTGACTCCCAGATAGAAGGGCCTGTAGTCTCCCATATATAGCACAAAACTAGCTATACCATATCCACACAGGATGCTATGAAACAGCCGAGTAATCTGCAAACATCCACTCCACCTACCAATCAAGATGCAACCACACAGCCAACCAACCCGCTTACAGAAACAAAGCCAACACTCCACACTTCCCCACCAATATTTATAGAGAGACGGCAGCTCCGACCACTGCACACGGCACCACACAGCCAACCAACCCGCTCACAGCAACACTCCCCATCTAGACCAATCTGCAAACACCCACTCCATCTACCAATCAAGATACAACCACACAGCCAACCGGCCCACTCACAGCAACACTCCCCACCTCTCCACCAGTATTTATAGAGAGACAGCAGCTCAGACCACGCTTTGCTCACATGGGCACGAAGCCGAAAGCACAAGCCTGAAGATGATGAGTGAGACCTCGTTGAAACGTCGCCAAGATACCCTCAACCTTATACAGGAAAAGACCCGAATATGCCAAGACACACACACACACACACATATATACACACATACATACACACACATACCATTTTTCCCTGAAAATAAGACTTGATCTTATACTGATTTTTGCTCCAAAAGACGTATTAGGGCTTATTTTCTGGTTAGGTCTTGTTTTGGGGAAAATACGGTAGTAAATGCACCCATCTGGCTGACAATCTTACCTGGGCCTTATTTTGGGCATAGGGCTTATATTATGAGCATCCTGAAAAATCATGTTAGGACTTATTTTCCAGTTGGATCCTCTTTTCAGGGAAATAGGTTATATATTCTTTTAATGAGCATTCAAACTTACAACACTGACTTAACATATATAACTGTTGCTGTCAAACCTCAGGCACTTGACAACCAGCATGTATTTATGATGGTTGCAGTGTCTCAGGCTCATGTGACTGCCATTTCCAACTTTTTCCAGGGGGCTTCTGACAAGCAAAGTCAATGGAGAAAACTGGATTCACTTAATTACTCATGACTTGCTTACTGACCACTGCAACAAATGTAATAAAATTGGGCATGACTCATTAGCAAGTGCATCACTTAGGAACACAACTTCCAGTCCCAACTGTGATCGTAAATTGAGGAGTACCTAAACAATGAAATTTTCAGATAAATTTCAGAGAATTTTATGATGCCATATATCCACACTATCAGAAATTTATATGATGGCCTGAAAAGTGTTTGAAACCAAGAGAGAAAGCCTGTATCTTTTTATCCTTCAAATGAAAAGTGGATTTCATGTTTCACAAAGCAGGGAATTCATCATTGTTGTTAAACCAGACATAGCAAGTGAGCATTTAATATTGCTTGTTTGTGCAAAAATAAAGGTTTGGTTCACCAAGTTTTCAAGTGCACTTCAAGATTTATATTGTATTCTAACATGATTTATTTTTAAAATGGATAAATGTTAGCTAAAGTAAATGATGAAAGGATATTTGAAGACTGTTGAATAAATTAAATGTTATATGACACAGCTAATATCAATGTATCTGGATTCAGCTACCTGCTCACAAACTGGAGAAATAAGCCATTCTTATGTTTATCAGAAGATACTTTCAGAGGAGCTTTAAATATTTGTGTCTTGAGTTTTGAAATGCACCTGAAGAGAATTGTTTTTGCAATATTGTGAAACATTCATTGGTGAAACAAACTAATAGCCAGTTTGGTCTAGCGGTTAAGATGCTGGCCTAGAAAACAAGATTGTGAGTTCCAGTCCTTCCTTCCCAGAGAGCCAGCTGGGTGACTTTGAGCCAGTCATTTTCTCTCAGCCCAATCCACTTCACAGGGTTGATGTTGAGGGGAAAATAGGAGGAGACAGGAATGTATTCATTGCCTTGATAAAAATATTAAAGACAGGATAAAAATATATCAAATAAATAGATAAATATTTTTTTAAAAAAAAAACATTAATAACAAGCTGGCCAGGGTAGGATGGTCTGAAAGTAAGGTGTACCAAAGAGTTCTGTTCCACAATTTACTTCAAGCATTTCCTACCTCAAAATCCACCATCATTTAGCATTTTCAGGTGCTTCGTTCATTTTCTTTGTTTATTATACATACTGGTAGCATAAGAATGAGCTCACAGCTCAATCTGTGTTAAGCCATAGATACTGCTATGTGTACTAGAGAGATATCTGGGAATCTAATAGAAATTTTCCATTGCCATTGCTGTCTCCATTACCAATTAATTTAGGATCATGAATTGAAGTGATAGCATATGGCTAAAGGATGAAGAAATCCATATAAAATTAGGTCTGAAATTAAGTGGCTGAAGTTCATCCCAGCAGTAGCTTGGAAGAAGGTGATTGAATACAAAGATTAAATCATAAATCCTATTTCCTCTTTTTGACTGACTGTAGAAACTCTAAAAGACTCATCCATCCTTCATTTAAAATTCCTAGTTTTCCATTTATCCAGGGTGATATCATGAAGATTATCCATATATTAACATCTATTTATCCTCATGATTAAGATTTGGGGCTATCATCTGAAATACTGCCACACAAACAAAAGATAAACACTCTATTAAAATGTTGACAGGAAACCTTGCAAGAAGCATTTTTATGGAGCTGTAATTTTTGAATGGCTGCTGACAATGTGCGAACATGAATAGCTACTTCCTGACACAAGGCTAGGTTTGTTACAATCCATTTGTTTCTATGCAAGAACAACACTGTCAACTGGTGAGTAATCAGTATTGGGGCATGTGATAACATCTGAAGCTTTAATTAATTAATTAATTAATTAATTAATTAATTAATTAATTAAGTGAATTTATTAAATTTATATACCATCCACCCAGAGTGATGGGAGCTTCCAATGGCATAAAAGCATAAACATAAAATAGCAATAGCAATAGCACTTAAACTTAAATACCACTTCACGGTGCTTTACATCCTTCTCTAAGAGGTTTATAGAGTCAGCATATTGCCCCCAACAATCTGGGTCCTCATTTTATTGACCTCGGAAGGATGAAAAGTTGAATCAACCTTGAGCCGGTCTGATTCAAACTGCTGGCAGTCAGCAGAATTAGCCTGCAATACTGCATTCAAACCACAGCACCACCATGGCTCGTAAAAGCATTAAAATTAACAACAGGTAAATAAAATGTTAAAAATAGAGAGCATGGATGGTATGTTGGTAGAATTTTGTCTCTCATTCAACCAGCCAACCACATCCAGCATAGCATGCCCCTATCAGAGTCCCAAGCCAATTGGCAGAGCCAGGTTTTAAAGTCCTTCCAGAAGGCCAGAAGGGTGGGTGCAGATTTTACCTCCAGAGCAAGATATTCCAGCGGGTGTGGGCCAAAGCATAGCTGGATCTTCAACCCACTCATCAAAATTCCTTAGCCAATGGATTCCAAAGAAGTCCACTTCTGCCAGAGTGAGTGGAGCGAACCAACCCCATTGGAGTGGGACTGTCCCTCAAATAACTTGATCCTATGCCATGAAGGGCTTTAAAGATTGTAACCAACATCCTGAATTGGACCTGGCCGCAAACTGGCAACCAATGTAGCTCATGTGACATGTAGAGTCCCCCAGAATTGTTTGCACTACTGCATTCGGTACCAGCTGTAGTTTCCAAATACTCTTCAAGGATAGACCCCTGCCATAATTCAAATGAGAGATGACTAGGGCACAAAGCTAAGATAATTCTTAATTTGATGGTGATTTTTCTTAGGATTGCTAATGTTTTCAAATATATACAATACATATGTGCATAGTTTTGACTTCACTGTACAACAAGCCACTCTGGAAAGCTCGAGTTGATTTGGTTTTGTAAGTAAGCTAACTAGAATACAAAATAAACAGCAGCACATGTAGTTTTCTAAAATTATTAGTACTTTAGATGTGGGGGAGACTCTCCTTTCTTTAGGGAACAACTTTCATTCTAGTGGCCAATTATCAAGAAAAGTCTAATTTTTAGCCAGCACATCAGAGACTAAAAACATTTGTGTAGTTATGCATGAGGAATATAATTTTTGCAGTCTCCCAAGAAATGAACTGATCCATGAACTGATGTGTGCATTAGAACAGTTATCCATCAGGTTTTCTAATTCCCAATTGTTTTAACCCAATTATTGGACTAAAAAAACAGAATATTTTTTGAGATGGGTATTTGGGGGAGAACATTAGGCCTGTGCAAATCCTTCCAAAGGGTGTTTTGGAAACACAGAAGCTGGGGATTTTTCCAGACTCACATGGTTGCTTCAGAAGCTGTTTCTGGTTGTCTCTTGATTTGTGTGACTCTTCCCTAACAACTTCTTTCAGAGGAATTGTATAGCGCCAAAGAATTTATCTTGATAAATACATTTTTTTAAAAATGCAAGTTAATATATACACAAGGCAGAATGAATTTATAGATGAACACATGCAAAATCACATAGAATATTTTACTCATTCATTATTAAAGATATTTATAGACTGCCAAATTCCTGAGGAATCTTGTAGTTTATGGTTTAATAGAATAGAAATAGTAATGTTAATTCTCAGAAGCTTTGAAAGCAGGACGAGTATCCTGGGTCAGGCTTCCCCAGCCTTGTATGCTGGGTAAAGAAACCATTCGTTCTTGGGTAGGATGAGAATTTCTATGTAGGGAGCAACCTATATAGTTCTTCCCTGAAGACCCCCTACATCAGGGGTGCCCAAACTTGGCAACTTTAAGATTTGTGGACTTCATCTCCCAGAATTCTAGGAATTGAAGTCCACGTGTCTTAAAGTTGCCAACTTTGGACATCCCTGCCCTATATGTATCTTGCAAGATCCTATATATCTTGCAAGTTTCTTTCCTAGAAAGATGCCTGATGTATCTTAAGATACCCTCTGTTTTACACATCCATTCTGCCTAGGGAGTTTTCGCATATATGTGTGTAATTTTGAATGGAATTGATGACTTTCCAATATGTTTTATACATTTACTGCTACAAGAAAGTCTGATTAGAACAACTGTTCATGAGGTCTGAACAGTGGTGGGATTCAGCCAGTTCACACCCCTTCGGGAGAACTGGTTGTTAACTTTCTGAGCCGTTTGGTGAACTGGTTGTTGGACCAAATCATTAGGGCAGAGAACCGGTTGTTAAATTATTTGAATCCCACTACTGGGTCTGAACCCTTACTGATTTTGGCTAGGATGGTATGGAATTCTGCAAACTTTTGTCCAAACAAGAGGGGCACATCTGCAAAGTTTGCCAAAAAAAAAAAGATATCATAATAGATACCACATTGGGCTTCAAAGGGAAATACTTTCTAAAATATGAACAAGAGCTAAGGGGGAATTAGGCTAGCTCTTAGGAGACAGGAGAACGTTATCTGTGGTTATATTTGTTTAGAATTTAGCTGAAAACAAACACTATTGGACTCAGCAGGATTTACATCTGAAAATACAGAGAATGAGGGATGCATTATGAGTCCTATAATTTGGACGGTCTGGGAATCTGAATGTTGTGAGCATGTAAAGTATGCATCTAGTGCTGTACTACAGAGATAAATCCCAATCTGGAAAGCTGTATTGCATTTGTAGCAGGCACCAAAAGAAAGAAAGAAAGAAAGAGGTGAAGGACACAGCTATAACTGCTCTAAAAGGCTGTTGCTGTAAAATGCTATCAGCATAAGAACAAGGCATATGGGAAGATCAAACTCAACAAGCTGCAAGATATATTAATATTTTCTCAGCATAACAGATCTCTGTCTGAGAAGCAGTAATCTGCTGAACAACCCACAATGATTTCATCAGAATATTTGCATCAATGAAATATCAGAGTCACACGATTTATGCTTCGTGTTTTGCTTTTCTTTGTTTCGCCCTTTATTCTGTCTGCATATATCAAGTCAGGATATTCCACAGCATAAGAATAAGATGCTTGCATTTCACTGAAATATGTGACAGTCAAAGAAGTTCTTTAGCAGGTAATGAATTTTCCCAATGAAAAGAGTAATTGCCAGATAATGGGGAAGGCGACCTTTTCATTGAACACATAAAAGAATGTGAACACAAGAGGATAATGGGTAATAGACAAAAATGATTTTTAAATTCATAAATGGATCGCAGCCCATTTTGCTCATTCAAAAAAATCAATAGAGGCTCGTCTTTTTATATTTAATATAAAACACCATGGTAAAGAATTAGTAAAATGGCCATTCGCATATTATTAGTATTTTATAAACTTGCATAGCATACAGTTTTATGGCTGAATAGTTATCATAGGGTCGGGTCCACAGATCCTTCAGCGGAATTTTGTTGACAGAAGGCTCCCATTCATGAAAAAACAAAGGCAATTTTCTCTTTTTTGTTCCATGTGAACCTTAAAACTAAGAGCATGCATGTGGAATCTGCAGCTGAAGAATTACATAGGATTTTCATCTTCTCAAATTGCATACTGTGAAGTTTCCAAAAGATCATCCTACTTTTTTCACTGTCCTACTGATCGTTTCATCAGTCTGTGTTCAAGTCAGTAGGAAACAGAGAACTGATTTCACATTATCTTTAGCAGCTGGTTGTTGATAAACAAAACAGCACACTGGTGACCTTGCAGCAGATTGATGTCAAGTTGTACATAGATGACAAGACTAAGGAACCAAGAACTACATCGATTTTAGTAAGATATCTTTAATGCTAGATTGGGGTAAATATAAAATATTGGAAAGTGTAATAGGAATTTCTGAGACTCAGTTATGGTGAATTAATAATACTACTTTATTCATGTCAGAAGCATCTACCAAGGCACTTCTGGGTTGAAAGAATTAGCTAATTACATCCCGGTTGCCCAGGGGGGCTCCTTTCATATCCCTGTTATTTTTCTCACCAAAGTGGTACCCATTTATCTACTTGCATTTGCACGCTTTTGAACGGCTAGGTTGGCAAATTGGCAAGAACTCACTCCATCATGCGGCTTGCTTTCTCAGGTTTTGAACTGCTGAGCTGTTGACCTCTCAATGGTATTCCTAGCCACATGAGCCAGTGCATGTCCCCCATTAATTAATTGAATTAATTAAAGTTAATTGAATTAATTAAAGTTAATTAAGGAGCTTCTTTGAAAAACTTCTCCTCAAACCTCTCACCACCTGAACTGAATTGCCATTTATGAGATAATCATCAACTGACTTGCCTACTACATTCCCAGCCTCTTCACAATCATAATTGAGAAAAAGGAAAAAACAGAGAGAGAGGAGATGGAAAAAGGAACTTTTCTTTTTTTTGGCTTCACATTTCCTTCCCTGCAGAAAGAGAAGGCCGTGGCAAGAGTGGAAGAGGATGATATATGTAAATGGATATGCAGTATGTTATCCAAAAACCTGAATGGCTTTTAGAGTTTAAAAATATTGACAATTTCTATTCTAAAGTACTTATATAAGGCACGTTATATATTTATAATGCTTTAAGGACCAAACAGGTTTCTTCTAATAAAGAAGATGAAAAAGTAAACAGAAGCCAACGGTGGGAGCATAAGTATACATTTTGAATGTCATTCCTACTGCAAGAGTTGCCTGGAAAAACAGTTTCTCCCTCAAAAGACTTCAGGACTGAGACTTTGCAATAAAATTTATGTGTACCATATTTTTGTTTTTTCACCTGGATAAAAGAGGTCAGTAGTTCCATAACACAAGCCAATATTGCTGCCTGTCAGTCTCCAAAAACCAAGAAAGGTATTTTGTGATTCCTCCAAATAGACTTCCTTATTACTTCATACCTATGGACAGAATCCTGCCAAAATGAAGCAGACCACTATCCATACGAAGCATTTACTATATTCTGGGAACAATTAGGGAGGGGCTGTCTTCATCTTCTTTCCCTCACACAAACTATCTGAATTGAATTGACTCCTACTTCTCTGGAATGCACTCCTTCCCCCTTGAGAATCATGACTACATTTCATTATATCGTCATAGAGAACCAAATTCAAAATTTTGGTTTTAAGGTATAAGGAAGGCACTAAATACATCAGAACCATATCACCTAGCAGAATCATTTTATGTCTACAGATCTGGTCAGTGAGTAAGATCTGATCTTTCTGCATGTACCAAAATCAACAGCCTAACATCTTGCAGTCATTCATGGGAATGACACTTCTATGTAGTGTCACTTATACTCTGGAAAACCCTTTCCCAGAAATCTGAGGTACCAACTGTTACCTCTTATTTGAATTTGCTGAAGATCATTGTCTTTGCCCAGGCTGTCCTTCTATAAATGTTGGCTGAACGATTCCATTTTATTTATTTTGTTATTATATTTCACAGTTTAATGCTGCGTTTTATATTGTTTTATATTTATAATGGTATTCTAATCATCAATAAACATAAAATAGATTTCTTATTATTTAAATTATTTGTGAATTAGAAAATGTGGTGTTTATTGAACTCCTAAAAGTATGTTTATAGAGAGATGGAAACTAGATGGTGGCATTGTAAGGTATTTGAAAGTTCTTTAATTTATCTGATTTGGTCTTCTCCAGCTATAACCTTCTTTTAGTTTCAAATTATTGCATATATCTGTACAATTTTGGGAAGAAAGTTAGGCCTCTTAATATAATGTTGAATTTCATTCCTAAAACATGGAATTTATAGTCTCACGTAGAGCTTTAAATCTATCAAGCTTAAGGTACAGCAAAGAGGATAATTTTATGTAACTAGAAAGAAACTTGCTGTCCAAATTTGAAAGACTGGATCCAGGATATGACTTTCAAAACTTTGCTTTTTGTAAAGTCCCTGTATTGTGAAATGAGAAAATTAATGTTTCTATTTGGTCTAGGTTGAATGATAAGCCTAAAAACTGCATTAATGTTGTATTGCCATCTATACCTATTATATGCATATTTTCCTCTTTTTTCTGTTATCTAGTTTTCTTTTGCAATGTTTATTTTAATCAGTATGATTTATCTAGATTTTCTTTATTGTATAATCACTAGCTTTTTCATATTTCACTACTATTACTATTATTATTATTATAAACTTTTATTCATTAAACATGAAACTCGGTCAACTGAATATTTAAAAGTGTATCACAAATATTGAATGGTTGATTCAAGTTGCTGCCAGCATCCTAGCTATCAACCAAGTACCTTCTTAAGATGTACGATGTTCCGAGTAGCGCAATTTTTTGCAGTTCCATTGGTGTTATTAGAAGAAGCTGCTATTTATTGATGTATTTTTTAAAATTCTAGGACGTGGTACCAAGCGCCCCAATGACAATGGGTATCACTATTATATGTTTCATCCATAATCGTGTAGTTTCAATGGCCAGGTCGTGATATTTCATGATTTTTTTCCCCAGTTCTTTTTCTTTGACTCTGGCGTCTCCTGGTACAGCGATATCAATAAATTGTACGCTTTGGTTTTCGACAACTGTGATATCCAAATGATGATCCACCTGTATTCAAAAGTTTTTGTTGTTGTTATTGGTATTATTGTTGTTATTATTATTATTGTTATCATCATCATCATCACAAAGTCAGCTAGATTAGCCAAAAGTAGGGATAGGCAAATGTTGCTTGAAGATGTTAAAGGTATTATTGCAGCATAGAAGCTCTTCCAAATAAAGCTGTCTTTTGCAATTGACTGATGGTATCTTTGTCAAAGCCTATGGTGGTGCTCCAGTAGTTTTGGGGTTACACCCAAGGCACCTATTACTATTGGTACTATCTTTGCTTTCTTTTGCCACAGTCATTCTATGTCTATTTGCAGATCTTAATATTTTGTGATTTTCTTTTATTCTACTGTCTCCATTATGCAGAATTTTTTTGGTCTTTCTTATCAACAATTAAGATTGATATGTTATATTTAAAGTCCCAGAACACTTTGACCATTTTCATTTTCTATAACTTTATATTTTGTGGTGCCACCAATACTTGCTTACAATCAAATGGTATCTCCTGCAGATCTTCCAATGCACCATTGTGGCTAGTTTGTCTAATCATTCTTTGTAGTCAGTCTGTGTGATGTTCTTGCAGCAGCTAACTAGATGGTCCATTGTTTCTTCAATTTCTTTGCCACTGTTTGTTGCTGTCTTCTCAATTCTGTTTTGTATGCATTTGTTCTTCAGGCGTGGTCTTTTGCAGCCAGAGTTAGCTCCTCTGTCTCTTTCTTCAACTTTCTTGCACTTTGCCTTCTTTTTCCTTTTTTTTTTAATGTTCTGGACATGTAATATTTGCCTTGGTATGTCTGTTTTCTATTTTTCATTTGCTGTTTCTTGTAGGCAAGTCTGGTCTCTCCAGTATTCAGTAAGTTTTTCTGATACAGTAGCATCAGTACATTTTTTCCACTGTCCTTTCCTTCAGATATTCTTCCAATGCCCTCTTTCTTTCTTCAAGTCTCCAGTATATTCCATGCCTACCTATTTTCCTTGGCAAGTAGAGTCTACCAACATTTCTGTGGGGATGAAAGGCATGATTCACTGTCATTATTTTTCTGGTCTTCCTAGCCTGGCCCTTTTGTTCTGCTTGAGTCCAGTCCAGCTGTGTATTTAATGACTGGAATTGTCTAGGTGTTAACTCCTTTGACGGCATTTTCTCCACTGAGTGTGAACTTGTAAGCTATTTTGTAATGCTATTATATGGGATGCAGCAGAGAATATAACTACGTGAAGAAATAAGGCATGCAAGCAGGAAGCTGTTTAAGAAAATAAAAGTTTGCCTGCACTTTAGAGTTGCTATTTCATTTTGCCTATAGCAAGCATTGAAAATGACAATGGAGACTTCTGTAAGTGTAAGCCTGGCAAAAGCAAGTGTGTTACTCTTGCAGATAATTATGTATTTGTTTTTTTAAAAAAAAGTCTTCCATGAAGGATGCTGTCTAATGGTACTACAAATCTATATTATTTAGGACAAGGGGATTACTAGCATTTCTCCATGAAGTAAAAGAAAGAGAAGAGTCCAACTTCAAAGGAATGAAATCCAGTACCACAAATTGTTTCCTTCTCCACTGACTTGTGGCTTTTAAGTCTGACCTTGAATAAAAGGAAAGAATCTATCATTAAATTCAACGGGACTGGAATAGATTATCACTACACTGGCTCTAAAGCCCTCTTGGTTTTCTAGTATCTCCCTGCCACTAAAAAATATGGCGGAAAAACATTTTAGTATTGGTCTCAGCTGGAAATTTGAGGATTGAATATAATCCTGCTGTTGTACACCTTTCATTCACACAGAGCATGTGCCTACATCACTCCTAAAAGTACACTTACATGCAAGTACTGATATGAACTGTGCACGGTCACCTAACCTTGTGTTTCTCAACCTCAGCAATTTATAGATGGGTGGACTTCAACTCCCAGAATCCCCCCAACCTGCCTGCCTTGAACAGAAACCAGAAAAATAGTTACTCTGGATTTGAAAATGTTAGTGGCACTCTGGTAGGCAGCCTGAGAGGTCTCTATGGTTACTTCCTATAACAGGGCCTATGCAGCTTCATGGGAACCATATTTTAACAACTGCAGTCACAAATTTAGCAGGGCGTGTAATGGCAGCATGAAGTAGGGGAGAGAGTTGTAAATATAGAAAGCACATTAAATTTCAGGCTTTTGAACTGTTTCTTTGCTTTTCTCCATCTCCCTCTTGCTCTTCCCCCCCCCCATACATTCTCACAAAATTATACATGTACATATATAGTCATTCATAAATACATATAAATATTTTCTGATTCAATTCAAGTAGCATATGCACATGCATCATTGACACACATCAACCGCTATTTAAACGCACAATCACATCACCACCCTGCATAGATCAACTCCGTAGCCAAGACTCTCATCTCCAGAACCAAATGCCTAGCCGACAAAGACCACCTGAAAACTGAATTACACACTATCACAAATGTATTAATCTCTAATGGATTCCAAAGAAACACAATTACCAACCTAATCCAAAGGGAGACACTGCCCAAGAACCAAGACATAGAACAAGACAGTGGCATTGCCCTCCTCCCGTACATCAAAGGCACCACAGATAAAATCAGCAAAATTCTCCACAAACACAACATCAAGACAGCCTTCTGCACAGACCAAACAATAGCCAAAATCTTAAGAAACCCCAAAGAAAACCAAGGAGTCTATGAAATACCATGCAAAATCTGCCCACCACATACATTGGACAAACTAATAAGAGAATAAATGCACGCATCGCAGAACACAAAAACGCAGTCAGAAAAGAAGAAAAAACCTCCTCCCTTTTCTAGCACCTTAAAACCACAGGACATGAAATTGATTTTGAAGGAACCAAATTAATCTCCAAAACTGAACACTACAACAAGAGAATAATTATGGAAGCCATCGAAATAGAAAAACACTCCCACAATATGAACAAACGTGACAATACCTCCTGCCTACCAGACATCTGGAAACTAGTCAACAAACGAGTCCCAGCCACGAAAATTGACACCGAACCCAGCATAACACACGACACCACCACCAATCATCTTTACCAGATTCAAACCCAAACCCATCCCACAGATGAAATACAACCACCATCCAGAAACCAGAACTGGCACCACCGGCTGCTGCGCCCCCCTCCAATCCCCACACAAAGCAAATTGACACATGCCATGAACACATGACAAGACCTCAAACTCAGAGCCAAACCAAAACCTGGGATCCTGCATCACAGCCATCTGCTCAAGACATTACATCACAGAACTCAAGAGGCCACAACACCAAAGCTTAGGATGTTACAACATAACCAATCACCAAGAACGTTACAGCACAAGACTCAAGAGGTCACATTCCCAGAACTCAGGACGTTTCCACACAGCCCATTACCATTACAGGAGGTCACATTCCCAGAACTCAGGACGTTTCCACACAGCCCATTACCCAGGTCGTTACAACACAGAATACTAATGGGCACACAACTAGGACCACACCCACACAGGTTGCTACAAAACAGCCGACTAATCTGCAAACATTCACTCCACCTACCAATCAAGATGCAACCACACAGCCAACCAACCCGCTTAGAGCAACAAAGCCAACACTCCACACCTCCCTACCAGTATGACATGGCAGCTCCGACCACGCTTTGCTTGCACAAGCACGAAGCCGTAAGCACCAGCCTGTAGATGACGAGTGAGACCTCTCGAAATGTCACCAAGATACTCTCAACCTTACATGGGAAAAGACCCGAATACGCCAAGACCTACACACATATATATATTTGCTCCCAGAAGCACGAAGCTGAAGCCTGAAGATGACGAATGAGACTTCGTCGAAACGTCGCCAAGACACTTCCAATTTTACACGGGAGAAAACCCGAACAACCAAAGACCTATATACAAACACCCGTGAAAACCTCAGAAAACAAATATATATATATATATATATATATATATATATATATATATATATATATATATATATATATATATATATATATAGGTCTTTGGTTTGTTGGGTTTTCTCCGTGTAAAATTGGAAGTGTCTTGGCGACATTTTGCGAAGTCTCATTTGTCATCTTCAGGCTTCAACTTCGTGCTTCTGGGAGCTGTTTCTTCCTTTTAACTGCTAGTGGGGTTTGAACTGATTGGGTGGGAGCTTGGCTGTGCTCTGATTGGATGGGGTTTTCTGTGCTCTGATTGGCTGGGGTGTGTCCTGTGTTGGTGGGGGCTTGGTTGTGCTCAGTCTAGTCTGTGCTGCAGGGGGATTTGAGCTGGTGAGCTGCACTGCTGCTGTTTGGCTTTGTGGTGTGCTACATCTTCATAGTGGGTGTCAGTCTGCTGCATGTATGGATTGGAGGGGTTTGAAATGGCTAATGTTGCAGCTGCGGTCTGGCTTCTGGTCCTTGGTTGTGCTTCCTGATCAGTGTGGGTTTGGGTCTGCTTTCTGGGTGGATGTGTGGTGGTGACATCCTGTGTGGACCTCGTGAGTGTGGGTCTGGTGTCATTCCTCGTGTTAGGGACACGTTTGTCAATAAGGGCAGGTTTCCAAATGGCTGGTAGGCGGGAGGTATCATCTCGTTTGTTCATGCTGTGTGGGCGTTTTTCTATCTCAATGGCTTCTCTGATTATTCTGTTGTTAAAGTGTTCAGTTTTGGCGATAGTTCTGGTCTTTTTAAAGTCAATATCGTGTCCTGTGACTTTAAAGTGTTGGACCAGGGAAGAAGTTGGTTCCTCTTTTTTGAATGAGTTCTTGTGTTCTTCAACACAAATTGAAGAACACAAGAACTCATTCAAAAAAGAGGAACCAACTTCTTCCCTGGTCCAACACTTTAAAGTCACAGGACACGATATTGACTTTAAAAAGACCAGAACTATCGCCAAAACTGAACACTTTAACAACAGAATAATCAGAGAAGCCATTGAGATAGAAAAACGCCCACACAGCATGAACAAACGAGATGATACCTCCCGCCTACCAGCCATTTGGAAACCTGCCCTTATTGACAAACGTGTCCCTAACACGAGGAATGACACCAGACCCACACTCACGAGGTCCACACAGGATGTCACCACCACACATCCACCCAGAAAGCACACCCAAACCCACACTGATCAGGAAGCACGACCAAGGACCAGAAGCCAGACCGCAGCTGCAACATTAGCCATTTCAAACCCCTCCAATCCATACATGCAGCAGACTGACACCCACTATGAAGATGTAGCACGACCACGACCACGAAGCCAAACAGCAGCAGTGCAGCTCACCAGCTCAAATCCCTGCAGCACAGATTAGACTGAGCACAACCAAGCCCCCACCAACACAGGACACACCCCAGCCAATCAGAGCACAGAAAACCCCATCCAATCAGAGCACAGCCAAGCTCCCACCCAATCAGTTCAAACCCCACTAGCAGTTAAAAGGAAGAAACAGCTGCATCACACATTGCTCCCAGAAGCACGGTTGAAGCCTGAAGATGACGAATGAGACTTCGTCGAAACGCCGCCAAGACACTTCCAATTTTACACGGGAGAAAACCCAACAACCAAAGACCTATATACAAACACCGTGAAAACCTCAGAAAACAAATATATATATATATATATATATATATATATATATATATATATATATATATATATATATATATATATATATATATATATATATATTCGGTTCTTTTCCCATGTAAGGTTGAGAGGATCTTGGCGATGTTTCGACGAGGTCTCATTCATCATCTTCAGGCTGGTGCTTTTGGCTTCATGCTTGTGCAAGTAAAACATGGTCGGAGCTGCCATCTCTCTATAAATACTGGTGGGGATGTGGGGATGTTGCTGTGAGAGGGTTGCTGGCTGTGAGTTGCATCTTGATTGGTAGATGGAGTGGGTGTTTGCAGATTGGTCGGCTGTTTTGTAGCATCCTGTGTGGGTGTGGGTGTGGTCCTAGTCTTTTGTGATGTAACAACCTGGTTAATGGATTGTGTGGAAACATCCTGAGTTCTGAGAATGTGACCTCCTGTAGTGATAATGGGCTTCCTGGAAATGTCCTGAGTTCTGGGAATGTGACCTCCTGTAGTGATAATGGGCTTCACGGAAATGTCCTGAGTTCTGGTAATGTGACCTCCTGAGTCTTGTGCTGTAACATCCTGAGTAGTAGGTTGTGTTGTAATGTCCTGAGCTTTAGTGAGAATTGAACTGCCGAACTTCAGGAAGCCAGCCATCAGCAGAAGTCGCCTATAGTACTGCATTTTAACCACTGCGTCTAGCTGCCAATGCTTCTGGAAAAGGCTCAAGTAACCCTCCAACCCTTCCAACTTTTTCTTTTTCAGTTTAACTGAAGCATGAAAAAGTAGGGGGTTGGCCAAGATTGGCACAAAGGACTGTTGGCCATCTCATAATGAATAAATGCAACAAATGTGAACCCACTCTTGAGTATTTTTTTTAATCTTCTACTTTGAAACAAACCAAAATAATGTCTTGATTAAATTTAATGAAAATTGTTAGAGAAAAAAATTAGAAGAAATGCTCTTCACACTAGTAGCTGTTCATCTGAATTTTGAGGTTTCATCAAATTGATGTAATATGCATGACGATGTTACACCAAAGTAACATCTTTTGTTCAAAATGAACATGCAGAAGAGAAAGTTTGCCTTGCAAAATCATTATGCATATTTTGTTATTTGCTCTTCTTAACGTCTCACATATATCTATAGAACTGTTATAGAGCTTGGTTGTTTTCTGACAAACGTTTCATTACCCAACTAGGTAACTGATAATGTTACTAAGTTGGGTAATGAAACATTTGCAACGAAACTCAAAGAGCACCAAGGACCCAACAATTCTTACCTATTCTTGAATTTTGTTAAATCGCCTTGAAATACAATCCTTTTCAGTGGAAACAGATTGCTCACATATCCAGATGGTAATTGTTAACACTAGTTCAGTGGTATCACTATATTGAACATTCATCTTACCAGTAAAATAACTGGACTGTAGGTGAACAGTTCTCACAATTTCTAACCGACTGATGATAAAACAAACTGCACATTCTTGCTAAATTAATTAGATGCTATTAGAATTATGAGTGGCTTATTTCTGAGTTGGTTAGGTCCTGACATTTTTTTCAGAGTTGAAAGTGCTATGAAGAAATAGCAGCATTACATATGCTGCATACTCACCTTCTGTCATCTCTTTCACAGGTTTTTAGAATCCTTCAAAAGATGGCAAAATCTGTTTAAATAGTGAAAGGATCTATTCTTGTAAATACGGTAGACTGTGTTTGACTCTAATCCTATATATGCCTACTCAGACACAAAATCTATTAAATTCATTAGGGACCTAAACCAGAAAAATCAGCACAGGTACTCCTCAAGTTGCGACCACAATTGAGATCAAAATTACTGTTGCTAAGTAAAACATTTGTTAAGTGAGTTTGTCCCCTTTAAAGACTTTTCTTGTCACAGTTGTTAAATGAGTCACTGCATTTGTTAAGTTAGTAACACGGTTGTTAAGTGAATCTGGATTTCCCATTGATTTTGCTTGTCAAAAGATCGCAAAAGGTGATCCCGTGATCCCAGGACACTGCAACCGTCATAAATATGAACCACTTGTCAAGCATTGAATTTTGTGACCATGGGGATGCAAGAGTGAAAAACAGTCATAAGTCACTTTTTGAAGTGCCTTGTAACTTTGTAAAGGAACTGTTGTAAGTCGAAGACTCCCCTTATAGGACTTATTTGGGCTATAAGCTACATTGAATTCAATGAGTAGATATGCCTTATGAGTAGATATCCATAGAACTTATTAATCAAGGATTTTTTTTATTATTTTCATTTTTATTTATTTTATTGCCCCCTGGAAACCTATTAAATGTAAGAATTCAACTATGGATATAAGTTGCAACTTTGCTATTCATATTTTGGTAACTAATTTTGGCTGGACTGTCTTGTATGTATGCAATTAAAAATTGATCTCATATCTGATGTCTTTAAATATTTACAATTTAAAAGTCTCTCCCTCCCACTCTCTATAGGATATATGAGCATGATAACAAATTCTTAGTCCTGATGGCAATGCGCTACATATCATCTTGCAGATTTTATGTACAACTTCTACATAAAAAAAAATACTATTACTATTATTCCAGGAAATATTAGCAATTTTTTCCCCAATGAATAGGAATTAAATCCTCCTTCCCCATTAGTTCCAGGCTGTGTATTTCTATAACTGTGCGCATGAGATAACTCATTGCCCTCGGCATAACAATTTGGCATTGCTGTCTCTTCTGTCACTTGGCTTCGCATCAGACTATATACCAGCGAGGAAAGAAATAAATCCTATGCCATTATCCTAATCAGGAGTGGGAGGAAATGGAAGCAAAGGAGAAGGCAACTTGTACTAAGCTAGTGATGCTCAATCTTAAACTAAGGATCTACATTATGCATTAATTGGGAAGCATTATAAAACACAATGTCCTTTCATTTATTTATATCTGCTTTATGCCTCTCTATCCCATTCCACCTTCTACATCCTGCCAGTTCTTTCCATCTGGTTCAAGCCCTTTTCCGCTAGTACCAATTAGAGACCAGAAAAACAAGCTTAGACAGAACTTCATGTATCAGGAAGCAAAATTATAGTAATTGATTTTTATGTCCTTTAGAAGGAAGAATGTTGTCTCCTATCTCTGAGCTACAATTATTCTTTCTCCTTGCTCTCTCAAGCCTTTTGGATTTGCAAAGCTTGGAAGCCAACTGTTGAACTTCTTTTGCTGCTCTGTCTTGAAATGATGCGTGTCTCTCCTATTCGGAAAAAGAAAAATAGGAATTTGTGGTGCAACTTTTTAAAATAGATACAATCAACCAAGCCAACAATTTAAAATGTTAAGGGGCTTTTTCAAAAATTCGATGCTGTGGACAAAGGCCAAATATTTATCAAAAGAGACATATCAGTTTGTGACATCAAAAAAAAAAAAAAAGAAGAAAAATAGATAGGGGTCATGGTATAGATATAGAAGACTGTCATCTGAATTGCTAAGGTCAGACTAGTTTTAATATCTGAAACCTGATGTCAATGGAATAATTTGTTTGATTGTATCTTCTGTTAGAAAACATCTTCAAAATTCCATCTACTTCTGCTATGGGATCTAATGTCACCGAATATTGTGGAAAATAAATCTAGCAGTTGTCTAAGCAGAGAGAGGGAAGGAATGAAAGTACATCGATCAAAAATTCCAGAATTGGTTTCACCTGGAACCTCCTGCTGGTTTCATTTTAGTAGACTGATAGCATGCACTTGCACAGTGTTTAGCCTTCATATATGAGAGTTAAATATGTGGTAATATTGTTAGAGGAAGAGCCCTTCCTCCAATATATCTGTTTGCATCGCTACTTCTAAAGGAGGAAAAATTTAGAAATATAGTCAGTTCAAAGGGGCATCCAGCCAGATCTATGAGATCCAGTAACAAGGCCTGAGGGCTAGAAACCAGTAGACTGAATTCTAGTCTCACCTTTGACACAAAGCCAACTGGGTGACTTTAGGCCAGTCATTGTATGTCAGCCCTGTATACTATGGTTAGCAAGGTAGATGGACACTGGTTAAAGTGATGATGGTTGTTATGTATCTTTAAATGTTTTGGCGGGAAACAAGCACGTTGCTGATTGGTTGAAGCCGCCGGTTAAACAGTATATAAGGAGAGGTTTTTTCCCCAGCCTGGTTGCTGGGTTCACCCTATATTAAAGAGCTGTTGTCACTATCCTGGTCTCCAGCCTCGTTACTTCCTGAACTTAACACTGGCGACGAAGGTGGGATCTCAAGGCTAAGGAGCACCAGAACCGAGCTGAAGCACGGAAGAACCGAACCCAGCAAACCCAGGGCAGAAACGCGGAGATGGCCAGTTACACTCCGCCCGCGCCGTTTGACCCAGCCAGAGAGAAATGGGGAACGTACATGACCCGTTTCGAAAGCTTCCTAGAAGCAAATGAACTGCAAGGAGTTCCAGACAACCGCAAAAGGGCATATTTCTTGAGCCACTGCGGTCCCGAGGTCATCGACATCGCGGAAGCCCTGGCAGAGCCAACGCCGGTACAATCGGTATCGTGGCAAACTCTGCAAACACTGCTAAAGAACCATTTCGCGCCAACGCCGTCCAAATACGTGCGGCGTTTTGAATTTGGAGAGCGCCGACAGCTAGAGGGCGAATCCATCGGCGACTACATGGCCGCCCTGTGGAAAGCCTCCAAAGACTGTGGGTACCGAGACCTGGACGAGGCGCTGCTGGAGCAACTCATCCGTGGGGTCAGAGACATGCGTTTGCGGAGGCGGCTGCTATCGAAAAGCAATCTAACGCTGGCAAACGCCCTGGACGAAGCCAGAGCACATGAAATGTCCACCCAAGCGGCGGAGACCCTGCAACAACCACTCACACCGAAGGCGAGCACAAAATCAACTCCGGTACACCAAGAAGAGGTCCAGACCGAATCCGACGGTGAGGATGAGGAAGGGGTTTGTCGAACCGAGAAACGCGGAAAAGAAGACCGGGACGAATGCGGAAGTTGCGGAGGTCAACACCAGCGTCAACACTGCAAGTTCAAGGACGCTACATGTCGGCGTTGCGAGAAGAAGGGGCACCTAGCTCAAGTCTGTCGAGCTCCCCAACCTTCCCGCCGAAAATTCAAATCGGCCAATCAGAGCGCGGGATCGGCAAGGCGACCCGTGATTGGCTCAAACAAAAAAGGCGCGAACTCGAATCAAACGACTGTGATCATAGGCCGCGCCACAACCCGGGTGGAGAAGAAAATCTTCACCAAGCCCAAAATAGAAGGAGTACGGTGCCGACTCGAAGTGGACACCGGGTCAGCGATCACCATCATGTCCTGGGACACTTTGGCGAAGGCGTTGCCATCAGTCGCGAAGCGCCACCTGCAAACACAACGGCTACGAGTCCACGACTACCAAGGGAATCGCATCCCTGTTCGAGGGACCACCTCTGTCCGAGTCGAGTACGGACCACACAAGAAGACCCTGCCCATCACGATCGTCGAAGGGACCCTGCCCAGTTTGTTGGGACTAGACTGGTTCCGTGCATTGGGCATGGGAGTGACTGGCATCTACAGAAGTGACTGTAACCTAAAAGACACACTCATGAACGAGTTCGAAGATGTCTTCAAGGACTGCCTGGGCAAGTACAAGGGGACCCCTATTTCCTTCAACTTAGACCCCCAGGTAGCCCCCATTAGGTTAAAGGCAAGGAGAGTCCCTTTTGCCCTCAAACCTAAGATTGACAAAGAGATAGATAAGCTCATAAATCAGGGGATTCTGGTGCCAGTCGATCACGCAAAGTGGGAGACACCAATCGTCACCCCAGTAAAACCAGATGGGTCGGTTAGAATCTGCGCTGACTACAAGGCGACGTTAAACAAAGCCTTACAGAAAAGCGCTTACCCGGTTCCCGTGGTGCAACACTTACTGCACTCATTGGGGCAAGGGCAAGTCTTTGCAAAGTTAGACTTGGCTCAAGCCTATCAACAACTGCCCGTAGACGCCAACACAGCCGAAGCCCAAACGATTGTAACTCACAGAGGTGCTTTCAAGTGTACCCGATTACAATTTGGGGTGAGTGTGGCACCGGGGCTGTTCCAAAATTTAATGGAACGACTTCTGCAAGGGCTCCCAGGGGTAGTCCCCTACTTCGATGATGTGTTAATATCAGCCGAAAATTTGGAGGAATTGGGGGAGCGCTTGAGAAAAGTTCTGGGCATTTTCCGGTCAGCCGGACTAAAGGTTAAGGTGAACAAATGCCAGATAGGGGTAGAATCCGTCGAGTTCTTGGGCTACAGAATAGACAAGAAAGGAATTCACCCCACTGAGAGCAAAGTCAAGGCAATAAGAAAGGCTCCAGCGCCCAAAAACAAAGCAGAGCTACAGGCATTCCTGGGGCTAGTGAATTTTTACGCGGTCTTTTTAAAAAAACAAGGCGACCGTTGCTGAGCCGCTGCATAAGCTTCTGGGAAAGAATACTGTTTGGTCTTGGGGAAAGTCGGAAGCTAGGGCTTTGAGCAGTAAAAACCTACTCTCGGCGATAGCCTGATCCAGTATCATAGCTCATTGCCATTATTACTGGTTTGTGATGCCTCCCTTACGGGTGGGGCTGTGCTCAGCCACAGACTTCCAAACGGCACAGAAGCCCCAATAGCCTTCTACTCCAGAACGATGTCCTCGACAGAGAGGAACTATAGCCAGTTGGATAAGGAAGCGCTAGCAATTGTGTCAGGGGTAAAAAAGTTTCATGAATACGTTTTTGGTCGAGACTTTGAAATTGTTACTGACCATAGACCGCTGTTAGGGATACTGGCTGGCGACCGCCCAACACCTGTGGCACTTTCGCCACGATTGACCCGATGGACTATCTTCTTAGCCGCTTATTCCTACAAGCTGCAGCATCGACCGGGAAAAGAAGTGGGGCATGCGGACGCTTTAAGCAGATGCCCACTACCAGGGGCGATCGAAGACCCCACTCCGGGGGCGCCATCCTGCTAATTGACTCTTTGGACTCTGGCCCAGTCACATCTAAGGAGGTGGCTCGGGCATCATACCGGGACATTACTTTGAGGACTGTACTCGGTTGGGTACAAAGAGGGTGGCCCGCTGCGCCGGGCGAGCGTTTTAAGGAATTTGTAAAAAAACGTGGGGAACTCTCGGCTCAAGGGGGGTGCCTGCTGTGGGGCGATCGAGTGGTGATCCCGGAGAAATTGAGGGAAAGGGTATTGGACCTCCTCCACGAGGGTCACCCAGGGATCGTAAGGATGAAGGGGCTAGCAAGAAGCTATGTTTGGTGGCCACTAATGGACTCAGAAATTGCTGAGAGGGTAGGAAAATGCCAGGCTTGCCAAGAGTCCAGACCTCTACCCCCAACGGCCCCAGTCAGGGAATGGGAAAAACCCCAAGGGCCCTGGTCGAGAATCCACATTGATTTTGCTGGCCCTTTCCACGGCCAAACCTTCCTAGTGGTAGTCGACGCTTTCTCTAAATGGTTGGAGATCATTCTCATGAGATCCATGACAGCCGAGGCAGTAATCGCAGCCCTGCGGCATCTATTTGCAACCCACGGGTTGCCCGACACGCTAGTATCCGATAACGGCCCGCAATTCACGGCAACCCAGTTTGAGGAATACTTGGCAGATGAGGGCATCCGACATGCCCTCTCTGCACCTTTCCACCCTGCGTCGAATGGCCTTGCAGAGCGTTCCGTCCGGAGCGCTAAAGAGGCATTGTCCAGACTCAAGCCAGGCGACTGGCAAACAAAGATAGATTTCTTTCTGGCCGTTCAGCATAGAACCCCCAGCACTGCTACCGGCAGAAGCCCAGCCGAATTATTGATGGGACGGAAGCTCCGGTGCCCACTCGACCGGTTAAATCCCCATTACACACCAGAGGGTTACAAGGGGGAACTGGAAAAAACGAGAGAAATGGGCATAGGCGACCGAGTATGGGCCCGCAACTATGGGGACGGCCCAAGTTGGCTAGCAGGGCAAATCGTAAAAGCAACCGGTCCAAAGTCATACGTGGTTGAATTAAAAGACAACCGAGTATGGAGGCGCCACATAGACCAAATCAGAAAAAGAATAGCCGAACAATCCGAGCTCAATGACACAGACCCTGACCACACACTATTTGAACCCACAGCTGACTTTAACCCGGGAGAGGCGCAAGACTTAGCTGAGTTCCCGGAGGTCCAGCGACGCCATCAGGTCCCTTTTGGAAACAGCAGGGACAACTCTGCAAGTAATCCAAGGCCGGATGGCCTAGAAAAAGAACCGGCAAATAATCCAGGGCCGGATGGCCTAGAGAAAGAGCTGGGAGGAACAAACAGCCCCTCCGACCAGCTCAACCCACTCCCAAGGACTGAACCGCGCAGGTCCGAAAGAATCAGGAGACGCCCAGGTTATTTGCGTGACTACGTCGAAAAATAACATGTAAATAATATGTAAATATAGGTAAAGTGTTTTCTGGGAGGGGAGGAGTGTTATGTATCTTTAAATGTTTTGGCGGGAAACAAGCATGTTGCTGATTGGTTGAAGCCGCCGGTTAAACAGTATATAAGGAGAGGTTTTTTCCCCAGCCTGGTTGCTGGGTTCACCCTATATTAAAGAGCTGTTGTCACTATCCTGGTCTCCAGCCTCGTTACTTCCCGAACTTAACAATGGTGCATCATTGGAAGACTTGAAAGACTAGGTTAGGGATAAAATCATCATGGAGAAAGGCTCTGTAATCAGTAAGAGTCTAAAAGACATGAAGTGATTGAAGTCACCAATCAATCAATGGAATAGGTAACTAAAATATCACTTGATATCATCAACATTCTTAACCAGAAGGGTCCTCTCCTAAGGTACAACGAGTCATGTCAACCTATTTCTTTGAACATAAACTATGAAGCTACTAGGCTGCATAAAAGTTTTTGTAGCTGATCCTGAGCATAATTCAGCCCATGTCACAAATGTGCATACAGTTCATCCTAGACTTACAACCATTTGTTTAGTGACTATTCAAAGTTAAAATAGCACTGAAAAAGTGACTTATGATGGTTTTTTTAGACTTACAATCATAGCAGCGCCTCCGTGATCACATGATCAAAATTTGGATGCTTATCAACTTACGTGTAGTTATGACAGTTGTAGTGTCCCGGGGTCATGTTATCACCTTTTGTGACTCTGTGACAAGCAAAGTCACTGGGGAAGCCAGATTCACTTAAAAACCATGTTACAGTAGTGGGTTGCCCCAGGTTCAGTCCGGTTCTTGAAAACCGGTAGTAAAAGAGGGGACAGGCTCCGCCCATCCACCCAAATGTCATCATAGATGATCTGCACATGTGCGATCCTGTTGAGAACCGGTAGTAAAAGTAAGTAGAACCCACCCCTGCCATGTTAGTAGCATTGATTCACTTAATAATTGTGGCAAGAAAGATCATAAAATGAAGCAAAATCCACTTAACTACTGTCTTGTTTAGCAATACAAACTTTGGGCTCAGTTGTAGCCATAAGTTGAGTATTATTTGTATAGATGCCAGGGCACAGAAAACTTCTGCAAGGCAAAATGCACCATCTTTCAGTCTGACCCTCTCCATTTAAAAAGCAACAACTGAACACCATCTTGACATTCTTGTTTTACAAAGCAGATATGTCTTAGCAACCTTTGCAGATAAAAAATTAAGAACTAAAAGTACAGCCTTAGGCTGCTGTCATCTTCATAAGGATAAATTCTCAACTACTGCAAGGTATTGTCCATAAGCCTCAAAAAGCTCACCGTCGCCACTGCTTTAATTCTCTAAAGATGGTAACACATTTTCCAATGAGGGTTTAGCAATATGTCAAGAGGAGAAATGAATACTTTACAGGTCCCCAGCTTATTACTTCCGCAGGTATTTTTCCTTCACATATTCCCACAGGTGGTCCTCAACGTATAACCATAATTGAGCCAGGAATTACAGTTGTAAATCATTAAGTTGAGGCATCATGTAACCAGGTCCATTTTTTTGTGGTGGACAGTAAACAAATCTGTTTTTCCCAATGGGCATTTTTTGCTGGAAATAGGAAGCAAACTTTGGAAACCAGCAAAAAAAACATTACAAAACACAGTGATGAAGGAGAGAGTGGTGGCCATTCTAACTTCAAAAATCAGTTGTTCATAGCTTTTTTTTTGGGGGGGGGGTCCATAATAACTTTGAGCGATCAGTAACCAATTTATCTGTAGAGTTGTTCCATATGCAATAGCTGTATCATTCTGAAACCAACAATCTTTTTACATCTCCACAATGCTCTGGGTTTTCACCCATCTTTATATGTAGAACAGATTAACTTTGGAAATTAATGAACTCTGCTGCTGTTCCAGAGGAAATGCAGCAAGGGTAGATATGAACTCATCGTTCATCACACAATCTGGATCCTTCATAACCCTTCCATACTTCCACCTCTCACAATACTTGACAACACAGTATCAACAGTAGAAACCTTCAAATTTCTGGGTTCTATCATATCGCAAGATCTCAAATGGACAGCTAACATCAAAAACATCATTAAAAAAGGACAACAAAGAATGTTCTTTCTGCGCCAACTCAGTAAGCTCAAACTGCCCAAGGAGCTGCTGATCCAATTCTACAGAGGAATTATTGAGTCTGTCATTTGCACCTCTATAACTGTCTGGTTCGGTTCTGCAACCCAACAAGAAAAACACAGACTTCAGAGGATAATTAGAACTGCAGAAAAAATAATTGCTACCAACTTGCCTTCCATTGAGGACCTGTATACTGCACGAATCAAGAAGAGGGCCGTGAAAATATTCGCAGATCCCTCGCATCCTGGACATAAACTGTTTCAACTCCTACCCTCAAAACGACGCTATAGAGCACTGCACACCAGAACAACTAGACACAAGAACAGTTTTTTCCCGAAGGCCATCACTCTGCTAAACAAATAATTCCCTCAACACTGTCAGTCTATTTACTGAATCTGCACTACTATTAATCGTTTCATAGTTCCCATCACCAATCTCTTTCCACTTATGACTATATGACTATAACTTGTTGCTGGCAATCCTTATGATTTATATTGCTATACTGACCATCAATTGTGTTGTAAATGTTGTACCTTGATGAAGGTATCTTTTCTTTTATGTACCCTGAGAGCATATGCACCAAGACAAATTCCTTGTGTGTCCAATCACACTTGGCCAATAAAATTCTATTCTATTCTATTCTATTCACTTTAGAATCAAAGACATTGTGTTGCTTTCTAACATTCCCTGGATGCTTTCAGAAAGTGGTTTTGCGCATTCATATGCAGCAGCAGGACTGGGAGTGGGGATGATATTTTTGAAATTATTATTTTGACCACAGAAAATATAGCAAGAGAAGAGCAAGGAAGAAGTATTTTTTAGCTTCTACTTTTAGGGCTCCTCTTTTGGCCAGCTTGAAGGAGCAACGGCCACCACAAGAGGGAGAAAATTTAAAGAGAACATAGCAAACTAAAAAAATGCCTCTTGAGACAGCCACTGGCCATGAAGAAGACACCGTATAATCAGGTGAGCCACATTAAGCCTATTTAGTGGATAATCAGACAATTTTCCTGGCAATAAGTAGTTGTAAGGTCCAGCCTCTCCCCCTTATTCAAGAAAGTAAAGACTATTTTTTTTTTTGTTTACATTTATACCCCGCCCTTCTCCGAAGACTCAGGGCGGCTTACAATGTATAAGGCAATATTGAAACTTGGTATTTCAAAAGGAACCTTTTATTGAAAAGGGTGATAGGACAAAATCAAAGCAGGATCTGAGGTCCCTCAGGCCATACAACTTTGTTGTTAGTTGCGAAGTCGTGTCCAACCCATCGTGACCCCATGGACAACATTCCTCCAGGCCCTCCTGTCCTCTACTATCCTCTGGAGTCCATTTAAGCTCACGCCTACTGCTTCAGTGACTCCATCCAGCCACTTCGTTCACTGTCGTCCCCTTCTTCTTTTGCCCTCAATCTTTCCCAGCATTAGGCTCTTCTCCAGTGAGTCCTTCCTTCTCATTAGGTGGCCAAAGTATTTCAGTTTCACCTTCAGGATCTGGCCTTCTAAAGAGCAGTCAGGGTTGATCTCCTCTAGAACTGATTTGTTTGTTCGCCTTGCAGTCCAAGGGACTCGCAGGAGTCTTCTCCAGCACCAGAGTTCAAAGGCCTCAATTCTTTGGTGTTCAGCCTTTCTTATGGTCCAACCTTCACAGCCATACATTGCAACTGGGAAAACCATAGCTTTGACTATACGCACTTTTGTTGGCAGGGTGATGTCTCTGCTTTTTAGTATGCTGTCTAGATTTGCCATAGCTTTCCTCCCCAGGAGCAAGCATCCTTTAATTTCTTGGCTGCAGTCCCCATCTGCGGTGAGCCCAGGAAAATAAAATCTGTCACTACCTCCATTTCTTCACCATCTATCTGCCAGGAATTGAGAGGGCCGGATGCCATGATTTTAGTTTTCTTAATGTTGAGTTTCAGGCCAACTTTTGCACTCTCCTCCTTCACCCGCATCAAGAGACTCTTTAGTTCCTCTTCGCTTTCTGCCATTAGAGTGGTATTATCTGCATATCTGAGGTTGTTGATATTTCTTCCAGCAATCTTAATTCCAATTTTTGATTCATCTAGCTCTGCCTTTCTCATGATGTGTTCTGCATATAAGTTAAATAGGCAGGGTGATAGTATACAGCCTTGCCGGACTCCTTTCCCAATTTTGAACCAATCAGTGGTTCCGTGTCCAGTTCTCACTGTGGCTTCTTGACCCGCATACAGGTTTCTCAAGAGACAAATAAGATGGTCTGGTACTCCCATCTCTTTAAGAACTTGCCACAATTTGTTGTGATCCACACAATCAAAGGCTTTAGCATAGTCAATGTAGCAGAAGTAGATGTTTTTCTGGAACTCCCTAGCTTTCTCCATGATCCAGCGTATGTTGGCAATTTGATCTCTAGTTCCTCTGCCTCTACAAAATCCTGCCTGTACTTCTGGTAGTTCTCGATCCACTTACTGCTGGAGCCTAGCTTGTAGGATTTTAAGCATAACCTTACTAGCATGTGAAATGAGTGCAATGGTGCGATAGTTTGAACATTCTTTGGCATTGCCTTTCTTTGGAATTGGAATGTAAACTGACCTTTTCCAATCCTGTGGCCATTGTTGAGTTTTCCAAATTTGCTGGCAAATTGGGTGTAGCACTTTTACTGAGTCCTCTTTTAAGATTTTGAATAGCTCAGCTGGAATACTGTCTCCTCCACTAGCTTTGTTGTTGCTCAGATTTCCTAAGGCATACAACTAGGATAAAGGAAATTAGAAATCCCTCCCAACAGTCTGATGTGGATTCAGCCAATCCACAGATTTGAAGATGTTATTGTACCAGCCGCTCTGAGAAAGAGATAAGAGGAGTTGCAGTCCGCATGGCCCACCCTCCCCTTACATTTCCCAAGAAGTGAGAAATTTCCAGGCAACTAAGGCGCCAGGCAACGGTTATAAATCAGGTAGAAAACTTGGAACTCCATCGCCTTCGACAAGACCTAAGTTTAACTCACAGAATCATCTATTGTAATGTCCTTCCTGTCAAAGACTACTTCAGCTTTAATTGCAATAATACAAGGGCAACCAATAGATTTAAACTTAATGTAAACTGCTTTAATCTAGATTGCAGAAAATATGACTTCTGCAACAGAATCATCAGTGCTTGGAATACTTTACCTGACTCTGTGGTCTCTTCCCATAATCCTAAAAGCTTTAACCAAAAACTTTCTACTATCGACCTCACCCCATTCCTAAGAGGACCATAAGGGGCGTGCATAAGCACACAAACGTGCCTACCGTTCCTGTCCTATTGTTTTTCTTTTCTTCTTCCTATATATGTTTATATGTGTATATACTATATAATCTTTTTGTATGATGTTGTGACAAAATAAATAAATAAAAATAAATAAATATAGGATACATATTAAGAAGAAGAGAAAGTAAATGCATGAAAAGCCAAATCCGCCCCCCCTTCCTCTGAAGAATGGCAGACACACAGATATGACAGAAGTAATGAAGCACCCTTCACCCTCAAATATGCTCCAAGAAATATTTTGTTATTTGACATTGATAGCTTCTCCAAAAAAAAAAAAAAAGCCTATGGAGGAGGAACTAATAAAGAAAAACATCTTCCCTTCCATTCCAAGGTATAGAAGCTTGTGCTGGATTGAAGAGCTGTCAACAGAGGAACCTCTTTAAATACAATTCTTGCTCTTTGAATGCATTCTTGACCAAAAGCAATTGGAAAGGGCATTGTTGGTGAATTAGTCTACGCTATACATGACCATCAAAACTAGGGATCATCACATTTTTTTTTCATCTTTTTGAGGAACACAGAATGCAATCTTCCCTAAAAATGGGACGATTCAATTCTCACTCTCTTGTTCTCTTTTCCTCACTGTCACTTGCTGAAAAGACTGACATGTAAAACATGATAGGTCTTAAAGAGGACAATGTAAAGGCAGTATTAATGTGGTTAATGCTGCTTTACATAACTACACCTCGTTTCAAGAAGCTCAAATTAAGATATTTATAGCTTCTCGGCTCCTGCTTTGTCTATGCAGTAATATCCCCCCAGTGACCAACTATTTGTGAGGCCACTGACAAAAGGACAAGCTCTCCGAAGGACAGGAACCCTTTTAAAATGAATTTGTGTGTCCTTGTTTCTCAACATCTTGCATGAGGAAATAAAAAGGAATCACAGTCACAAATGGGTAATAAAACAAAATGACCATATTTCTATTTATCTAAGATGACTGTAAAAGGTAGCCAAGTGGATTAATTCCCATGGTAATGTAATAATTTAAATCTAAAGTGGATTATCAAGTAGAAGAGAACATCTGTAGCTCAGGGTTGAACTAAGGTCTCCTTGGTGCTCTCTGAGCTTGGATATTTGCTTGCAGATGTTTCATTATCTAACCAGGTAACATCATCAATGCTTATAAGGATTTTTCTCTGTGTTTTTTTGGTTACTAGGTCTCTTTTGAATGGTGTGTAAATGTGGTTTATCTCTATGTGTCTATTGATGGCTGATTTGTTCTGCCAAATTCCAGGAATTCCCTAGCATTTTTGGATTCATCTTGATCAAGAATGTTCACAGTTTCTCAGATGACACTATGGTTGAGTCTGTCCATGTTTTGTGATATTAAGGCAATTTCATTATGTCTTTTTTGTTGATGTTCATGGTTGTATTTTGCTGGTTTGTCCTACATTGCAGCTGTTATAGTCCTTACACTGTATATTATAGATGATTCCTAATTTTTATTCTTGAGTTACTTTATCTTTTGGTTTACTTAAGATGTTTTGGAGGAGGTTAGTTGATTTGTTTGCTACAGTGATGTTGTGTGGTTATAATAGCCTTTGGTTGTTTCTAAGATGTTTTTGATATATGGTAGTGTTATCTTTTTTTCATACAACTTTATTAAAACAAATGCCTGACCACTAACTATAATACAACCAATATAAGCTATGAAAAGAATCAAAATTCCTGGAAGTTTGACATTCAAACAAATCAGTCATTAATAGACACAAAGAGATAAACCACATTTACACACCATTCAAAAAAGACCTGTTAACCAAAAACTGGGCAGCAAAATGCTTACAAGCATTAATGGAGTTACCTGGTTAGATAATGAAACATTCTGCATGCAAATAATCAATGAGAAAACAATATCCTAATCAAGGAACTACCAAGGAGAAAATCATACACCTAAAGAGGACTGGGGGGACAAGCTGTTGTATTAAAGGAAACAGGGAGTAAATCTCACACTAATACCGAAGTTTTTTCCCAGTTGGGTAATGAAACATGTACAACAATGGTGGGTTGCTACCGGTTCTACCCGAATCGGCGAACCAGTAGTGGCGGCAGCATGAGCTCATGCGCAGGAGCATCATGCATGAGCGCGCATGCACCCACACAAGCAAACCGGTAGCAACAATTTTTGCAACCCACTACTGATGTACAAGCAAATAACTAAGTTTAGAGACTGCCATTTGACTTCCATTCTACAATGGATAGTTAAGATTTTGACAGTTGACTGAAAAGCAAGAGCCAAACAGGAGCTCATTATGGCTTCAAACTATTAGAATTCTCTGCAGTAATTTTTAAGAAATATACAAAAGAATATCAGTGAACCGATTTTCAAAGCTTAAGTACTGGAATAGAAAGTGAAAATGCATGCACAAGATATATTTCCCCTACTTCCACTCCAAAGTTATTTTTCTCTTTTCTTCTTAAAACTGAAAAGCAAGCCAAGTATATAAGCCACTTGAAATGACTCTGGGTTTATACTTCCTGACTCAGCTAAAACTAATCTGAATCACTTTTTTAAAAGATATTAGTTGTACCACATTTAACTAGAATGTCACTAAAAGGTAGGCATCTTTAAATTCTCTGCATAGTGATGAAGACAAATAAAGCATCTATAAGCAGTAGAGGTAATCTGAATACACATACTGTGTATAGTTTGATCTAAAACAAATTCCACTTAATTCTGCATGCTGCATCATCATCAAATTGTTATTACAGTTCTAGACAAACAATTTTGCAAGTTTCTGGTATTTGGGGAGAAGGAAAAGAGCACAGCACTATTTTGAAGACAAATTAACAATGAAAGTTCTACATCTAACTTTTAAATATTAGATGTCCCTATAAAATTACTAACTTCTCTTCTCTGTGCCTGTAGAAATGCATGCATGATGTTTATGAGTTCTCTTGTAAAACAGTAGAAGATGATTGTATGTGGTTAATACATAAATGATATCTTCAGATGGCTACAGGAATAAAAGAGCTATTTAATCCCACATTCTGTTCCACAGAAATCACCAAGATAAGGGATGTCAAAGTCACATGTACCAGAAAAAATATATAACTATTGTCATGAGAAATCATTGATAACTTTGGACTATCCCTTTTGAAGCAATTCACTGCCACTATATCTTGTTCTCAAATCTTTTAATAATGAGTAACTTGGACAAAAGAACCATGGGCCGAGCCAACCATCAGCCTTCCTGGTCCAAGCTTTCTATAAAGATGGGTGAAAGGCTCAGACAATAGTGGTTTTTTTTCCCCCAGCAAAAGGTTCACTGGCGATGCAGAGAGGAAGTATACCCAAAGAAAACAAGGAATGATTTGCAAAGAGATGCAAGAGGTAACAGAAGAAGAGAGGAGCTTTCCTTTGGTCCAGAAATTAACAAAGGTAATGTTACTGCAAGTTGAAATGATTTAGGGGGGAAAAAATGTTATGCATCATCAATTTGTCTATCTTTTTTCCAAGGGGTTCCGTCCAACCTTGCAATATTGTAGATGCCAGGCCCAAGCTCAAAAAATGACACAGTGAAATCTAACGAAGTCCAATCCTTTATCTGCTTGCACCTAATGGACAGGCCAAACTTGCCAAACTAAAGCGCTAAACTTCTGTTGCTAGATACAGTTTGAGAGATTCTAGCGTGGGACTATCCTGAACCTCTTCCCACCCATCCCCCTTGCACATGAAGCCCAGCACTGCACAATCTCTTAAATTGGGTTTCTCTCTTATGCAATGTATTCTTCCTCCATGGGAAAGCTCAGCGCAGTGGAAACTCATCTCCACTGCTTCTTCAAGTGCACATTACATCATACCTGACAATTCTTACCTGTCAGTCCCAACTAGCAATACGAATAAATTCTCTTCCAATTTTCTCAATCATTGATGAGAGGAGATATGGTAGCTTTCTAAATCATGATAGCATTATTGCAGTTGGACAGAATCCTACTATTATTGACCAGCAAAGGAAAAAAAAAACCCGGATCCCTGAATTATAAAGCACCATCAAATATAAACAGCTATTTTATAGTCTTTATTTGTTTATTATAAATTATCTATTGCATGTATGAATATAAAATTATCTAAGTGACACATACAAAAGTAAACAAGTACAACATCTAAAAACGCATGTAAACACTTTCCAGTAATACTATTTTAGTAACACTGCTTAGCATTCTAGAAAAAAGAACTGTTATGGATAAAGCAGTAAGAGCTCAAATCATGAAATAATTGTAAAAAAACCCTAAAAGACAGGGTTGAATAAATCTTTTTATATACTGAAAAACAGGATACACTACATTTATATTTGTATTTATTTCCATTGCTGCTGCTTGGATTAATATTTTTATTTGGCCCTATATGTTATCTAAAATAGTGTCACGGGTTTTCTTCCATCTGGATTCAAACTAAATTTCAATATAATAGAAGCAAAATAATCCCTAGATACTGAAGTCATCCTGGTGTGAAGTTCAAATGGTTACATAAATATAACATATGTAGGATGGAGATATAAATGCATTTTGGCTCTGTAAGTTTGATATCAACAAAACATGCATGTTATGCATAGCCAGCTTGTCGGTTGTTGCAGACAGTGGCACTTGTCATAATCTCATTTGGTTGAAACACGAGTTATCCACAAACACTGCTAGTTTTCTGCAGTCAATGCGGTACTTTGAACATTGGCTTGGGTGAGCAACTTAATTGAATAGAAACCAGTGGTGGAAAAGATGCGGTATTTTGTAAACTGAGCTGACATTTTGCACTAGGAGGGGAAGATACTTTCAATAAAGCAGGATCCGAACACTGGAAATCGATAGAAGAAAAATGTGAGTAGCATAAAAATTGTGCACTGCACAGAGGTATATCTGATTTCTATTGAAAATGAAAGACAAATCATTACTCTAGGTATGAAACTGTCACGGGCCAGGTTGAACCAATGTGGTCAAACTAAGATGATATATTTTTTTTGTGTTCATTTCATAGATGTTTGCCACTCTGGAGCTGCAAAGCATATGATGAAATCTTTAGGCATTGCAATATTATTAAACCCCCTCCACCCGAGAAAAAACACCAAGACATAAATCTGAAATATATAAAATTACCTTCTTTCATTGTTCAAACTGTATTCAATAGATTAATAAGCAAGGATTGAACACAGAGTGACAGACTGATTGATTGTGGCTTATCCCAATGCCTCGGATATTTTCATCTATGCAATAAACTCTGAGTTTATTTTCCTCTGTGCTTGAGGCAAAATCTAGTGACCATCTAGAAATGTAGACGCCTCAAGACATGTCATACGTGTTATCAAAATTGCTCCTCAAAACCCCGAGTCACACTCTTCCAGAAAAAAACTTTGCCATACAGTGATTTGCTACAAAGCATGTATACTCAACTGATTAGCATTTAAGTCTCATTCTGTGTTCAAATTCATAGTGAATAGAATTTATCATTCTCTCCTCCCTTGGATTTCTAATTAAGTCAATGTAATTCACAATTTGTCAGAATTACACAAACAACTGATTTGCAAACTGGCTTGCCACTGCCCGCAGTTGAGTGAGAATGACTAGCTGACAGTCAACCAGCTGGCTTTAGGTTGTTAAGGCAGGACTAGGCTGCTGTTGTCTAGCCTGATGCCTTAAGCATTAGACCACACTGCCTTGCCATGGAATACTGGTATGTGGAAAATGGAAGGATTAGTAGATCCTACGAGCAGGCAGAGCTGGCTCAGGCATTTATACTGCAAAATTTTGTCTTGGTTCTACTTTGCAGCAGCAGCAATAAATATCCTTATTACCAAAATGTTTATCTGGCCTTTCTGAAGAGAAGTCAAACTAATATTCTCCATCCTGCAGGGAGAAGAAATGGGTGAAGCCAAGTCAGAATGATGTTGGAACGTGTGGGGGGAAAAATGATTTATTTATTTATTTATTTATTTATTTATTCAAATTTATATACCGCCCTATCTCCCGATTTAAAATGAGTTTCACGTTTGCAGACCAGTCTTTTAGTCGCTGTGCTAAATAAACACTCAGTAAAAGACATCTATTTTTTTAATGGCAAAGCACAAAGGAAAAAATTAAGAAAATAAAGCGTGAATAAAAGCAACCAGGCTATCCTTGTTAAGAAAACTTTTAAAGATACACAGGTAAAATGACTTTGCAGTTACATTCAGTTGTTCTCTAGGTAAAAACTGTTCTCCTATGCTAATAACACTTCTGTGATGTGCCTGGCATTTGTAAACTATTTCTGGTCATCTTGCAATCTCTTCAAAGTGTCTCTCTGTCTGATATGTCAAAAATGGCTGAAGCAAAATCTGACAAAATGGGATGACATTCACTGCCTGATAAAAGTGAGAGCAGCGGTGGTAAGGAGAGGAAAGGAGAAAATCTCCAGAGAACATTAGTAGCACAGGCCAAGGGTTTTGGAATGAGATACTCACACGTGCACACCCAGAGAACTAATGGTTTTCTTCAGCTCCTAATTTGGAATTTTTTAGTGCAAGAAATTATGGTATATTTTACTACTGAAGCTTTCTCCCTCCCAAAAGGTGATTTGTCATCTCATTTTATATCTTGAATGGTCACGAATATGCTGTCATTATCATTCCAGTTTGAGAGCCGGTTTGGTGTAGAAGTGAAGGTTTTGGCCTAGAAACAAAGGAAAGTGTGAATTCTAGTTCTGTTTCTGCATGAAAACTGATTGTGTAACTTTGGGCCAGTCACACTCCCTCTCAGCCTAACCCACTTCACATGGTTGTTATTGTGGGGGAAATAGGAGGAGGAAAACTCAAGGTGTATGCTTATCACCTTGATTTACATAATAATAAAGGTGGGCTGAAACACTAATAAATAAAGATATTTCATAGAGTTACAGTGGCAACTTGGTACTCATTGTTAATTGGTTCCAGGAAGTGTGATGAGTACTAAAAATGATGAGTACCGAACAAACCACATGGTTTACCATGTGACCCTTTGTTTTAGCCAGGAAGAACTTCCTGTCTGTCCCTTTCCTATGTCAGCGACCTTCTCAGCATGGCCAACTTCCTGTCCACCCTCTGCGGCCATCCCCTACTTCCTTTAGCAGCAATCTTCTTGGCAAGGCTGACTTCTTGTCTGGTCCATGGCTGTTCCCCCTCTTCCTATCACAACATGTCCAATATCAAACAAACAATAAATACTGGGACAACATTTTTGTGTCAAAATGCACTGAGTATTAAATTCAACAGGTTTTGAAGTAGTCAAGTATCGAGGTAGCACCTACTAGAGTTTGATAGAATGGAAGAGGTGGTGAAAGAACCAATGATTGCATGGGCAAAGAATATAGGCACAATATAGATTTAGATAATTGGGAAATAATCTGGAATAAAAATTTAAAATTAACGAAATCTATTGCTTACAAAGAAAATCAACATAAAATGCTTTACTGCTGGCACCTAGCGCCAGATAGGTTGGCCAAAATGTACCCGAATCTAAGTCCAAAGTGCTAGAAATGGTACCTTCTTTCATGCATGGTGGACATGCCCGAAGCAAAAAAGTACTGAATTAATACAGGGATACAGATACAGATACAGGGATGATTACAGGATATAACAAAATGCCAAATTGAACTGAATCCAGAAACATTTCTCTTGGGAATGTTTAAGACAAAACTTGATAAAAAAAAACAAGATATTTGATTTTGCACATTCTAACAGCAGCAAGGATTCCGTTCGCGCAATATAGGGAACTCAGTAACATACCACCAGGGAATCTGATTATCCAAAAAGTATATGATTGTGCAGAAATGGATAGGCTTATGATAGAATTACAAGAAATGTAGGTCTTTGGTTGTTCGGGTTTTCTCCCGTGTAAAATTGGAAGTGTCTTGGCGACGTTTTGACGAAGTCTCATTCGTCATCTTCAGGCTTCAGCTTCGTGCTTCTGGGAGCAATGTGTGATCGCAGCTGTTTCTTCCTTTTAACTGCTAGTGGGGGTTTGAACTGATTGGGTGGGAGCTTGGCTGTGCTCTGATTGGATGGGGGGTTGTTTGTGCTCTGATTGGATGGGGGTGTGTCCTGTTTGGGTGGGGGCTTGGTTGTGCTCAGTTTAGTCTGTGTTGCAGGGGGATTTGAGCTGGTGAGCTGCATTGCTGTTGTTTGGCTTTGTGGTCATGCTACATCTTCATAGTGGGTGTCAGTCTGCTGCATGTATGGATTGGAGGGGTTTGAAATGGCTAATATTGCAGCTGCGGTCTGGCTTCTGGTCCTTGGTCGTGCTTCATGATCAGTGTGGGTTTGAGTCTGCTTTCTGGGTGGATGTGCAGTGTTGACATCCTGTGTGGACCTCGTGAGTGTGGGTCTGGTGTCATTCCTCGTGTTAAGGACTCGTTTGTCAATAAGGGCAGGTTTTCAAATGGCTGGTAGGCGGGAGGTATCATCTCGTTTGTTCATGCTGTGTGGGCATTTTTCTATCTCAATGGCTTCTCTGATTATTCTGTTGTTAAAGTGTTCAGTTTTGGCGATAGTTCTGTTCTTTTTAAAGTTTTTAAATATATATGGCTATTGATGATTAGATGTATATAATGTATATAGAAATTATATGGAAGGTAGATCTGAAATATACAATAATGTCACAGCTCTGTTGAATATGTACAATTGTTATGAAAAAAAATCGTAATAAAAATAAAAAATTTTAAAAATGCATTGAATACCAAATTCAACAGGTTTTGAAGTAGTCAAGTATCGAGATAGCACTGTACAGTGAATTTTATGTCTAGTGCTCACTCTCATTTCACAGTGCTTTCATGTAAAATACAGGCTGTGTAAATGTGTTGGGAGATGTGCTGATAAAAAACTTTTTTATTTTATTTTATTTTGTCACAACAGTATACACAAACAATTGTCATAGATAAAACAACATGTATTGAAGAAAATATATAAGTAAAAATATGCATCAATAATATTAATTTGATATAATGAAGGGAACAATAGGACAGGAACGGTAGGCATTTTGTGCTCTTATGCAGCCCCTTATAGTCCTCTTAGGAATGGGGTGAGGTCAATAGTAGACAGTTTTTGGTTGAAGATTTTGGGATTTTGAGTAGAGACTATGGAGTCAGGTAGTGAGTTCCAAGCATTAACAACTCTGTTACAGAAGTCATATTTTCTGCAATCAAGTTTGAAGCGCTTGACATTTAGCTTGAATCTATTGTTTGCTCTTGTAATATTGCGATTGAAGCTGAAGTAGTCTTTTACAGGAAGGACATTGCAATAGATGATTTTGTGTGTTAAACACAGGTCATGTCGAAGTCGGCGGAGTTCTAAGTTTTCTAATCCCAGGATTTCAAGCTTGGTGGTATAAGATATTTTGTGGTTTTCGGAGGAGCAAAGAACTCTTCTAGTAAAATATTTCTGGACGCGTTCTATTGTATTTATGTCAGAGATGTGGTATGGGTTCCAGACGGATGAGCTGTATTCAAGAATAGGTCTGGCAAATGTTTTGTATGCTCTAGTTAGTAGTGTAGAGTTTTTGGAAAAGAAGCTGCGTAAAATTAGGTTTACTACTTTTAGAGCCTTTTTTGCTATGTAGTTGCAGTGGGCTTTGGCATTAAGGTCATTTGATATGAGAACTCCAAGATCTTTGACAGGGTGGGGGTCGTCAGTTAGGTAATGTCCAGTAATTTGTACTTGATGTTAGGGTTCTTTTTTCCAATATGTAAGACTGAGCATTTGCTGGTTGAGATTTGGAGTTGCCAAGTTTTAGACCAATCGGAAATTAAGTTGAGATCTTCTTGAAGGGTAGAAGTATTATTAGTGGTATTAAATAGTTTGACATCATCAGCAAAGAGAACACAATAACTTGAGATGAGGTCACAGAGATCATTTATGTATAGTATGAAGAGTGTTGGTCCAAGAACACTACCTTGGGGAACGCCACTTTTGACAGGAACAGGATTTGATAAAGCGTTGCCAATTTTGACCACTTGTTGTCTATTTGACAGGAAGGCATTTATCCAATTGTGAAGAGGTCCCGAAATGCCGTAGGATTTTAGTTTGAGGAGTAGTTTATCATGTACTACTGAATCAAAAGCTTTGCAGAAGTCTATGAACATCTATTGTTTTTCCTTGATCAAGGTTGGTAGTCCATATGTTTTTGCAGTGGAGGAGTTGTAGGTTACAAGACAATTTTTTTCTGAAACCAAATTGTTTATTAGAGAGAAGGTTGTTTGTTTCGAGACTGAGTGTAATGGATTGGTTTATGATGGATTCCATTACTTTGCAAGAGACACAACTTAGAGAGATAGGTCTGTAATTTTCAACAAGGCTTGGATCTCCTTTTTTGAAGATAGGGATGACTGTGGCTAGAGACCAGAGTTTTGGAAGGGAACTAGTTTTGAAGGCTATATTGAAGATTATGCTTAGGGGTTCAGCTATATTAATTGAAAGTTTTTTTAAAAAGTATGCACATAGTCCATCTGGTCCAATAGATAATGATGGTTTCAGGCTGTGTACAAAGGGATCTTGGTTGCTCTTACTAAAGACTAGATATGGTTGATTTATAACAGGAACTGGAAAACTTTTTAGCTGTGTAGATCACAGTGGTTGCCAGGCCAGGGGCAATCACACAGATATTCATTTATCCCTCATATATATTGTGAAAGGTAGCTTCATTGCTCTCCATTCTTCCAAGAACCTGATTTTCCATTAGCAGTATGGAAGATACTTGTAAGAAAGATTACTATAAGAAGTCTCATCAACCTTTTTTCCAGCAATCCTACTCAAAATTTATAAAGCATTTATTGCATGTCTATGAACAGACAGACAATTAATTTTATTTCAGCATTGGAGAAATCATAATGTCCTCAATCATATTGGACTTTAGCCTGTACCTTTTTTTGTAGCTGCCTCTATTTATTTATTCATTTATCTCTCCATCTATTTATTTGTTATATTTTTACACCAGCACCCTCCATAGACACATGGTGATGTAGAATAAAAACTACTCATCATAGAAATACAATAGTATGCCAAAACATTAGGAGATAAAATTATTGAGTCATCCCCTCCAGCTTATTAAGTTGATAAGTGCCAATGTGAAAAATTTAACCAAAGACATATCTATTTTTCAGTTTTTCTAAAAGCCAGAAGGGACAGCAGGAGATGGATTTCCAACAGAAGGCTGTTCCAAAGAATAGGAGCCAACTCACAAAAATAAATCCTTTGATCTCCTCCAAAACTCTTGAAGACAACTCTTTACGTCTTCAACCAGGACATACACACTGAACATGTAGGATCCTGCTTTGTAGGACAGGTAAAAAGGGTTTTATAGGTCAAAACCATCACCTTAAATTATACCTGGACACGTATTGATAATCGGTATAGAGAATGCAGCATGGGTGTTGTGTGTAGGCTGATGCATTCTGGACCAAGTTCAACTTCTATGTAAATTTCAAAAGAAGTCCAATATATAAAACAAAGCAGTAATGTGGGAATTGATCTGAGTGGGAATTAACTGTTGCCAGGGCTTTGGCAACACAAAAATAAGTGTGCCTCATTATCTTATTGCAACTATGTAAGCTGAAACATGAACTCATGCCCACATTCAATCAAGTTTATTACTGCTCATGGTCCAACATATTTGGCATCTCTTCTTTATTTCTCAAAGCTTTTCAGGAAACTAAGGAGTCCCTCAGGATCAGCACAAAGGTAAAGGCCATTTGGAAACAATCTTATCCATTTTCTTCCTAACTTTTTCCATCCTCAGAGTGCTATAACAACTCAGCATTGTTCACTTGCTAAATGCCAACTCTCCAACTTCAATACCCAGAAGGAATCAATGATAGTAGTGATGGGTGCACTGATGGAAGACCTAAAAGGCCAAGGTGGAGACAGATCATCCTGGAGAAGGTCTTTCCGTGTGGTCACTAACAGTCAATAACAACTTGATAGTACACAATCAATCTATTGATCAATCAAACTAATTAGCTAATTTGGCTCAGAAGGTAAAGGAAAGGTCTGTTCCTGAGACCTTCAGGCCAGGGAACAGTGGAAAATCAAGGGTGAGGCATGTCCCTTACCATCAAGTACATATTTTGTTTCAGTTCTGCCATTTTAGTCTTGTCTTGCTTAGAAATGCGGCCCTCTTTCATATCCTTTTCACAGTGATTCAGAGAAGAATCGCACAGATATAAAAACGCTTTTTGTAAATTTAATCCTACTATGTTGTCAGGCCTATTAGGTAGCTCAAACCATGAAATCAACTCCACATGATGTCTACAACTACTTTTACTGAGATTGGCCATAAAAGCAAAATCTTGCACATGCCACTTCAGAATCTTGTCTAAGCCACTTCTGAACATTAACTGGACATTCTCTAGTTATGCTTTAAAATGCTTTAGCTCCAGGGGCGGCTTCTACTTACCTTTACTACCGGTTCACGCACGCATGCTTGCTTCTGCACATGGGTAGAAGTTTCCTGATGATGTCGGGGTTGGTGGGTGGAGCCTCCCGCAGTTTTACTACTGGTTCACAAGAAATGGTCCAAACTGTGGGCAACCCACCACTGTCCCATTGCTGAGGCAATTGAACCTGTGTATCTCCATCACAGCCATCTTTCTTATAGTTTACACATGCTTAATGATTGGTGACTAGAAGGGCAAACTGAGATTATGGTTGAAGTTGCTGAAATTAATAGGAATCCTCATTAACTATGCAGTGGCCTATTGATATACATAAACACAGCTTTGTTAAGAGTGAATCTATGTGTGAAACTTCCTTAAATAAGAAAAAAACCCAATAAATTTATCCCATTGCACAACAGAGGAATATATAGGAATTACTATGTAATTTACTTCAACTGTTTAAAGCAGGGGTCTCCAACCTTGGTAACTTTAAGACTTGTAAACTTCAACTCCCAGAGTTCCTCAACCAGCTTCGCTGGAATTCTGGGAGTTGAAGTCCACAAGTCTTAAAGTTTTATTTTTTTATTTTTATTTATTTTTTTATTTAATTTTGTCAAAACAATATATACAAGCATAACACTAAAAGATTATATAATGTATAAACAAATATATGAGGAGAAGCAAGGAAGTATAAGCATATATATATATAGGGAAAGAAACAAAAGGACAGGAACGGTAGGCATGTTTGTGCTCTTATGCACGCCCCTTAGAGTCCTCTTAGGAATGGGGTGAGGTCAACAGTGGATAGATTTTGTTTAAAGCTTTTGGGGTTATGAGAAGAGACCAGAGTCAGGTAATGCATTCCAAGCACAGATAATTCTGTTACAGAAATCATATTTTCTGCAATCCAAACTGGAGCGGTTGACATTAAGTTTAAATCTGTTGGTAGCTCTTGTGTTATTGTAGTTGAAACTGAAGTAGTCATTGGCAGGAAGGACGTTACAACGGATGATTCTATGAGCTAAAACCAGGTCCTGTCGAAGGTGATGGAGTTCCAAGCTTTCTAACCCCAGGATTTCAAGTCTGGTGGAATAAGGTATTTTGTTGATTGCCAAGGTTGGAGACCCCCAGTTTAAAGCAAATCCATAAGATAGGGATGTTCATTGATTTTTACAGTCTTTAGTTCAAAAAATAAACAGAAGCAATATATGCATATTTTTCTTACTAAGATTCAGACACAATGTCTGTTTTCACGTGATTTGATTTGAATGTAAAATCAAATGAAAACCACATTTTGGAACACATGATTTGCAAGCAGAAATTTCTCGCCAGTTTAAAGTCTTGAAAACTGCTACCAGATCAAGTCAAACTACTTTTACTAAGTAAAATACCTTTTCAAAATAAGCAACACAAATGTTTATATTGTTTTTATACAGGTAAAGGGCATCGCACAGAATATTTTCTGAAATTAAATTTACCATCAGGATTTTAGCTATCAGCGTTTTATGTAATGTGTATTTAACTTTGATCTTTGATTCAAGGACTGGGCAATAGCATATGATGTTATTGTTCTTAGTCTCTGCAGATGCCCCCATAATAAGTTTTCATAAAGATTAATTTAGTAGCTTTAGCAGTAATCTGTCCATAAAATATTGTCTGGGATTAGTTAAAATCATATTATACATATAATCAGTTATGTTGAACTTGAACCAAATCAAGTACTTACCCATTTGTCATACATGTTAAAAACAATTTTGGAGAAGCAGTCAATCTATCTATTCAACTTATTCCAGTCTTCTCTGTGATTAATCATACAAATATTGCCGTTGTAAAAGATTCCATTTTTATTTTTAGGAGAAAATATTCCTAGGGTTGAAGATGAGGGATAGGTGATGTTTTGGAAAACAATTCCTATCATTCCTGACTTTTGTTTATATTTATTTATATCCTGCTTTTATTATTTCTGTAATAATTCAAAGTGATAAACATATCTAAAACACTTTCCCCCTCCTATTTTCCTCACAACTACCCCCCTGTGAAGTGTGTTGGGCTGAGAGAGAGTCACTGGCCCAAGGTCATCCAGCTGACTTTCATAGTTAAGGCAGGATTAGAACTCATACAGTAGTCTCCCACTTTCCAGCCTGATGCCTTAACCACTAGACCAAACTGGCTGTCATTATTAGCTGGGGCTTATGGGACTCCTGGAACTCCCAGAAAACTATGGGTCCCTATCTCTGGTACAATTATTAGTCTATTAAAGTGGTCCCAATGGTGATAAAAATACGACTGTAGATATTTCTTTATCCATCAACTGATTTCAAACTAGATCTGATAGTTTTCATCTGAATATAATGCTATGTGCCAAACTTTTTAAAATACAGCAAAGTCCTTTGGAGAGTTTCATGCCAACTTTTCTTTATAAGCTTTCATCTCTTGTGTCTGTTTGAAAAAGCTTGTAGCCTGGGCTTGGGGCAAGTACAATCATTCTTAAAAGGAAGGCATAAGAAGAATTAGTCATATTTAATCAAGATTTAGTCATTCAGCCTGGCTGAATGGAAAGCATGCCACGAATGAAGGCGAAATGAAAGCATGCCAAACAATAGTTGCAAATACCTAGTGGAGGAGCAGAGGATGGTTACAGTGGGAACTAATAGTAGTGCTTTTGCACTTTGTCCTTTATGTTTATAGGGTGCATTAATGTAGGGACAAGAAATATAGAAAGCAATGTCGTATTGTTATTAGCCATCTATTGTAAGTTCCATTTATGACTCAATAAGAGTGAATTATATTTACTGTGGTGTTAGGAGCATGTTTATATGAAGTGCATATTTAGAATAACAGAAGTTTGAAAACAAACCATATAATAAATAATAATAATAATAATAATAAATTCATCTCACACCCTTGAAAATTAGGGACTTTTCATTATTTTGATATTCTGTAGGGATTTTCTTCAGATGCACCGTTATCTATCCTTGGAAGGGTCAGACTTGTTTTCATCATCTTGACTTATCAGAATTTCTCTTGAGGCATACTAGGGCAGGAACTAGGTGTTTATCAGGAGGGATATTGTAACAAAGTCTTCTTTCTTGGTCCTAATTTGCTGCTATGTTGTAGTAGGCATATAGCATAGTGATATAGCAAGAATGGGGTAGTTTTATACCAAGCATTAAGAGAAGACTGAAAAAGGAAAAAGAAATACATCCACCCTCCCCACCCTAGCCCGTATTGGTGTCTTTTAGTATTTAAGACTTAAGCAAAAGTATCACCTGTATCTTTACTGTATCTTTACTCACCAGTATCTGTACTTCAGCTTCAATCGCAATAATACAAGAGCAAACAATAGATTCAAACTTAATGTTAACCGCTTCAATCTTGATTGCAGAAAATATGACTTCTGTAACAGAGTTGTTAACGCTTGGAACTCACTACCTGACTCTGTGGTCTCTTCTCAAAATCCCAAAATCTTCAACCAAAAACTGTCTACTATTGACCTCACCCCATTCCTAAGAGGACTATAAGGGGCGTGCATAAGAGCACAAAAGTGCCTACCATTCCTGTCCTATTGTTTCCTTTCATTATATCAAATTAATACTTTTGCTTATATATATATATACATATATATATATATATGTATATATATATAAATATGTATATAAATATATATACATATTTTAGCCAATATTTTATATTTTATACATATTTTAGCCTATATATATGTTTATATGATGGTTGTTGTTTTATGTCAATGTTTGCGTATACTGTTGTGACTACAAACACCCGTGAAAACCTCAGAAAACAAATATATATATTTGTTATATATATATATATATATATATATATATATATATATATATATATATATATATATATATATATATATATATATATATATATATATATATATATATAATGGGCAAAATTTATGCCATATATTCTTGTCCCCAAATGCATTTAAAAAAAAAAAGATGGACATGGGGTTGTGTCAAAATATTGTTTATACGTTTATAGATCAAAAGATCTTGTACATCCATGCTGTACATGACTGAAATTGTGCTGAGAAATTGGATAAGGTAACCTAATGCCTGCTTAAGAGAGAATTTGAAAGACAGATTATGTGGTTTGTTTCTTGTAACAGCTCCTGCCTAATGACCTTGTTCTGCAGGGACTTTCATTAGTGTGTGCCCTGATCTTGTCCTCCAAACTGTCATTGCTTTAGACAAGCAAGGATTTAATTGAAAGAATACCATGCTGTGACAGTGGCTCAGGTGTGAAGGCCATCTCCCTCAGAAGATTAAATCCAGGCTAATGACTGAGGATTTCTTTTTTTTTTTAATTCTCATTTCTCATGTAGGAAAGATTTCATGCCACCTATTAATTACGATTCCCAACTGGTCATTTCTAGGAGAGAGAAAGGGAGGGAGGGAGGGAGAGAGAGAGATGCAAGCATGGACTCCCCTTCTGGATGCAGAAAGTCTGGAGAAAAGATAGCTCAACCCGTTAAGGTACCAGTTGGATTATTTACACATTAAATTGAGTACATAGGTTTGATTTAAAGCATGTTGGGTGAGAACAAATCTCTTAGAGCTTTGGAGATTTTATTGACATCAGTAGAAGTTAGAATGATGATTCCTATTTGGTAAGACTGATGAACTAAATATCTTAACATAAAATTGTTGTGAATATAATGGGGTTGGGGATAATTTTGACCCAAGCAGTTCGTAGTACTTAAGAGTGCAAAGGAATTGAGTTGTTTGTGGCCCCATGTAAGAAATGAGTATTAGACAGTCCAGGGAACAGCTATGTTTAAACAGGGCCAATTCTACTATTAATTAAGTTGAAATAGAAAAGAAGAGAAGAGAAGAGAAGAGAAGAGAAGAGAAGAGAAGAGAAGAGAAGAGAAGAGAAGAGAAGAGAAGGGCCTCTGTGGCTCAGACTGGTAAGACAGTCTGTTATTAACAGCAGCTGCCTGCAATTACTGCAGGTTCAAGCCCCACCAGGCCCAAGGTTGACTCAGCCTTCCATCCTTTATAAGGTAGGTAAAATGAGGACCCAGATTGTTGGGGGCAATAAGTTGACTTTGTATATAATATACAAATGGATGAAGACTATTGCTTGACATAGTGTAAGCCACCCTGAGTCTTCGGAGAAGGGCGGGATATAAAAGCAAATAAAAAAAAAAGAGAAGAGAAGAGAAGAGAAGAGAAGAGAATTTTTTATTGGCCAAGTGTGATTGGACACAGAAGGAATTTGTCTTGGTGCATATGCTCTCAGTGTACATAAAGAAAAGATACATTCGTCAAGAATCATAAGGTACAATACTTAATAATAGTCATAGGGTACAAATAAGCAATCAAATCATATTAGGAAACAGTCAATATAAATTGTAAGGATACATGCAATAAGGTTACAGTCATACAGTGGGAGGAGATGGGTGATAGGAACGATGAGAAGATTAATATTAATGCAGACTCAGTAAATAGTTTGACAGTGTTGAGGGAATTATTTGTTTAGCAGAGTGATGGCATTCAGGAAAAAACTGTTCTTGTGTCTAGTTGTTCTGGTGTGTAGTGCTCTATAGCATCATTTTGAGGGTAGGAGTTGAAACAGTTTATGTCCAGGATGTCAGGGGTCTGTAAATATTTTCACAGCCCTCTTTTTGACTGGTGCAGTATACAGGTCCTCAATGGAAGGCTGGTTGGTAGTAATTGTTTTTTCTGCAGTTATAATTATCCTCTGAAGTCTGTGTCTGTCTTGGGTTGCAGAACCAAACCAGACAGTTATAGAGGTGCAGATGACAAATTCAGTAATTCCTCTGTAGAACTGTATCAGCAGCTCCTTGGGCAGTTTGAGCTTTCTGAGTTGGCGCAGAAAGAACATTCTTTGTTGTGTTTTCTAGATTATGTTTTTGATGTTAGCTGTCCATTTTAGAACTTGAGATATGGTAGAACCTAGAAACTTGAAGATCTCTACTGTTGATACTGTGTTGTCTAGTATTGTAAGAGGTGGTAGTATAGGAGGGTTTTTCCTAAAGTCTACCACCATTTCTATGGTTTGGAGTGTGTTCAGTTACAGATTGTTCTGGTCACACCACAAGGCTAGTTGTTCAACCTCCCGTCTGTATGCTGATTCATCATTGTCTTGAATGAGACCGATCACTGTTGTGTCATCTGCGAACTTCAGTAGTTTAACAGATGGATCATTTGAGATGAAGTCATTGGTATACAGAGAGAAGAGAAGTGGAGAGAGCCTTGGGGGGTGGGGGCTGTACTAATTGTACAGGTATCTGATGTGATTCTGCTTAGCTTCACTTGCTGCTTCCTGTCTTATGATCCACTTACAAGTGTAAACAGTCTTCAGATAAGTCCTCAGTTTATGACTGATCATTTTATGACTGTTCAGAATTATGACAGTGTCAGAATGGCTGCTATGAGGCTGGTGAACATTTCTGGCCATCCTAAAATATCAGCCCCATTGTCATCCTGTCAATCACATGATGTTGTTAGTTGGTTTTGATGTCATGGTTCTGCATTCTGGTATTTCTGTCTGGCCCGGCACTTTTTCTATCTGTTCATCATTATTCTGATGTAGAACATTTCTAAAAAGATTAAAGTGGAAATAGGCTTCTCATTTAAATACTGCTAGAATCTTGATATTAGAGAAAGGAAACATAGACACACAGTAAGTCATCAAAGGATGCACCTTAGTGAATGTTTTACCTTAAAAGTCAGAGCAGTTACTCTTAAACTTGATAAAGTGAGAACAGTGTTTTACAAATGATTAGCATCAGGTCAGACTGGTTGCATTTCAGATTGTTTATATTAGACACAACATTTTGTTTTTACAGTAGGATTTGCTAATGAATAATAATAATTTTGGCATTGCCCTAGATAGAAGTCAGTATGTCTCAGCAGAAATTTATTCTTGGAAGGAGAATTCTAGGTTTTTTTCCTTTTAATTAATATATAATATTTGAGACTGCAGATAAAATGTCTTTATATTTTTCCCTTAATGTTTTAATACTGTATTGAATGTGAATATTTCACAATCGGGGTGAAATTTTGTTGTTTATTCTAACAATTAAGGGAAAAAATAGTTCGATGGTGGCATTTTTGAAATTTGTTGGAAAATTAAAATAAGCTGAGCTGCTGCTTATTCTTGAGTAACAAGAGAGAGACCCAGAGAGGAAGGAGGGAGGGAGGGAGATAGAGAGAGGGAGAGATTTGCCTCACATAATTTACCTATTTTCTGAAGGCAATTGTTTTTATGCAGACAGGGTATAAAATTTACTGATCTTGCTAAAAATTACCTCTAAGTAAGCATTCATCATTAGTAGTTTTATTTTATGATCTGAGAAGAAAGTTTGCATGAACTCAAACTTACACATGGTAATAAGACAGAAACTGGCCTTTCTCTGCATGTTTTTCAGCAAAGTTTTAGAAATGTTTTCCTAGATGTAAATGTCTACTAAAATGAATAGCACAACCTCCCCAATAAGTGGACACAAAATTGTAGTTTTCACTCTTTTACATTCCTCTTGCTGGGCAATTGTAGGATTTTTGACATCTTGAAAGTAGGCTACATCAGTACCAGCAATGTGCCAGTAAAGTATTCTTCTTTTTCTACAAGGATCTGAGAGTTCACAGGTTTATTTTTCCTTGAATGTGCATTTCATTATTGGCAGTGCCATTTGAAGGGTTTTTCAGAAATTTTAACAGTATATTAACAGTGATTTTTATACTTAAATACATTTGAATGTGTATGTGCAGAACATGAAATGCGTATATACTGTGTGTATTTATGTGCACATATAGGTGTATATATATGTCTGTGAGTGTGTATTTTATGAATAACCATTTGTCCCAGGGGTGATATTCACTTACCTTCGCTACAGGTTCGCAAATGTGAGCGTGCACAGAACCTGCTGTGCATGCACAGATCCTCAAAAACAGGATAGGATGATATCCAGGTGGGTGGGTGGAGCCATCCACAGCTTCCTCTACCGGTTCACCCGAACTGGATAGAACCGGATGAATAACACCACTGATTTGTGTGTGTGTGTGTGTGTGTGTGTGTGTGTGTGTGTGTGTGTGTGTGTGTGTATGTATGTATGTATATATATATATGTCGTGTCCCACTCCTCCGCTGACGGCCGGGTCAGGGAAATCCGAATCAGGTGTGCCTCTGCAGCTCTGCCAAAGTCCTAGCAAAGTCCTCAAGGCAGGCAGGAGACCAGAAAGTGACTTCAGCAAGATATGTTTAGACTTTGCCTGACTCAGAGACTGCCAGAAAGCAGATCCTTTATATAGGCCATGGGGTGTGGCTCCATGACTCAGCACTTATCCAGGCCTGCCCCTCCCTTCCTTCTGACACCGCCGCCTATCAATTCTTCTGAAGCGAGGGTCACTCCAATCGGCAGCTGTTGGTAATTGACCTTCCTCAGGCTCACATGCTGTGGAGGAGGGGGAGGGGTCTAGTTGCTCCGTTTGCCTGGGCATGGAGCCAGAGCTGGGGGCTGGAGATACTTGCTCTTCTTCAGCCTGTCTGGACATGGAGCCAGGGCTGGGGCCGGGAGATGCCCCCTCCTCAGCCTGTCTGGGCATGGAGCCAGGGCTGGGGCCAGGAGGCATGCTAGGACATTCTTCAGCGTTCGGAAGCAGATAAGCAGACCCCGGCTGTGGTGAGATTGGGCAAGACACAACACTATACACACACACACACACACACACACACACACACACACACACACACACTTCAAATAATTCTTCTTTTAAAAAATGGGCATGGAGATGCAAAAGATTGAAGCAGAGAGAAGCCGATGTTTTACACCCAGAATATCAAAATGAATGTGATCAACACGCTACTCTAACAGTAGGGAAACCTAAGTTCTGCCTTAGACATGGAAGCCAGTTGGGTGACTTTAGACCAGGGGTGTCAAACTCGTATTGTCATGTCATTGTCACATGACGTATCATTATATTTTCCCCTTCACTAAACCAGGGGTGGGTGTGGCCAACTTGTGATGCATCCTGCCTGTGGGCCATGAGTTTGACACCTCTGCTTTAGACCAACCACTCTCTCTCTGCCCTAAGAAGAATACAGTTGCAAACCTCTTCAAAAATTGCTGCCAAATAAACTGCAGGGACTTGTCCATGAAGTTTCAGGAAGTTGAGACTGACTCAAAAGAATCAAAAATGTTTCAGGGAAGCATCAAATCTCTTTTCAAACCCACCTTCTCTTTGTGCCCATCTCCCATTTGTGAGGTATTATAATAATTCCTCTTACATAATAATCCCCCAAATAATAACTCTTCCAAGGTTTTCATTTTTCAGAAGCCTTGAGATTTCTCTGAACATGCAAAATTATTCTTTTTGTTTATCCCTACTGTGTTGGTGGAGTGGATACACAGAGTGGTGATACAGCTGCACACCCATATACCCTTTCATTAGACAGCCTGAACAAATATCCCAAACAATATAACGTTATTTGCAAAGATGCTGATATACCAGTCTAATAAATTAAAGCTTCAGCTGGTTCCAAACTGAAATTCTGGGATCCCAGATTGACCTTACGTAGTGCTGTATGAGAAAACAGGCTTCCCATCCCATTGCACCCCATTATTAGTAACTAGGTCTGTATGGTGCTTCAATATGATCATGGAAGTAAGGCTGCTGTAAGGTAAGTCAGTCAAAAGCTTTCAATCTTTCACATTCTCTGAAGCGTCTTATAGAGACTGACTCTAATCTAATAGCAAGGCCATAGTTCAAATGACCCAATCAAATGATTGTATTACAACTCCTGGATGGCTCTGACAGAGAAATCTGAGCTGAGCATTTAAGGAGAGTAATATGAACAAATAAAAAATAACATGCAATATTAGGATTGTCTAAGCAATCCATTTGCTTTTTGGATTTAATGCTAATTTAAGTTATTATGTAATACATTTGCATTAAAATTTGTATTAAAAAAAAACAAATGCATACAGTTTACAAAGGAAGACCACCCGCATATTCTAGTGATGAAACTCTGGGGTGAAACTCAGGAGCGAGCAGGTATTTGTTTGCAGAAAGTCTAAGGTCTCTAGCACATTAGTTTATTCTTTGGACTGAACAGCCGCTGACCTAGAAAGAATAATGAAGAAAATTATGGATTTTGTTTTCCCACCTGCCAGAAGCCTCTTTATTCCTATCTTGATCAACGCTCCTTTCTAGTTTATCTTTCTTGCAATCTTGCTATTTGTATTCCTTACTTTTCCCACAGAGGATCACCTTGAGTACAAGTCAGCATCCTACTAATTTTTTTGTGCTCTAAAAGAGCCAGAAGGTCAGATTAAGGTTAAATCATCTTCCCACACTTATTTGCCTTCCATTTTTGTTTCTTTTTTGTTCTAAATTCCCATCTTGAACTAAAAAGCCATGACGTTCTCCAAACTCATACATGCATCAGAGATTTTGCAGACTTAGACAAATCCTTAAGTGTTCGACTGGCTTGAAAATTGTGTCTTTTTTTTTTTTCATATTTGCAGTGAAATATCATGAGGAATAAAAAAAAATGCAGGTGAATCTTTGAAAACATGTCTGAGCATTTCATGTGCAGTTTTAAGTTTTCTGTCACCATATCCAGGTTACACAAAGATAATCTAAATGTTGATGGTAAAAAACAAAGTTTGCATAGGGGCATTGTTGGTAAATAACTATACTAGTCATTTGTGGAAAATATTATAAAGGCATGTTGCTGTTCAGATCCTCAAATCAGTATATCACTATATTGGCATAAATTCCTAAATATCTGAACTGGCATATTTGCTCTTGATACAATTATTATGATTTTTGCATGAAAAATTTACCATTTTGTTAGTTTATTAGGCTAAATGGATGGCTACTATTTGTAAGGCAAACTTAACAGTTTTAGAATCTGTTTAGTGACAATTCTTCAAGCAGAAATTTCAGAAGACTGCAGAATTTTGTCTTTTGGAGAGTCTTGAAGGCCTGTATGCCTCCATCTTCTTTGGGTTGTGCACTCATGATTTAGTTGTTGTAATAGTAGCTCTTGTTATTATTTCATTAAAATTATTGTTGTCACACATTCCAATAAACTTTCGGTGGATTACAAAATCTAACACTAAGATAAAGTTAAAAACATACACAAAACAGCTCAGACTAAAAATTCTCATGGGTCAGGATTCAGACTCTGACTCCGAAGGAGTGTTCCAGCTGAATCAGTATCAGTCTCAGTGTTAAGGGTAATCTGGGTTCACAACCAAGGTTGTGGACTGTTGAGCAGAGCACCCTACACATGAAAATGACTGAGATTGGTTGTATAGAATAACAGTCACTTGCAGACAAACTGGGGTTTGATATTCCTTTGCTTTTAGGGAAAAGGTAAAGACATAGTCCAAAAACAATCCAGGTCATACACATACAAAGCCAGTCAGGGATGTTACAGATATCAAGTCTTCTTACCAACGTAGACTTGCACAACAAACAAGGTCTTCTTTCAGTTCAGAAAAAAACAGTTCAATTCACAACTGTCAGTATCTTGAGGAATTAGTAACAAGCCATGAACAAGCAACGATCATAAAGCTCAAATATACAGTTGCAGCATGTCATCAGGTAACAATGCTGTAGCGTCCCTGTAGATTCCCCACAAGCCATAATTTAGTAGTCCTTTTATACATTGGCTACAGAGCTCAACTAATCAGGATGCTTGCATGATGCAGCACAGCCTTAAAGCAATATCTTGCCTTTCTACAAACATACATAGTTAGTTTATATATTGCCTGGCCAACTAGTTAGGTAAATAACAATTTCCTGACACTCAGGATTCATCAAGCCAGGAATCATCTGAGGTTGATCAAGCAGAAGTATACCATTGAAAGAGCTGGAGTAGTCAAATGATGACATAAGGACTCCCAGCTACTGCATCTAGCAAGTAAAGTGAAAAGCAGAGCAAAGATGCTCAATGAGGCTCCTTGCCAAGCATGGAAGTAACTCTTTTGATTAAAGATAGCTGGCTACAGCATGATTTAAGAGGTGGTCCTCATCCCTGTTTCTCCATTGGGAACAACAGCCATCTGATCTCCTGCTCTGGTGTGTTATTTCTATAAATCCTGCTTGTGAAACTTTGACTGGCTGACAAATTTAACTTGGTTCTCTGAACTTTGTATGGATGTTGACAACTCTTCTACATGCTTTTGTTGAAAGTGAAACCATTAAGGCACACTTTCTTTCTCACTTTGTTGGTTTACATTTCTTCCCTTATCTGTGTTATCTGCTCAATCTTGAGTAAATTGTTTTCCTCACCTAGCAACTGCAACTCACCTAGCAACTCACCTAGCAACTCGTGAAAGTTCGAGACCTGAAACAGGACAAAAACAGACTCTACTTATATACTGCTTCACAGTGCTTTCTAAGTGATTTACAGAGTCAACATTTTGCCCCCAACAGTACCAACCTTGCAAGGATGGAAGGCTGAGACAACCTTAACCCAGTGAGAATCGAACTGCCAAACTGCTGGCAGTGGGCAGTCAGCAGAAGTACGTGCAATGAGGTTGGTTGAGCTCCCTCAGTGATCTCCCTCAGTTTTTCAGGATGCTGAAAAGCTGAACAGAGAGTTCTCTAGTCAATCTTGGCTATATTTTAGTCGTTTTTATTTTGGTTTGTCTTGTTTTTGTGATTATGTCAATTCGTGTGATTAAATGGAAGTGTTATCTTTATTTTACTAGTATGAAAGTTTTAAAGTTCTTCCTGTTGCATATAAGGGTGGCCCAGTGGCTCAGCAGTTAAGACACTGGATTGTTGGCTGGAAAGCCAGCACTCCAGGTCTGAGACCCGAACACAGCCTCAAAACCTTTGAACCCAGATCAGGGGATAAAAAATAAAATGTTGAATTATTGAATTAAACTGAAGTGGCTAAACTAGAAGGAAATGGAATTTTGCATAAAAGATGTCTCAAGAACTTAGTTGAGTGTTGGAACCAATATAAGTCTTGATATTTCTGTCTTTCTCCTACTCATTATCTACAGCAGGAGTCTCCAACCTTGGCAACTTTAAGACTTGTGGACTTTAACTCCCAGAGTTCCTCAGCCAGCAAAGCTCACAAGTCTTAAAGTTGCCAAGGTTGGAGATCCCTGATCTATAGATCTTAGAATCTCCACAGCTTGCCTTCCTGGTTTACTTTTGCCTTCTGCTTACACTTGGACTGTTTGCAGACCACTGTATCCTGATTCTGCTTCCAGCCTGCAAACTCTGGCAGAGATATTCAGTCTTGGCTAGGATACCAAACAACTACTGGAGCAGGTATTCTGTCTTTTCTAGTGATTAAATAAAACACATTAGACCAGAGCTGTCAAACTCCTGGCCCATGGGCTGGCTGCATCACACACTGGCCACACCCATGCCCGGTTTAGCGACATTCCGATATGTCATGTGACACTGCCATGACAACGTGAGTTTGACACCTCTGCACTAGCGTCAGGAGTTGGTTTTTCTGTTGCTTGTGATACTGAAATGTCAAGAAAAATTAGCTTCAGTGAGTCTGGAAGAAGCATTACTTAGGCAGGCAGGCCAATATAATCAAGCGATGATACAAAAAATGCCAGCATGCTTAATCAAATAATTGATCAATCATCATTATTCAAGACCCAAAATAAAATCCGTAGACAACTTTGGACCTCAACATTCTAATAGAACTTAAAGCAACTCCAGATTGGGTGGGCAGGAAATTTTCAAGCTGTCTTCATTTTATATGTAAAAAAGATGTTGAGACTCTAGAAAGAGTGCAGAGAAGAGCAACAAAGATGATTAGGGGACTGGAGGCTAAAACATATGAAGAACGGTTGCAGGAACTCGGTATGTCTAGTTTAATGAAAAGAAGGACTAGGGGAGACATTATAGCAGTGTTCCAATATCTCAGGGGTTGCCACAAAGAAGAGGGAGTTAAACTATTCTCCAAAGCACCTGAGGGTAGAACAAGAAGCAATGGGTGGAAACTAATCAAGGAGAGAAGCAACTTAGAACTAAGGAGAAATTTCCTGACAGTTAGAACAATTAATCAGTGGAACAACTTGCCTGCAGAAGTTGTAAATGCTCCAACACTGGAAATTTTTAAGAAAATGTTGGATAACCATTTCTCTGAAATGGTGTAGGGTTTCCTGCCTGGGCAGGGGGTTGGATTAGAAGACCTCCAAGGTCCCTTCCAACTCTGTTGTTGTTGTTGTTGTTGTTGTTGTTGTTATTATTATTATTATTATTATATTTTTGGGATGATAGGTATTGAAATGTATGCCTTAATTTTTAAGACATTGCAAGAGTTGAGAGACCAGTTTTGACTCTTAGCTCCTTCCCAACCCATCTAAATAATCCTAAAAAAAATAAAATCTCAAATTATGTCAGCTACACTCACTTTCGGTGACATCATCATTATGGGTCCTGTGGTTTGCCTAGCAGGACACAACAAAAAAATGCTATACCCAAAGCTAAATTGATTTCCTACCACTGTGCTACATAGGCTTTTCTTTACAAAGCTGCAATTCAACTCAAATATATTAGTAAAAATTGTGTTCTAAAAAAAAAGGAATGCTTATTTTTCATAGATTTTATTAAAAATACATGCCCTGCTTTGTGTGAGGGTCTTTTCTGATTAAAATAAAGTATTAAAAATGGTTTCCTGTGAACTCATTGCCTGTTAAAAGTTAGACTCCTGGGCTGAAAATTTGGCCTCCTAGTGAGAACAGCTTCTAAAACCTAAAGGCATTTGTTTTATAACCCCAAGTGTTAAACACAAATGGCTAAAGGTTCCATTCCTTCACAGGGAATAAAGCATGATTAACTTACATTAAAACCAATCCTTGGTTTTTGTATGAGATGTAAAGGAGTAAAGGAAAATATATTCAAGTAAGATGAAAGGACTGAGTGGCCAAAGAAAGTGGAACAGGGCAAATGAGGATATTTAAAATCTATTCTATTCCTAACAAAATGGCCTTTTATCTAAGCCAGCGCTATAACTATGCTCTGGGAAATTTCAGAGCTCATGTACAAATCAGAAATGAAAAGGTACAATAGAAGCTTTAAGTGGGAGGATGGCTTAAACCCTCTCTTGCCTGTCAGTTTTTCCCTCTCTTCCCACTGCAGCTGTTGAAAATCCTCTGAAATTTGTGAAACAGGAACTTGAAAAATAGCATGGATTTTTTTATTTTAACTTGAACTCACTGGCATCCTAAAGATGTAAAGGTCCCCTGTTAAAAATTGTCACATCAAAATAATGTTAAATACCCTTGAATAGTTTGGTTCAGCAGGAATCTTCAAATTAACAAGAAGCAAAATTCAGGAGCAGTACTATTTTAATCCTTTAGCAAAACATTTACTTGCCAAATATGTCCTATTTTACTCTCATCCCACTCTTTCCTACAACTCCAGAGTCTAATGACACTCCTATCCTGCTGCTCAGAAATAATGCAGCCACTCAGTTATGATCACTGCACACTGAAGGCAATTTCTTCACAATCTATTTTTGTTGTTCATATGCAAATAGAGGTTTCTTCCTGCTTCATAAACTGTTTTCATGAGACAAATGAAAAGCAGATTGTGAACTGCATGATAATTGAATTTGAGGCTGGGAAGTTTACAATAGATACCTCCTTCGGAAGGTATGTGACTAGATGGTTTTCAAGAGTCAAGCCACTCAAGATGTCATTTTTTAAAAAATAAACAAAGAAAGATGGGTAATCAGAAACATGGCGTTACCATATTTATTAGGACAAAATGTCTTTCCCTACTAAGATTATTTTATTTCTTTACATCCTACTTTTACTATTTTTACAAGTAACTCAAGGGGGGTTGAACATATCCAACATGCCTTTCTCCTCCTATTTTTCCCCTCAACAACAACTTTGTGAGGTGAGTTGGGCTGAGAGAAAGTGACTGTCCCAAAGTCATCGATCTGATTTTCGTGGCTAAGGCAGGACTAGAATTCACAGTTTCCCGCTTTCTAGCCTATTGCCTTAACCACTAGACCAAAGTACTGCTAGTAGTTAATTGTATCCAGAAGACTGAATCAAGCATGAGAACTTTAGAAACACACAATAAACAACATAATTTTCAGCTCCCGGAATTAACAAAGAAAAGAACTATGAGTAAACTGTACATCGTCTAGGAAGCTGTACATTTCCCATGACTGTTCTTAACTACAGTGCCTTTATCACGAACATCTTGGTCATGTGCTAAGATTCCTCTGGATATTACTTTAACAGAGGGATGATGAATCAAGACCATATGAAGTGTTAATACCACTTTATAATGCCTTGGTCAAACCACACTTGAATACTGCATCTAGTATTATGGATGCAGTATAAAAAAGATGTTGAGGGTCTAGAAAGAATGTAGAGAAGAGCGACAAAGATGGTTAGATCAGAGGCTAAAACTTACAAAGAACTGTAACAGTAATTGGATATGTCTAGTTTAATGAAAAGGAAAATGATAGCAATGTTCCAATATCTAAGAGGCTGCCACAAAGAAGAGTGAGTCAACTAATTCTCCAAAGCACCTGAAGGCAGAATAAGAAGCAACTAATCAAGGAGAGAACTAACCTATTGTACACCTAAAGAGAAATTTCCTAACAGTTACAATAATTAGGTATGACTTGCCTCCAGAAATTGTGGGTGCTCCAACATTAGATGTTTTTAATAGGAGATTGAACAACCATTTATCTGCAATGACTTAGGGTTTTTTGATGGATTACGGGGTTGGACTAGAAGACCTCCAAGGCCCTTTCCAATGCTGCTATTCTGTTATTCCATTAACTGTAAACTATGGATCCTAAATGGAGAGCTGGTCATCATTTTAGTAATTTTAATGGTACCACCATGCCCCTCTTACCAATGAATAAAGTATATTTTCATTCAATTTGTATAACTGAGTATTCACTAGCCACTAACACAGACTTCAGAGGATAATTAGAACTGCAGAAAAAATAATTGCTACCAACCTGCCTTCCATTGAGGACCTGTATACTGCACGAATCAAGAAGAGAGCCGTGAAAATATTTGCAGATCCCTCGCATCCTGGACATAAACAGTTTCAACTCCTACCCTCAAAACGACGCTATAGAGCACTGCACACCAGAACAACTAGACACAAGAACAGTTTTTTCCCAAAGGCCATCACTCTGCTAAACAAATAATTCCCTCAACACTGTCAGACTGTTTACTGAATCTGCACTACTATTAATCATTTCATAGTTCCCATCGCCAATCTCTTTCCACTTATGACTGTATGACTATAACTTGTTGCTGGCAATCCTTATGATTTATATTGATATATTGACCATCAATTGTGTTGTAAATGTCGTACCTTGATGAACGTATCTTTTCTTTTATGTACACTGAGAGCATATGCACCAAGACAAATTCCTTGTGTGTCCAATCACACTTGGCCAATAAAAAATTCTATTCTATTCTATTCTATAACTTTAGATATCTACATATATTATCAAGGACTTCCACAAGGAGCACTAAATATAAAAAGTAGTAAAGAGAAGACCAAAGGGATTGAATTTCAATGGTAGAATTATCAGCCCTTGGAGATTTGCCAGGTTAGGAAAGAGACACTAGAAGAACTAGAAGAATTCTACTTTATTGTTGTAGGATGTAATCTTGAGAGCCTGAAGAGTTTTACACCAAAGAGAATCAAGGCAGGATTATCTTGAATTTCTTTCTTACAGCAGAGTTGATGTTTACACAATCACTCTTGCATTTCTACTTCAAGGTTATCTCTCTATTCCTTTATAGGAATTAAACCGTAATTCTGTCTAAGGTAAAGTGATGCACATCATGGATAGGTGTGGATATGATTTAAATTTAGGAGGGGGGAACTTATATTAAATGGAAGCAAAATTATTTGTGCTGTCAACAACTGTCAATTAATCATCACCATCCAATTGTAAAAGGCAGTTTTATTTGGAGCAGCTTACATCCTGTGACAATAACTTTAACACCATTAAACAATAACATCTACCTATCCTGGGTCTTGGTCTTGGAAAGGACTCGATAGGTGAATAAAAATGCCAAATCCAACATAAACAGTTGGCTGACTATGTGACAAACTATAATAATAGAAGGTTAGAAATGAATTTATAAAAGTATATTATTAAATCAGAGTGCATTGTGGTGGATTGCAGACCAGCTGTTACTTGTGTGTTGTGAATGAGTTGCATATGGACATAGGTTACCTATAGGTGACCTCAATGTAATATGGTAGTCCTTCAGAAGACTGTTGTGTAAAATTTGATCTATATATATACAATTTTTGCTGTGTATTTTTTCTGTCTTTCATTATTGTTTTGATGCTTTCCTCCGTGTTGTTTCTTTTTTTAAAAAATAAAGCCAGTAAATAAATAAACCCAAAGAAAATGCTTGTTTTTCAGAATGGGGACTATCCATTTAGAATAATGCAGACTCATTAGCAATGCTGAAAGTGTTCTGATAAGCTTTGACCGATATTAGAAGTGTCTGCAGAGGTGATCAATAACATCAAAATAGCAGGCTGGACCAAATAATTAAAGCCCTCCCTCTTTTTAATTAGCATTGCCATCATTGCAACTATATTAAAAGGGGCAGGGCTTTAATCACCCTGGTTGTGCAATACATTTTGATGCTATTGACCCCGACCCCACCCCACCCCTGGCTGGTTAAAAAAAACAACATCTCAGTCTTTGTTAACCAAATGAAAAGAAAAACTAGAATCTGTGTAAGTCTGCCTGTTTCAGTCCATTCCTGGAATTGTTGCAAATCTCTCCATTCACAATTAAACTAATCAACTGAGATGAAAAATAACATTAAAATAGAGAATATTTTATTCCCTGAGTTTTCATTCTGCATAGATACTACAATTAAATATAGGAAGTATCAAGCCCCTAATGACCACATAAAACCAAGTAAGTAAGATTCACACCAAGTTTCATTAATTAGGACAAAAGGGGCTTAGAATACAGATTCTTTGAAACTGAACAAGCAAAACTCCAGGCCCTCATTTATTAGTGAATTCATTAAGGCAGAATCTCTATGATCTGTTTGAACTAGTTTCTCCCTGATTGGACTAATGGCTTTTTTTAGCAGAAAAGACTGAGAGGTCCACCTGTCCTTTATTTGTCATGTTTTGAAATGTTCCCTTTTGTTTTTCGGCCATCAAGAATTATCTTGTGCCTACTCTTATCAGAGCTTGTGGTTCTTTAGAACAGAGATCCCCATTCTTTCTGGCTCCAGGACTGGTTTCAGAAGAAAAATTGTCTTCCATGAACCAAGGAGGAGGAGTGGTTTCGTACATGCAACCTAGATCCTGTTTGTTTGTTTGTTTGTTTGTTTGTTTGTTTGTTTGTTTGTTTGTTTTGTCAAGCATGTATAAGATAACAGATATAAATATAAACATGATTATGAATATATGAAATGGATATGAATAAATGGGGACATTAGATCAGGGACAGTAGGCACGTTGGTGCGCTTATGCACTTATTACAGACCCCTTAGGAATGGGTGAGGTCAACAGTAGACAGTCTAAGGTTAAAGTTGTGGGGGTTTGGGGAAGAAAGCACAGAGTCAGGTAGTGCATTCCAGGCATTGACCACTCTGTTGCTGAAGTCATATTTTCTGCAATCGAGTTTGGAGCGGTTTACTTTAAGTTTGTATCTATTGTGTGTTCATGTATTGTTGTGGTTGATGCTGAAGTAGTCATTGACAGGTGGGACATTGTAGCAGATAATTTTCACATTTGCTAACCAGTAGGGACAGTAAGTGAATCCCACCTCTGTATACAACCCAGAAGAAGGTAAATATTGTCAATCCTTAGGGCAATAAATAGTGAGCTATAAGTAGGATTAGAGCATTCAAACAGAACCTCAACCATAAAAGTGAGACTTAATTTCACTCTTAATTGACTTATCCTGTACTTTATGATGTCAGAATCCCATCATTTGTTACAAGTAGGCAAGCTGTTATAGTTTTGATAAGAATGAAGAGTATATATTAACATACTGAAATATGTCTGGGTATGTCTTTCAAGGAAGAGCCTAATGCTGGGAATGATTGAGGGCATAAGAAGGGGATGACAGAGTGGCTGGATGGAGTCACTGAAGCAGTAGGTGTGAACTTAAATGGACTCCAGAGAATGGTAGAGGACAGGAAGGCCTGGAGGCACATTGTCCATGGGGTCGGACACGACTTTGCAACTAACAACAATATGTCTTGCAAACAGACAAAAGAATGAAAAATCAACTGTAGGTATATTATTTTATAGTATAACAACTGTTGATATAGAAACTGTTCTATAGAAAAAGATGTTCAACATTAAAAAGGCACAACACAAGGATGTCCACTGTCCCCTCTACTATTATATTGACATTGGAAGTGTTAAACAGAAATATTAGACAAGATATAGAAATAAAAGATAGGGAAATAAAAAAAAGAAAAATACAGGTTACAGGTATTCGTAGATGGCCTGGTATTTATCTTAGAAGATCCACAAGAAACTGCGCCCAAACTAATAAAAAAATAGAAGATTATGGTGAAGTTGTGGGATTGAAAATAAACAAAGAGAAAATTAAAATACTAGCTAAAAATCTTACAGATAAACAGAAAAAAGACTTAATGAAGAAGATAGATATTCAGATAGTTAAGAAAGTAAAATATTTAGGAATTCAGCTAACAGCAAGATGGACAACTATTAAAGAAGACAATTATATTAAGTTAATACAACAAATCAAATCAGACTTGGAGAAGTGGAAAAGTTTGCAATTATCCCTGATAGGAAGAATACCTATCATAAAAATGAACATTTTGCCAAGATTATTGTATTTGTTCCAAACAATTCCGATAAAGTTGGAAAAAAATATTTTGAGGAATTAAATAAAATAATGTTAAAATATATTTGGCAAGGGAAAAAAGCAAGAATAAGTCTGAAAATGCTACAAGATTCTAAAAGCAAAGGGGGCTACCAGATTGGGAGCTGTATTACCAGGCCTCTGTACTTACATGGATGAAAGAATGGATAAATTTGAGGCATAGACATTATTAACTTTGGAGGAACATGATCTCCAGTTGGGGTGGCACACCTTTTTATGCTATGGAAAAAACAAAATACATAGGTATTTTCAAAGACATTATGTTTTAGAAATGCATTACTGTTAGTGTGGGCAAAAATTAAAGAAAAGCATTACTTGAAAATACCAGTATGGCTCTCCATGATGGAGGCGCTGATACATCCAAATGTTAACATGAAAAAAATTACAAGATATAAAGATATTCTGAATGAAAAAGGGGAGCTTAAAACTAAGCAAGATTCAAAAATTAAAAGAAGAAATCAAAAAGGAAGTAAGAAATTTTTTACAGGAGTTTTTGGAGAGTCACTTTTTAGAAATAGATCAAAAATTTGACGAAATAGAGAAAGAGATGTTGGATTTCAAGGAAGTGGTGGAAGAGCAGAAGAGGGAAATGAAAATGGTAAAGGATGCAATTGCGCAAATATTAAGTTCTTGTATTCAGATGCAGGATGATCTTGCAGAATTTAATAAAGCTAATTTAGAGCTGCAAAGGAAAATAGAAGAAATTCAAAAAGATCAAAACAATTGGAACTTAGATAATAAGATGGAAGATATAAAGGCAAAGGTAGATAGGGCAGATGAAGAAAGAGTAATATTACAATATAGATTAATGGAATATGCTATAAGGGTGAGGGGGTTGAAACAAAATAGGAAGGAAAATTTAAAGGAGATTTTTACGCAAGCCTTTGCACAGATAAAGGGTGTGGAGCCAGAAGATTTTGAGACTAATATTGAAAGAATTTATCGTGTTAATTCTTGGTGGGCAAGACAAAATAGAGTACCTAGGGATGTGGTTATTTATTTTACAACTAAAAAGGTTAGGTATGAAATTTTGCAAGCCTTTTATAAAAATAAATTTCAGATATTGGGACAAGATATAAAATGATGAAGGAAATTCCTCCTAAAATGTTAAGAAATAGAAGAGAATTTGCTTTTTTGGTGGATGAGTTTAAGAAATATCAGATACATTTTAGATGGGAAGTCCCAATGGGTTTGTCAGTGAATTTTAGAGGTAGAAAGTATTTTCTTAATTCAGTTATGAAAGCAAGACATTTTTATATTAATGTTTTAAAGAGTGGAATCCTTTGTTGTTAGATGCTAAGTTAACTGGTTTGGAAATGATGGAAAATAGAATGGGAGAGGGGAGGAATGTTTAAGATGTGAATAGGATGATTATGGTTAATTTTGGAATTGATTTGTTTAGGATATAAATTATAGGATTTTGTTATTTGCTATTTGTATGGTATAAATCTATGGATGATATTACTCAATTGTGAAGGTTGGAAAGTGAAATTTATGAATTCAGATAATGTGGATGTAATGATTTTAATTGTTTACTGTTATATTGTGGATGTAGTTTAAATGATTATTTGCTTGATATTTGATTGATGGAGTAGTATTGGAAGACTGAATATTAAATCTTATGACAATTGAAGAAATATATAAGTGATGAAAATTTGAATTTGAGAAGCTGGATTGTAATTTAAGAAATGGACTTATGAAATTTGAAGGAATATACAAGTGGGCGGGAAAAAAAAATATTTGAACTTTAGAAGATGGACTAATTTTTAAAATGGACTGTAAGAAGAATGGACATTAAATGTTATGGCAATTGAAGAAATATATAAGTGATAAAAATTTGAGTTCGAGAAGATGGACTGTAATTTGAGAAATGGACTTATGAAATTTGAAGGAATATATAAGTGGGAAAAGAAAAAAATTGAATTTGAGAAGGATTAATTTTAAAAAATGGACTGTAAGAAGAAGCAATATGTGAAGTTGGTATTGTTTCTTTTCTTTTTTTTATTATTCTTTCCTATCTTTTTTATTTTTATTGTGAGGGGATCTATAGTTTTAAATTTTCTTTGGGAGGTTATGTATATTTTGTATACTTTAGCTTGTGATTGTTGGTTATAATACCCGGTATTTGCTCTGGGAAGTCTGGGGGAGGGGAGGGGAGGGGGAAATGAATCAACAAGTGATACATGGACTGACTATTAATGTACAGTAATTATCGAAGATATCAAATTAAAAAATTTAAAATGATATTGGGGATGCTCGACTGCCATTTCAGGAAGATAAGGAGGGAGGAGTAGAAGGAGGGAAGAAAGTAGATAGCAAAGTGTAGAGAAGGAGGAGGGAATAAGAGGTTAGATAGGGTGGAAGAAGGGAGGAGTGGAGAAGGAGGAGAGGAAGTAGTAAAGTGAAGGGGATGAAGGATAAGGGAAAGTAGTAGAGGGTAGAGAGGGAAGTTGTGTAGTAAGGAAGTGGCAGTCGGGCAGGCCTGAATTAGTAATAAATAAAAATTAATGATTAATGATGGATAATAGTTTGTACATAAATATGATGTTGAAAAATGGAAATAAAAAATTATTTATAAAAAAAAAAAACTAAGCAAGAATTGAATAGTCAAGGAATTGTCATCCCTTGACTATTAGTCATGGTGGCCGCATGTGCAAATACAATCAAGATATGAGAAGGATGCTAAAATGTATGGCTTTTATAAAGAATCAGTAGAATTAGATTAGATACCAACAGGTGCAGATCAAAAACTAATCAAAAATTTATAGCTATCTATTGAGTATTAAAATGGTAAAAGAAACAAAAAAAACTCTATACTATAGAGTTAGCGAAATGGCAGAAACTGAAGGATAGGAATTATAAATTAACAGTGTCAACTACATATAAAGAAAATCTATATAAAATGTTTTATAGATGGCACTTTCCACTGGCAAGACTGGCAAAGATGCAAACATGTCCACTAAATGTAGGAAATGTAACCAGACACCGGGTTCGTATTATTATATGTGGTGGACATGCCCAAAGGCAAAAAAAATATTGGACAAAAATACATACATGGTTAGAAAAAATGACTAAGCTCTATATAGATTTAAAACCAGAAATATTTTTGGCAGGTATCCTACCAGAAAAATACAATAAAGGGAATACATATCTAATTTACAGGTATTAACAGCAGCTAGAATTGTGTTTGCACAACAGTGGGAAAACGAAGACATCCGTTTGGAGGAAAATGTAATAAAAAATATTAGAATGTGCAGAAATGGATAGATTAACACTAAAAATTAAGGAGAAGGAAGAAACTGAATACTTTTTAAGGTGGGTTTTGTTTTATCAATGGCTAATTAGCAGAAATAGAAGTTAAAAACTTAAATGTATAAGAGAATGATTAATTACATAAAGAAGGTTCACTAAAATGGATAAGCAAATATTATTATTAATATGTGATCATTATTAATGTTATGGATATTATTGTTATTATTATGATTATTACTTCTTAACACTAATTGTACCCAGACAACACACTGTTTATATAGACATTGAATTTTTTTACGTTTAATTAAAAAAAATTAAAACAACAAGAAAGACTTGAATTGACTTTGCCTCCTGGGTTAGGCTAAAGACAGCAGGGTGAGGAGAACCCAAATACAGGCTCAAAACCTGTATTGCCTGAATGAAGGGAATCAAAGCCATAAGCCTCAAAAAGAGCCAATGATAAGTCAATGGTAAACTAGGGCTGAAATCAGGAGACAGGCTGAAAAGCAACATAGAGATCAAAACAGGTGTACTGTTGATCAAATTGAAAAATCAAACCAAAAATTACATACAACCTAAAGGGGAAAAATACAATGTCAGAATCTGGAGAACCTCAGTAAAGTGGTCATATTCAAAACTATACATGTGAACATCTTCCTATTGACTTCCCAGGTTTCATACTTATTTTACTTTGTGGCCAATATAGCCCCTTTTTATATGGTAACAGAGCCCATGGCTCATTGTCAAATTTGAAGTTTATTGCTGAAGTACAGCAATAAACAAACAAACAAATTAAATAAATAGCACTACAGGGATAACTATACAGTAAGAAAGGTAATTAATTAATTAATTCTTAGATATATAGCTACAATGACTACATGTCCTTTATTTCAGCTTTATTTCAGAAAGCTGCCCTTTAGGTTTATTTAATCTAATTATCTATTTTCTTGGTTTTGCTCTTGAATTTTCCTTTGTAAAGTAGTTACAAACGTAAATTCATTAATTTAGTTTTTTATCCTTAATAAACTTCTTTTTTTTTAATCCTTATGAACTCTTTGAAATTTGCCCTTTTTTCAGATTTGTTGTTTATTTTTTCCCATCTTACTCTAGGTAAGATCAAGGCAGTGTATATAGCATACCCTCCTACAGTCTTTCCCAGCAACAATTCTGATGAAAAAGACACTATTCCACCTGGATCTCCCAGGTCATAGTCCAACACCTGCATCTCTATTCCATATTCGCTTCTATCAAATCCAGAATTGAGAATTATAAAATGGTACTGCTATGAGTCTTAGCATTGCCCATGTTTATTGTTATTGGCTGATAATGAATCTTTATTATTTTATTATGCACACCATCATGCTCTGCTACACACTTTGGGAATGAGTTATGCAAGGCACAATCTTTGGAATAAAACTTTTAAGCCACAACAATATATTTAAATTATGCAAGATTCATGAAGATAGATGGGTCACACTGTCAGATCTTTCAGGTAGACCAGACTAAGAAACCATAGTTAGAAATGCTAATACTATTTTCAATGTAGGGACACCATAACATAATTTTGCAAGTCTGAAATTGCTCCCCCACCCACTATTCAGCCTTTACATTCCAGACAGGGTCAATTATGTTGTCTCAAATTACACACGCCAATCTTTAGATACAGCCCATTTGAGGACAGCAGTGAAGACATCCTACATGAGAAATTTTTTAAAAAATATGAATTAGTTGCCCATCAAAGATGCACCAATGGTCAAATTATAAAAATGTCAAAGAAGAAATTGAAAGTTTTCTGGTCTTAAAACTGGTTGAAATTGAAAACTGGTCTTAAATTGTAACATGGAATAACCAGTGATAGTTAGCATCTCTGAGCACAGTCAGCTATTTATAATTTCATGCAAAAGTTTGGACAACCTTAATATATAAAAAGATTGTCCAAACTTTTGCGTGTGTGTGCGTGTGTGTGTGTGTGTGCGTGCATCAGTGGTGGGTTTCAAAGTTTTATACTATCGGTTCTGTGAGCGTGGCTTGGTGGGTGTGACTTGGTGGACGTGGCAAGGGAAGGATACTGCAAAATCCCCATTCCCTCCCGATCAGCTGGGACTTGGGAGGCAGAGAATAGATGGGGGTGGGGCTGGTCAGAATTTTTACTACCGGTTCTCCGAACTACTCAACATTTCTGCTACCAGTTCTCCAGAACTGGTCAGAACCTGCTGAAACCCACCTCTGGTGTGTATGTGTTGAGGATTGCTTGCAAAGGAACATTTAGGGGAAGAAATCTTTTTTGACAGTAGGCTGAAGATAGGGTTAAGGCTAAACGTCTTGAAAACTGTGATTCCATTCAATTTGATAGTTATGGTAGGTTAGTAAGAAAGCAATGAAGGCTTGCTAGGGAATGTAACTGGTTTTGGGTCTTTCCCAATAGATCCCATCTCTCTGTCTGGGTCTTCAGGAACATGATCAGCTTAAATTGCTGGTGGTGACTTTCCAGGCCATATGTACATGCTGCAATTTTTTTAAAAGAAACTTAATTACAGTCCATGCTCTTCTGTGCTCAGCTTGACAGTGCAATCAAGGCCAATTCATTTCCACATTAAAATTGCCACCTCACATATTACAGGAGTTTTTTCCCCCTCTCATTTGATTCATACTTCTGGGATCATCTCCCCTTCGAGTTATGGCTGGAATCCTCCTCCTTCATTTCAGGATCTATAGCTTTATATATTATATGAATTATCTTCCTCTTCAATTGTACTTCATTTTAATGACTATTATGTGTATCTTTCTATCACCAGTTTCACTATACACACGAAAATTGTGTCACCAGTAGGCTTTCTTTACAAAATGTCTTAACATTATTTCATTGCTTTACTGTGATATTGATTTCTATAGTATATAGTTTGATTTACTTGCATTTTGGTTAGCTATAAGCACAACTAATAAAATGACTACCACTGCTTCTAAACATAGCTTCCAAATACTTCTAGCCAGCTAAGTGTCTTTCTGTTCAAGTATGCAAAATAAAACCTTGGTAGACCTGAAATGATTTGGAACAAAATACTTTTGACTGAATAACAACAACAACAACAGCAACAACTGAATAATTATGGGATAACCACACAAGATATTATTGAGAACAAAGGGTGAAAACTTTTTTTGGGGGGAAGCACATTTTGCCACCCATTAAACAGAGGGGTGCCTTTATTATGCTTGCAGGTTGTATGGCAACCAGTTACACAGATAATATGTCAGTTTGTAAAAAACAATTGACTCAACTGAATATCAACATGTCCTAGTAGCTAATCTCTTCTACAGTTTAGTGATGGCAATGATATTGTAAAGATGTTGTATATATTTCAGCAAAACAGTGATCTGTAGTGGGCCTCTGGTGGCTCAGACTGGTAAGACAGTCTGTTATTAACAGCAGCTGCTTGCAATTACTGCAGGTTCTAGTCCCACCAGGCCCAAGGTTGACTCAGCCTTCCATCCTTTATAAGGTAGGTAAAATGAGGACCCAGATTGTTGGGGGCAATAAGTTGACTTTGTATATAATATACAAATGGATGAAGACTATTGCTTAACATAGTGTAAGCCGCCCTGAGTCTTCGGAGAAGGGCGGGATATAAATGCAAATAAAAAAAATTTTGCTATGAAGTACTTAACAAGACTCAGAAAGCTTCTGTTCACTTAAGGATTTATTGAAGCATGCAATTTGAGTAGGGATGCCTAAACTTCACATGCACCTATAGGTAGCTACTCTAAGTAATATATGAGAAATATCAGCCATTGGTTTCACAAACTTTAAAAAAAATAAAAGAGAAAAAGAATTGAGAAGATATTGAGTATGCAAATAGAAGAGAAGAAAAATGGGAACATAAATCTTTGGACAGCTAAAAATCATATTATCCACTATGACATATGTTGAATAAATGAGCCATTATTCTTACTCAGAGAACCATAGAAGCAAGTTTTTATGGGAGGGAAATATTTGAAGAGATTATAATAAAATGTAGAGGGCAAAAATGTTCCTTTTCTAGAGCTGAGCTTGAAAATCAGAATTGCTGTGAATTCATGAATCTTCAACAGATCCATCTTCTGAAAAAATAGTTTAATCAAAATGAACTTGGCAACTGTTATTTATGTCTCAGTAGTATCTAATAACTATAAACCTATCTTTGGAACCTGATGGCTACCTAGACATTTCTAATAATGCAGTGACTTTTAAATTCCTTCATGATTTGGAATCAACAGATCAATTTCACAGACCATGTTTCCAATTTGGAAGCATTGTAAGAATGCTTTTTTGTAACTGTTAGGAAATTGTTATTGCCCAACTGGTTGGTCAGGAAATATATAAACCAACATTGTGTGCTTGTAGCTAAAAGTATTATGTAACTTTAAAAACTTTGTTGACTCAACATGCATCCTGATTGGCTGAGCTCTGTAACCAATATCCCTGGACTGATCTTTATCTCACTTTATATGTATATGACTTGGATTGTTTTTGGACTATAATTTTGCTTTTCCCTAAAAGTAAAATATTATCAAAACCTAGTTTATTTGTATGTTAACTGTTATTGTCCACAATCATTCTCAGTCGTTTTCGTGTGTAAACTCAAAGGGTACTCTGCTCAATAGCCCACAACATTGGTTGTGAGACAAGACTAACCCTAACAGTAACTTTCCCCTCTTGCATACGCCATCCAAACATCAAATAATTCTGCTGATTACTTGATACGAAAAAGGAGAGACAGATCAGGACACCTGAGAAAATTTCACTATAGCAATTTTACAAATAATCTCTTTTTTAAATTATAATCCCAAAGCCCATATCTTCACCAGTCATTTGTTTGTGAAAAGAAAAGGAGTCCCTGTGGATTTTACTCCACTAATTGTTGCCAACTATAGTAGGCAGCACAGTAATCTTCATTTCAAGGCTATTAAGCCAGTGCTATCCAAAGACATTTCTGGGGTTATGTGGCTATCATGGAATGCTGTTTCCTCCCACACTGAAGTGGTACCTATTTATCTATTTGCATTTTCATCCTTTTGAACTGCTAGGTGAGCAGGAGCTAGTCAAAGACAGGTGCCCACCTCATCATATGACACTTGTTTCAAACCTGAGCTGTCAGCTTGCCAGCTGACAAGCCAAGCATCTTAATCGCTGAGACATCATGCCACCCTATTTTTTGTGAAAAGAGAAAATATATTATTTAGCTGTAAGGTGAATCTGTATCTTTTTCATAAGACCACAAGAACTCTAGTTCACTAGACTAAAAATGATTCAAGGCTTCTGTTTCTCTTTGTGGTCAAGCAGTTATCTCTGAAAAATCTATAAACAAGAGAAGGCAACAATCTTCTCTGTAACTAGAGATTACATTTATGTATTGTACCTTGATGGTGATTGACACTAGTTAAATGATGTTTCTACCTAAGTTTGAAATTCTTTGAAAAGTATGAATAAAATTTTATCTAAAACTTCCCATAAGGTTCTCCCAAAATATATACACTAGTACATATCTATATCTATCTATCTATCTATCTATCTATCTATCTATCTATCTATCTATCTATCTATCTATCTATCTATCTATATATATATATATATATATATATATATATATATATATTGGAGATAATTTTGTCATTTATATTCTGTAAGCATTTTGTATGTATATACACAGACATAGGTTAGACAGAAAGGCACATTTATTTCAGTTTTGTTTAGCTATTAAGGAGCTGATCTAGAAATCAGGAGATGGTGAGTTCTAGTCCAGCCTTAGGCATGAAAGCTGGCTGATTGAATTTGGGCCAATCACTTTCTCTCAGCTCAACTCACCTCACATGGTGGTTTTGTGGGGAAAACAGGAGGAGAAAGATATATATGTTTACTGCCTGGAGTTACTTATAAAGTCATAAAGGTGGGATAAATAATAAAATTAAATTAAAAAATTAAAATAATAAAATAAAATAAAAAATATACACTTACACACTTTTATCATCATTCCTAGATTGGAATGCTGCAATACAAAATCCAGTGAAATGCAAAGAAATATTTATGCATGCATACTTTTATAAATGTTTGCAATTATAAGAATCACCTTACCTTGACAAATAAATTAATTAAACTTTACTGAACAAAAAACCCAAAGCTAAGAAACAGAATAAATAACTAAGAAGCATGGAGGGGGTGGGAAACCATGCAATTTGATGGTAGCATGAAAATTAGAGGAAAACAAAATATATTGTATTTAAATTCAACAATACATAACAGTCTTTAATGCCCATAATAATAGATACCTCTTGTTTATGTTATCCAAAAGCCTTTGCTTTGAATACTCTTCATGATGATGGAGATTATATAGAGCTTCTAATGAAAATCTTCTAATGAAAATCACCAGCAATACCATATGGAAACAGAAATCCTTAATATATTCTAGCCACAAACCATTTAGGATACTATAAATCAAACCAACACTTTGAAAAGAACTAAAAACAAATGTGAAGCCCATGAAATTTTCCTCAGACCGATTCAATTCATATAGAACACACACTCAACAAAAATCTAGCCACAATCTTGGTTGCTAATGGCTTCAAATGTAACTCTTACTCTTTGGTGTTATTATAGATGTTGAACAAGCCTAGTTTTTGTCCAGTAGAGGCCACCATCCCTTACTATATAACAGATGAAAGGCGCACTGCTTAGGGACAGCGGATCCGGACTTTGAAAGGAGTAGATGTGCTACTTCTTCTAACTGCTGCTAACACTAGTCCGTGTAGCTTCCCCCTCGGAAGCCAAATGATATGTTATGATATGATAATATTCCTTTTACCAAGCTCCCCCAATGTTCACAGATAGTCAGAATAATGAAAATACTCACCCAGGACTCAAATCCTGAAAGTAGGCTACCTATTGAAGCCATATACATATACATTAAGAAAACTAAGATCATGGCATCCGGCCCTCTCAATTCCTGGCAGATAGATAGAGAAGAAATGGAGGTTGTGACAGATTTTATTTTCCTGGGCTCCAAGATCACCGCAGATGGGGACTGCAGCCAAGAAATTAAAAGACGCTTGCTCCTGGGGAGGAAAGCTATGGCAAATCTAGACAGCGTACTAAAAAGCAGAGACATCACCCTGCCAACAAAAGTGCATATAGTCAAGGCTATGGTTTTCCCAGTTGCAATGTACGGCTGTGAAAGTTGGACCATAAGAAAGGCTGAGCACCAAAGAATCGAGACCTTTGAACTATGGTGCTGGAGAAGACTCCTGCGAGTCCCTTTGGACTGCAAGGCGAACAAACAAGTCAGACCTAGAGGAGATCAATCCTGACTGCTCTTTAGAAGTCCAGATCCTGAAGATGAAACTGAAATACTTTGGCCACCTAATGAGAAGGAAGGACTCACTGGAGAAGAGCCTAATGCTGGGAAAGATTGAGGGCAAAAGAAGAAGGGGACGACAGAGAACGAGGTAGCTGGATGGAGTCACTGAAGCAGTAGGCATGAGTTTAAATGGACTCCAGAGGATGGTAGAGGATAGGAAGGCCTGGAAGAACGTGGTCCATGGGGCCGTGATGGGTTGGACACGACTTCGCAACTAACAACAACAACTATACAGGCATAAATTACTGATGCCAAATTTTTCATATTACCCCATCTGCTTTCCGAACTATTCCCCATATTTAAAAAAACTAACATTTTTAATTAGGAATCTGTTTTTATTGTACAAATAATTGTAATTTTTATTGTTGTGACTTGGCCTAAGCCACTATGAAGCACAGAACCAGAACCAGAACCAGAACTAAAAAAAGATGTATATGGCACCAACAGGCAGCCCACTTCATTACTTGGAAGCCATCGGAATCACAATTAGTTGTCAGTTTAATTGTCTTAAAACAAGCGCCATGAAAGCTCATTTCCCAAAAAGGCAGCCCTGAGACATTTTATTGATCGTGAAGGTTTCAAATGCAAACAGAAGAATGCTGAGTTAGCAGAACTGTCTCCAGCAGGTTACAGTTTACAGCAATAAACTTCCCAATTCCTAGGAAGCAGAATTCAACAATACCTTTGCTAGAGAGACTTTATCTTTGCATGTGACACAGATAATCTAACATTCTTACTTTGCCTCAGTTGGGGGAGGGGGAATCTTTGACAATTTGATGATAGTTTCCTGTCAGCTTTCACTACGAATAAATTTTGAGATTTCTGGGATTATAAATACATTTTGATTTTTAAAATAATAATAATAACAGTATTTCTCGGTGTGCAGTAGAGAAGGGAAATTGTTATGTTTATTTTTTTTAAAAAAATTATTTCCGATAACAATTTTTTTAATCTGATCAGCATAGATGAAGCTTTTTCAAAGGTCCACAAGCAACTATGCATGGAGCCATAAAGAAAACATGGAGCCATAAACCATGGAGCCATACAGAAAAAGAAGCTGTAATTATTCTAAAATATTTGTGGAGAGAAGGTAGCTTTAGAAATAAAAACTATCATTATCCCTACAGCTTCTACAAATAGACTTACTGGTCTCAGTCCAGTTCCTGCAGAATAACAACATGTATTATGAATGTATTTGTTTTTTAAAACAGAGGCCAAATTTTTTATAAGTGGTAGACAACTTTCTAGTACTTCAAGTCCCGATCTGGTGGGTAGGTGGTTTTCCCCTACAAGGTTAAAGAAAAGTAAGTAATTTTGGAATGAGCATGCAAGAATATCATACAGTGCCTAATCAGAAAATATAGAAAGTGATACGGTATAAATTATTCTTACTACAAGAAATTCCTTGAATTAACTAAGCATCGCCATTTTATCTTCTCATCTGCATTTTGTCACACATCAATAGTGTCTTTAAATGATCTCTCTGCTACGTTTTTTTTTCTCACTTTAATGTTTTCTTTTGCTTTCAGTTTTCTTCAAGCTTAAAACTCCTTGTCATGAAGAAAGTACTTTTTGCGTTCCACAAATGCATGATTCAGTTTGTATGTTTATTCCCACTGCAGGCAAATATGTTGATTTCATTATTGCTCATTTCTATTTGTAAAGATTACATTGTCTGTACACATGTATCTTATTACAATTTGATGTGACTCGGGAGGCAAACCTTTGGGTCAAAGCCCCCTGCAATCTCAGCAACTATATCAAAAGGAGGACTTTCCTTTTGTTGTTTGTTACAATTGACACTACAGTATGACAGATACATGAAAGGGAGCAGGAAGATCACCACTATAAAGAAGCAGTGCAAGACATAATAGACACTAAGGTTCATGGAAGACTATATGAAAACAAAATGTTGAAATTAAAGTACTACTGTCCTCCTATCCAGAACAAGGGATTTACAATGGCTCTGCATTTATTGATAATTTATATGAGCCTAGTAACATATGCACATAACCACTGCACAATCAATCAGCCCATCTGGAAATTCATCAACTCAGCAATGCTGTTTTCAGGCATAGAAAGAGTTATTAAGATGCCATTAATCAAGAAGCATCCAGCTAAAAGCTTGAACTTCTAAAAAGAGAATCTGTGCTTGCTGAAATATCGTCTCAGCCTACCCAGCTAAGTACCTTCCCAATGTGTAGACTTTAGCTTCTACAAATCTCAGCAATGGTCATGCTGAGGTATGGAGAATTTCGAAGGGGGTCATTTTGTCCAGTAGAGTCTACCATCCCACTGTTTAGAGAGGGCAGATCGGGAGTTTGAAAGGAGTAAATGTGCAATTTCTTCTTAATTTCTTCTTCTTAACTCTAGTCCAAATAGCATCCCTATGGGAAACCAAATTATATATTATAATATGATGATAATATTCCTTTTACCAAACACCAGCAATGTGCATAGTCAAAACAGTAAAAATACTTATCATAACATAACATAAAATAATAACAGAGTTGGAAGGGACCTTGGAGGTCTTCTAGTCCAACCCCCTGCCCAGGCAGGAAACCCTACATTATTTCAGACAAATGGTTATCCAACATTTTCATAAAAATTTCCAGTGTTGGAGCATTCACAACTTTTGCAGGCAAGTTATTCCACTTATTGATTGTTCTAACTGTCAGGAAATTTCTCCTTAGTTCTAAGGAGTTGCTTCTCTCCTTGATTAGTTTCCACCCATTGCTTCTTGTTCTACCCTCAGGTGCTTTGGAGAATAGATTGACTCCCTCTTCTTTGTGGCAACCCCTGAGATATCAGAACACTGCTATCATGTCTCCCCTAGTCCTTTTTTTCATTAAACTAGACATACCAAGTTCCTGCAACCGTTCTTCATGTTTTAGCCTCCAGTCCCCTAATCATCTTTGTTGCTCTTCTCTGTACTCTTTCTAGAGTCTCAATATCTTTTTTACATCGTGGCGACCAAAACTGAATGCAAAATTCCAAGTGTGGCCTTACCAAGGCATTATAAAGTAGTATTAACACTTCACGTGATCTTGATTCTATCCCTCTGTTTATGCAGCCCAGAACTGTGTTGGCTGTTTTGGTAGCTGCTGCACACTGCTGGCTCATATCTAAATGGCTGTTCACTAGGACTCCAAGATCCCTTTCACAGTTACTACTATTGAGCAAGGTACCACATATACGGTACCTGTGCATTTTGGGTTTTTTTTTTTGCCTAAATGTAGAACCTTACTTTTTTCACTGTTGAATTTTATTTTGTTAGATAGCGCCCAATGTTCAAGTCTGTCAAGATCCTTCTGTATCTTGAGCCTATCTTCTGTATCTTGAGCCTCTATTCCTGCCAGCTTGGTGTCATCTGTAAATTTGATGAGTTCCCCATCTATCCTCTTGTCCAAGTCATTGATGAAGATGTTGAAGAGTACTGGGCTTAAAACAGAACCTTGGGGTGCTCCCTCCATGTGGATGTAGTTCCATTGAGGACTACACGTTGAGTGCAGTTGGTCAGCCAGTTATGAATCCATCTGCTGGTGGTGCTGTCTAACCCACATTTTTCTACTTTATCTAGTAGTAGGTTAGGGTCTACTTTATCAAATACTTTACTGAAGTCCAAGTAAATTATATCGACAGCATTCCTCTGGTCCACTAATTTTGTCATTTTGTCAAAGAATGCAATACGATTAGTTTGGCATGATCTGTTTTTGACAAACCCATGTTGGCTTTTGGTTATTACTTTGTTTGCTTCTAGCTATTCGGTGATTTGTTGCTTGATTATCTTTTCAAGAATCTTCCCTGGTATTGAGGTCAGGCTGATAGGTCTGTGGTTTCCTGGATCTGTTTTTTTTTTCCTTTTTTTGAAGATGGGAGCTACAACAGGTCTTTTCCAGTCCTCTGGCAGTTCCCCTGTGCTCCAGGATCTTTGAAAGATATAGTTCAGTGGTTCTGAGATTTTGTCTGCCACTTCCTTCAGAACCTTGGGGTGTAATCCATCCAGTCCTGGTGATTTGAACTCATCTAGGGTAGACAGGTGTTCACTTACCATTTTCTTCCCTATTTTAACTTGTGTTCCTAATCTGTTTTTTGTGGTGCTGTTTTTGATAGGTTGGATTGTTTTTTCCTTTTGTGTAAAGACAGATGCAAAAAACGAGTTAAGTAGATCTGCTTTCTCCCTGTTGCTTGTCACCTTCTTGCCACTTTCTCCTAGCAATGGGCCAATTGTTTCCTTGATTTTTTTCTTGTTTTTAACATGTTGGAAGAAGCTTTTTTTTTTTGTTATTTTTTACTTTTGTCACTAGCTTTTGTCATCCAAGACAATTTACTTTTGTCATCCAAGACTCAAATCCTGAAAATGCCATATAAATACATACAGGCATAAATTACTGATGCCGAATCTTTCAGATTATCCGTTTACTTTCCTACCTATTTCCCCATAACAAAAAAATAGTATGTTTTTTATTGTAGAAATTAATTGTATTGTATATTTTTTTATTGTTGACTTGGCCTAAGCCACTATGAAGGACAGAAACAGAACTTAAAAAAAATGTATGTGGCATCAATAAGCGGTCCACTTCTTTACTTGGAAGCTATTGGAATCACAAATGATATGTTACAATATGATATGATAATATTCCTTTTGCCAAACTCTTCCAATGTATATGGAAGAGTATATGGGGCGAGAGGGATGTCATTCTTCTGGCTACTATTAAGTCCACAACCAAGATGAGGAACATTTTCCAACTATAGTGGAGACATAATAGCAGACACATATCAGCAATCCATTCATGCAAATCCATCAGTGGTTTTTTTTCCAGCATTGTGTAACAATTTTGGATCATTCCCTTCATATAAGAAGTCCAGCGTTCTTAATGACTTGATAAATTCCATCCAGATGTTTGGAATATAGCCTTAAAGGGCACAAACTTCCTTAATCTATTGCAATGTCCTTCCTATTAAAGACTACTTCAGCTTCAATCACAACTATACAAGAGCAAACAATAGATTTAAACTTAATATTAACCGCTTCAATCTTGATTGCAGAAAATATGACTTCAGTAACAGAGTTATTAATGCTTGGAACACATTACCAGACTCTGTGGTATCTATTCAAAATCCCCAAAGCTTTAACCAAAAACTGTCTATTATTGACCTCACCCCATTCCTAAGAGGTCTGTAAGGGGCGTGCATAAGAGCACAAGCGTGCCTACCGTTCCTGTCCTATTGTTTCCTTTCATTATATCCAATTAATATAGTTATTACATACTTGTAAATTACCTCTCTCAAAATATAAAAGTTCTTTATAAGTAATCATTTCCTATTTCTGTTCTATATGTATATTCTCTATTGCATGTCTGGGGTTTGCCCAAATAGGAATTTTATAATTCAACTTGTAATAGTATTCCTTCCAGACACGCAGAAGAGCAATTCTTAACACATGGTTCTTAAAGACTCTATCCACTTTTTTATCATACAATAAATATGCATGCCATCCATATAATAAATCATAACCTTCTATATTCAAAATCCTTTCCTCCGTTAAGTTAAACCAATCACTTATTACCGATTACATACTTATGCTTATATATATGCTTATATATTGTATAGTTATTTTCTTGCTTATGCTTATATATACTGTTGTGACAAAATAAATAAATAAATAAATAAATAATCAGTAACAGACTAAAATCATATTAGCAACAAGTGCCTTAATATCACGAACAATACTGTGGAATCCAACCCTTAAAGTAGTAATAATGTGATCAGTCTGGGCTATGTGAATTTAAGTTCCATTTACTGAACTGCATCTCCAGCAATAAGAACATTTCACTAAGTATTCTTTGATGCCCAAAATTAAATTTTCTTAACTAATGATTAATTCATAGTAATTTCATTTATTTTATTTTGATTAATTAATTGGTATTATATTCAAGATAAATATATTACATTGCATATACCAGCAGTCTTCGACTTACAGCAATTCAGATAGTGACAGTTCGAAGTTATAACAGCACTGAAAAAAGTGATTTATGACCATTTTTCACACTTACAACTGTTGCAGCATCCCTAATATCATGTGATCAAAACTTAAATGCTTGGCAACTGACTTATATTTATGACTGATCCGGTGTCTGAGGGTCATGTGATGGCCTCTGTGGCTCAGACTGCTAATGCAGCCTGTTATTAACAGCAGCTGCTTGCAATTACTGCAGGTTCTAGTCCCACCAGGCCCAAGGTTGACTCAGCCTTCCATCCTTTATAAGGTAGGTAAAATGAGGACCCAGATTGTTGGGCGCAATAAGTTGATTTTGTATATAAATATACAAATAGGATGAAGACTATTGCTAACATAGTGTAAGCCGCCCTGAATCTTCGGAGAAGGGCGGGATATAAATGCAAATTAAAAAAAAATGTGATCACCATTTGCAACCTTTGACCAGCAAAGTCAATGGGGTAGCTAGATTCACTTAACAACCATGTTGCTAACTTCAGAACTGCAGTGATTCACTTAACAACTATGGTAAGAAAAGTTGTAAAATGTGACAAGTCTCACTTAAAAAATGTGTTACTTAGCAACAGAAATTATAGGTTCAATTATGATCATAAATCGAGGACTACTTCAAGTTCCTTTCCTCTGGTATACAAGAATGGAATAGCCGAGTTTATTAATCCAAAGTTTATGTAAACTGTTTAAAGCTATTTCAAGAAAGTTAAAGAAGATTTAACTTTAACAATTTCAGATTTAAATTTAACAATTTCAAGAAAGTTAAACCAGAAGAATTTATTTAATGTCATATAAATTTATTTAAAGTACTGTGAAAAAATAAGACAGCCTTTTAAACCCAAAATCAAATCAAAATTAATCTTAATCACATATATTTTATCTCCAATATTCAAATGACTTCTTATCCATGCATTCTGGACATTCTTCTTGTATCAAAATATAGGAAAATTTAAAATAAACAATAAAATTTCCTTTAAAACTTTTACCAATATAAACAAAAGTAGAACACAAACTAAAATCCTAGTTCCTATACTGTATGTGTCAGAATTATTACTAGAAGCTGAAGGCATCAACTTTAATTTACTTAAGTTTACCGAAAAACCAGACAGGAGAATAAATTTGTACTAATGAAATGAGATTGGGGATGCTAATTATCAGAGGATAATTAGAACTGCAGAAAAAATAATTGCTACCAACTTGCCTTCCATTGAGGACCTGTATACTGCACGAATCAAGAAGAGGGCCGTGAAAATATTTGCAGATCCCTCGCATCCTGGACATAAACTGTTTCAACTCCTACCCTCAAAACGACGCTATAGAGCACTGCACACCAGAACAACTAGACACAAGAACAGTTTTTTCCCGAAGGCCATCACTCTGCTAAACAAATAATTCCCTCAACAGTGTCAGACTATTTACTGAATCTGCACTACTATTAATCGTCTCATAGTTCCCATCACCAATCTCTTTCCACTTATGACTGTATGACTATAACTTGTTGCTGGCAATCCTTATGATTTATATTGATATATTGACCATCAATTGTGTTTTAAATGTTGTACCTTGATGAACGTATCTTTTCTTTTATGTACACTGAGAGCATATGCACCAAGACAAATTCCTTGTGTGTCCAATCACACTTGGCCAATAAAAATTCTATTCTATTCTATTCTAATTTTCTGTATTATATATAAAGCATTAGAATATAATCCATGAACAAACTCTAATATTTCCAGAATTTTTTAGCACAGGCAACATATTCTAAAGACAAATTAAGAAACAAAGGCACAACAAGATTCTGTTGATGTGAATCATAACATGAATTTAACCATATAGAAGGTTTGCCATTAATAATTACATACATTTTAGAGACTGAATAAGACACACTTAGTATATAATTTGAGAAAACCCAAAGAAACTTAAAAGCTACTTTAAAAAGGTTCAGTAATGTACACCAAATCTTTTCTGCATCCAGAGAAGTAGATTGTCTCTATTTTGAGTTTAAAAAGGTACATACACAAACATTCAGAATACTGACTGACTAATAGAAATCCAGTCAGAAATGATATACAAGCAAGCTGTAATCTACAAATCAAAATATTTGTTAAAAGCCTAGCGTCTATTTTGGTTATGGTTCTAATAATTGGAACAGTATTGGAACATATAATAACCTTGTTTGGTGTGGACAAAACTATAATACTTCCCTCATTAATACTACTGGCAGGAAGGAGTCTATTCAAAACATTTCACGAATATTTGAAATAATAATAACATTTAAGTTTTGAATTTTGCAAAGTATTGTGAACCCGGAAGTATAACAGTATAATTTGGATGGGGAGCGAGTGAGGCATAATCTAGAAAAAGATTCAGGCTTTTACTGTATTCAGATTCCCTTCAACTATTAAATGATTCATTGATTTGTTGTACAAAAGATGAAAGCAATTATGGTTTGTGCATATGTGTGAGAGAGAGAAGGGAAGGGAAGGGAAGGGAAGGGAAGGGAAGGGAAGGGAAGGAAGGAAGGAAGGAAGGAAGGAAGGAAGGAAGGAAGGAAGGAAGGAAGGAAGGAAGGAAGGAAGGAAAGAAAGCTTTAAAAGTAGGGTGCCTAATTGGCAACTTGGACCTACAAAAAGATATAATGGCAACAGAGAGAAAATTGTCAATTCTCTGAAAATTTAAATTAAGCTAACCAACAACATATGTTTCCCTTGAGGAGTGCACTAAAAATAAATGTAATATACTGTAATATGCATACAATAGTGACTGACCTGAAACATCTGCTTTTCACTGATTGGTGTCTGAACACAACTGTGACATGAAAGGAAGGGTATGGTATTAGGATTTCAGGAATAGAGGAAATTACTGTTTTCTTGCTATTAATCCTGCAACTGCAGTAAGATTTTGAAAAAGCATAAGAACCGAACTCAACCATATTACTAAAACTATTCATTACTTTGGGGAATATGATTTTTTTTAATTGATGGCAGTAAACAACAACATCAATGACACATTGAATATTATCCTGTGTGCAGAAATTTAGATCTCATACTATGAGTACTTTTTTTTAAAATACAGGAATTAAAATTAGATGTATGTTTATTGATATTAACCTTCAATTTTAAGTATAGATTCTAACAAGTGAACAATGAAGACTTCATGATAGTTTTCAGAGAGTATAAAACTCAATCATCACTAGGTTCCTCACTGTTAAATGTACAGATAATCTTAATTTGAAAATGTTTCGCTTCTCATCCAAGGTTTTTTTTTAGTTCTGACTGAATGTTGGGGAATGGAAGGATTTATATTCTTTGTAGTCATCTGGTTGTTAGCATTCTGAAGGTCAGTGTTAGAGTTGTTGAACCACTTGTGGCTTTTCTCTACCCTCAGGGCAGTGGTGAAATCTGAACTGGTTTGCTTCCAGTTCACTGGCCGTATATGCACATTGTGCGCCAAGAGTGTGCATGCACACTGTGCACCAAGTGTGCGCATGTGCACCAAATGTGAACTGTATGCACATGCGCAATGCGCACCAAATGTGTGCTGCACATTTAAAAAGCTACGCTCCAATGATCAGCTGTGCTGCGCGGTTTAGCTTTGCTAGAAAGAAGGATTTCCTGCTTTCTAGCAAAGCTAAACCGCACGGCACAGCTGATCCCACCCCCTTGCTGTTCTACTTACCTTCCCAAGCCTCCTTTTGGCAGATACTGCATGTGTGTGCGTGCGCAGTATACTAGAGTTAGAGTCTTTGAGAGCTAACAACTTCAGACTTCTAATGATCAGATGACTGCAAAGAATATAAATCCTTCCATTCCCCTCCTTGCAATCAAAACTGAAGAAGCTTCTTGGAGGAGAAATGAAATGTTTATAAAGAAAATAAATTATCTTGGGGACAACCATGACCTGGATGATTCAGAATACTGATAGATATTGAACAGAAGAAAAAGAAAAACCCTTATCTTAAATTACAAAAATTTCAGTTAGGCTATTTTACATAAGACCAAGTGTACATATAAGTTTAGCAACTTGGAGTTGAGAGTTAGGTCAAGCTTTTTGCGATGTGATGAATTTCTTGGTCTCTGCTTCTTGTATATGTTGTTAAGAGAATATTTTCTACAATACAATCACAACACTCTCCCAACCTATTTCATCTCTCATAGACATTATAGTCACATTATAAATGGAGGAAATGTATTTTGATAATTGCAGCAGGTGTGAAAAAAAGAAAACCCCTTTATTTATGTAAATAATTAAAAACAAATGTCAGCCATGCTCTATTGTCTGCTCATTCACGTCAATTTAATGATACATAAAATATAAAAGAAGACTCCAGGAAAGGTCTCTAAAGAGAAAAGGCCAATACTACTAAATAAAGAAAGATTATCATGCTGCAGCAAATATGAAAGGAGATGGCATTTATATAAAATGCAATTTATTTCAACAGTAATTTTCTGTATTTGCAGCACTATTATTGAAGATATATGTGCTTGAATTAGAGCATTTCGTATCTGAGGCCAGCTGTTCATTCTCTTTGGTCCTAGAGTGAAGTCACACTCCTCTTTTAATGGTTTCACAGTTTGCAAGCTGAGGGAGAAAATAGGTATGAAGTCATACATTTTTATTTTCTTTCTCTTTTCCCCCCACGTCTTTTCCTTTTTTGTTCCTCACCTCATCCTGACACTACAGGGCCTGCCCTTGAAGGAAATAAATGGCAAGTGGGATAAGATTTGCTTCAAAAAAAAAAAAAAGATTCTCCTTTCAAAACAGGACATTGATAAGGAAAACTATAAACAAATGGACTGGAAGGCTGTATAGATATGGGTGATTTTTGAAAAGCCGCTTTTCAAAAATGTTCTTTATCAGTAGGCCTGGGAATACTTTGTCTCACAAAGTACCTCTCGTTGAATCAGTGGTCTTCTTTTTGTCTGTCTCTTCAAAGGAGAGAAAAAAATATTTGTGTAAATATTTGCTCCAATTTCCCAATACCTCTTCAGCTTTGCAATGCTCAGATCTCTTATGTTTGCCCTTCAAGAATAGGCTTCGGTTCCTGAGAGTATTTGCGAGGAGAAATGGAAAATGACTGCAATGTATATGAATAAGCAGACTAGCACCAATTAGTAATTACTGGAAGAATGTATTTTCATACTTTTATTTGTTGAACAGGGATCAGAATTAATTTCCCCCCATTCTCCGGATAAAGTTAATAAGGGTTCACTTTTCTGTCAATTCAACCGTCTTGTAAAAACCTAGATATATGTCATACCAATGCCCTGTAACTTTTTAGTACTTGGTTTTAACAGCAAATTGTGTTCATAATCCATTTTTTGGTTGAAAAGAAGAATGAAGGAAATACTTCTTCAGATGTAGCAAAGAGGTTGACAGCCCTATTTGCAAATGTATTTGAAGTCTAGGAATAGTGAATTTTTAAATTAAATTCTTAGATGTATTCTGTATCTTAATCCTAAGGCCTCTGTCCTTGGCGACACTATTCTCTATCTTGCTTGAATTCTGTTTTTAAAAAAGTTAAATACTTTTTCCTTGTTTGAGATATGAGGTTTGAGTTTCAGCATCATCAGCTAAAGCATATCAATATAAATGATAGCTAGAAAATTTCTTTAGGTAAGACTGAAATGATCTCCAGAGGCTGACATAGATAGCTGCAGAAGGACTAAAAGATTTCCTGAGACTACAACAAAAATTGTAATTCACATGGGAAGCTTTCACAAATCTTGTGAGAAAAGACCGAGATAAGATGAATTAAGTCATGGATGAATAATTAAAAAAAACAGTGGCGATTCTTCCTTTCTCTAGTCTTTCTCTATGATTTTAAGCTTTCCCCCAGAACCCATTTGTGCTCTAAAGAAGGGGATATATGGCCCAGCTTCAGCATATTTTATGTGTTTGTGTTGTTTGTGTGTATGTATGTATGGGTTTATTCAATTTATCACAATCAAATTCATAAATGATCATATTGATTTATTTAGTCATACAATTTGTCTCAATTAACATTTCTCACACCTACATGATCTCATTTAACAAAATTAATAAATAACGTTGTGAAAGAACATAAGAAGCATTCTTCTAAACATATTTAGTAGTAGTACTAATAGTAGTAGTAGTAGTAGCAGTAGCAGTAGTAGAACAAATGTAGAACATTATTACTATTATTACTAGTAGAACATTATTACTATTTTATAAACTCAATTAGGGAGACAAAAGAAACAGCTTTCACAGTGGTTTTAACTAAACTCTGGAATCTTCTACATCAGCAGTTCTCAACCTGTGGGTCGGGACCCCGTTGGGGGTTGAATGATGATTTGCCAGGGGTCACCTAAGACTATCAGAAATATGGGAAGTATACTTGTGAGTTGAAGAATCGCGCTCCAATGCTTGACTCCACAAGCCAGCTGCAGGCTCTTCAAATTGCTAGCCGAATTCGGCTTCAGGTGCGATGAATTAAAAAAGAGAGAAATCTTTGCTCTGATGTCTCCCTCTCAAGGCAGTTGCAATCACTCCTAATCACTAGCCTAATCTGGCTTCAGGCGCGATAAAATTAATAGGGGAGGAGTCTCCGCTTTAATGCCTCCGTCCTCAAGGCAATCGCAAGCAGTTCAGATCGCTAGCCAATACGGCTTCAGGTGCGATAAATTCAAAACGAAAATAATTTTACGGTTGGGGTCGCCACATCGTGGGGAATTGTATTAAAAGGGTCACCACATTGTGGTGAATTGTATTAAAGGGGTTGCAGCACTATAAAGGTTGAGAACCACTGTTCTACATAAAAAAACCAAGATGGTACTCTGCTAGCATTCTGCCGATAATTCAAGATCTCCTGTTTTTGGAAAACAAAGGCAAATTTTAGAAGATGCTAATCCTTGATTCTGTCTATTTTTACAGAACATTAGACATAGTTGTGATTGTTTTTATAAGGGTTTTTAGTATTGTCTGTGTTTAAAATATTGTACTGAATCGTAACATTGCAAGTAACTCATTCATATCAGAAGCTAAGAGCATATATGTTTAATAGAAACAAATATTTGCAGAAATGATTCTTATTGGTTGTGTTTTAAAATGCTATTTTTTACATCACTCTGAGATTCATGACCATGCTCAGTTCAGACTGATTGCCTGTATGAAAACATGAAGTTATCATGCACTATCTATACAACCCACACTTTGTATTTCTATATACTAAAAGAAAGATGAGGAAAAAACTCACAATTTTGAAGGGCAATAGAGAAGAGGATATATTCCATAGAGGGATAAAATATGTGACTGGCAGGAATTTTTTATGCCATTTGAAAGCCCATCATTCATTCTGGTAGGAATGTTTAGCATATCTTGTGTGAAAACATATACTTTCATGCATATATGCACGCCTACTCACGGAGGATAAGAATGGAACAAGAAATTAAACATGATGATAAGCCATGGAATACAAGGTAAGGTAATGAAAATTCAAGTCTATCAAAAGATTGCTATGAGAATGGTTGAGAAAAGTCTTTCCTCAAATAATGAATCCCAGGAAACCATTTAAAAAGGAATTGTAGATCTTGAGGGGGAAAAAATAGCAATAGCACTTAGACTTATATATCACTTCACAGTGCTTTACAGCCGTCTCTAAGCAGTTTATAGAGTCAGCATATTGCCCACAACAATCTGGGTCCTCATTTTACTGACCTCAGAAGGATGGAAGGCTGAATCAACCTTGAGCCATTCAGAATCGAACTTCTGGAATGAGCAGTGAGTTAGCCTGCAGTACTGCATTCAAATAGGGACGCGGTGGCTCAGTGGCTAAGACGCTGAACTTGTCGATCAAAAGGTTGGCTGTTCAGTGAATTGAATCCCTAGTGCCACGTAACGGGGTGAGCTCCCGTTACTTTTCCCAACTTCTGCCAACCTAGCAGTTTGAAAGCACACAAAAAATGCAAGTAGAAAAATAGGGACCACCTTTGGTGGGAAGGTAACAGCATTCCGTGTGCCTTTGGCATTTAGTCATGCTGGCCACATGACCATGGAGATGTCTTCAGAAAGCACTGGCTCTTCAGCTTTGAAACAGATATGAGCACCACCCCCTAGAATCAGGAATGACTAGCACATATGTGTGAGGGGAACCTTTACCTTTACTGCATTTTAACCACTGCGCCATCACAACTCATATAGTGACTATGTCTATGAATATGAATGACCAATGAACTGCAAGAAGACAGCAAGGTCAGGTATAATACATGTTCCAAACAAGAGAAGAACTTATCCAAGCGTGTGCCTATGTATGCCCCAGACACAGTAATAAGCCATGTGCAAGATGTGGGCTATGAAATTGTTTTCAAAAGCATTATATTTTATATGCAAATCTGACTCAGAATTGCATTGTTTTGACAAGTAGTTTCCATGGATTAGAACTGTACCCTGTAGCACATTTGAGATGCTATAAAGAAAATCTTTAGGAAGTTTTAATAAGGAAATATATTCAGCTTTAATTTAAATTTCAATAACCACATGTTTATTGGAAGACAAGTAATGGCATATTTTTCTAATGACGTACATCAGCAATAAACTTCACTGGTTTAATGACAGAAAATACGTGCCATTTATATGTTACTATGAGGAAAACATTTAGATTCATTTAATGAAAAAGTCCGAATGACAATTTAGCAGTTTATCAGATAGTTCGACAGTGTTATGTAGTATTATATAATAACTGAATGATCCACCAAGATCACCAAGAATATGAAACAGAACCTGGTGACCTAAGTATTGCATTGATTATGTTGCAAAAGGTTAGCTGCTATCTTTTCAAAAGGCACTATTTAATACATAATATTTGTTAGATAAAATGTTCTCCGGCCATTCTTGATTGGAAAAAAATGAATCCATAATTCAGGAAAAACAAGAAAATTACCTTAAGATAATTACAGAAGACAGATACGGGTAGTCCTTGACTTAGAGCCATTCATTTACTGACCAATCAAAATTACAACAGCACTGAAAAAAAGTGACATGATCATTGTTCACACTCATGACCATTGCAGCATCCCCATGGTCAAGTGATCAAAATTTGGATACTTGGCAACTGGCTTGTATATATGACAGTTGCAGTCTTCAGGATCATATGATCACCTTTTGTGGACCTTCTGACAAGCAAAGTCAATGGAGTAGCCAGATTCACTTGATGATCATGTTACTAACTTAACAACTGCAATGATTCATTTAACAATTGTGTCAAGAAACGTTGTAAAATGGAGCAAAACTCACTTAACTGTCTCGCTCAGCAATAAGAATGTTGGGCTCAATTATGGCCGTCAGTCAAGGGCTATCTATACTAATTTAACAGCATCAGAAAGTGGTCAGAAATGAATGAATGTGTTCTGTTATTGCTGTGTCTAATATAAGAAAGACATGAGCATGAGCATGAATGCATATTGTGACCTATGAAACTGTGTACTAGATTAACCCAGTGATTTGTCATGGGATCCCATGGCATTCTGGTGCAGTTACTTAGCAGCATATGTTCTAAGTGCCAAAGCCTACTGTAACAACATCACCAAAAAGGCATTAAGATCTTGCGTAGCTTCTTCTCCGGTAATATTACACTACTAACCAGAGCGTACAAAACATTTGCTAGACCAATTCTCAAACACAGCCCATCTGTCTGGAACCCACACTGCATATCGGACATTAATACAATTGAGTGTGTCCAGAAATATTTCACAAGAAGAGTCTTCCATTCCTCTGCTCGCAACAAAATACCTTATGCCACCAGACTTGAAATTCTGGGTTTAGGAAATTTAGAACTACACCGCCTTCTGTATGACCTAAGCATAGCTCATAAAATCATCTGCTACAATGTCTTGCCTGTCAATGACTACTTCACAGCTTCAACCACAACAATACAAGAGCACACAATAGATACAAACTTAAAGTGAACAACACCAAACTCAATTGCAGAAAATATGACTTCAGTAACAGAGTTGCTAATGCCTGGAATGCACTACCAGACTCTGTGGCCTCATTCCCAAAACCCCAAAACTTTAACCTAAGACAGTCTACTGTTGACCTCACCCCATTCCTAAGAGGTCTGTAAGGGGCGTGCATAAGAATACCAGCGTGCCTACCGTCTCTGTCCTAATGTTCCCTTTAATTGTATTCATTTTATGTATTCAATTCATGCTTATACTCATATAAATTATCTAATATCTACTTGACAAAATAAAGAAAATAAAGAAAATAAAGAAAATGTGTCATCTCACATAAAAATTTAAATATGATAAGTTTCATAGGTACTGTCTACCTACATCCTGGTTAGTTGTATCACCTGCTTTAGATCTTTTGTGGTAATCATACTCTGTGGAAGAACCCTTCAGTTAATACAGATTGCATATGTGAGTTCTGCTCAAATATTTCATGTATGATCGAACAAGATCATATCAAGTGCAAAATATAAAAAGGTAGGGGACATGTCATCCTTCAAATACTAATGATTCCCAGTCCACAGCAATTCAACTCGGTGCAACCAGCTATGAGATATGTTATCAGCTGTTATTCAACAAGAAGAAGTAGTCCTTGCTTAAGGACTGGGACCGGCAACTCTGTCACTGAGTGAAACATTCCATGACCCCAGCGGACTTATGATGTCATTAAGCAAATGTAGTTAAGCAAATCAACAGTTAAGCAAAATATTACATGACTGTGAGTTGCAATTTCTCTTCCAGGTTCTGCATTAACTCCGCTTGTCACAAGCTGGTTAAGAAGCACGTAAATGGTGGATCATGTGAATATGGGGCACGGCAATGGTTGTAAATGTGTGCTGGCTTTGAAACCCTTGAATAGCAATCACATGATTGTGTGGATTGGTCACAAAGCTTTTTTCCCCCCAATATCATAATTTTGATGAGTCATTATACAAGGCAATTGGTAAATTGAGACCAACTATGTTTGGAGGAGCACAGATTTCACAATCCTAAAAGAATCCATATATTTGGAGAATAGCATAAGCAATTTTAGAAAGAATTAGAACTAGACTCAAAGACTTTGTGCCTAGGAAAAACCCTCTAACACATAATACATATATGCTTTCCTTTATTTGTCTGACTATCCTTTTCTTTAATCCAAACAGCAAAGGCTTTAATTTAGCCATTAAAAAAGAACTTTTTAAAGTTCAGAAGAACTTTCCAACCCGGTGTGCATAACGTTTTCCTCAGCTGCAGATTTTACTATGTCTTTGTGCATTTATTTTATCTTAAACATTAATTCCATTTTAAATGCCTCCAACAATATCTTTACCATGTTCATTCTTTATCCTTCTTCCTCATATTGCTGGAGTTAAAAATTGACTGGAACCCTAACCCTAACCAATTGTTTAGCAACTTTCTTTCCCCCACATACAGCAGTTGTGAGTCTCATCCGTCAATCTCTTCTCACTGCCTCTTTCGTTCCTTTCAGTTATGGATCAGCCCTTTCCAAACTGATTTCTCAGCTTGCTTTCTGAAAACACATGGTCGCTATTACCTTCTCTTGGCACAGACTGTTTTTCCCGCTAAGACTAGAAACATCCACTGCTCATCTGCATAATTTTCATCACCTTTCTTCTTTGTCTCACATCTGCTATCACATCTCTGATGGCATCATAAAAAACAGATGGGATACTTGCTCTTAAGAGTAATAGATTCATTAACAAAACACACATCAACTTCCTCATTCCTTATTTTTCAGACTCAATCACAAGAGCTGGAATTTCCGGCTAAGGCAGAATTGTCAAAAAGAGAGCTTTAATTTATTTATTTCTTTGCTTCACTTCATGGAAGTGAACTCCATTGCTAAGGAACCTTTTATTACTCCTGAATATTTACCATGCTGATAAGAATTAGACTCCAACAACATCTGGAAAGTCAGACATCTCCTTCTTATTCAGTCAGCCAGCCAAATTCTCTTCAGCTCCAGAAAATTCTTACTACTTATAAACCCTTATGTGAATCCTTATTTTGCAGAAGGCAACTCCATCACCCAGCATTGGCTACTATGTCGAGAAGGACACTTCCCGGGATAGCTCAGTTATTGCATGTAATTTTCTAGTTTTTTAAGACCATACCTCTTCCTTGAGTACATTCTTTAAAGCTTTTCAAGGACTTCAGAGTTTTAGTGCTGTGAAACATGCTACCTATGTTCAGCCACACAATTTGGGCTATAGAAAATCCAGCCATCTCTGCCATTTTTAGCAAGAAGCTAAAAAAAGAGCAGGAGACATCATTGAGGTCTCCCGAATGAATCTGTAATGGTTTTATTCCTGGAAAGAGCTTTCTATCACAGTGTGCCACATTCTGATTACACTGGTTGGAATAACAGATATTGTCAGGAAAATAACCTACACTGAAATATATGTATTGTTCTGATTATTTCTGGAATCATCTTGTTTTTGTTCTGATTTTCATCCAGCAGTCTGAAAAGGCTGACTTCATTTAATTGAAACCTCTGAATCCCATAATATCCCATAAGGGGCGTGCATAAGAGCACAAAAGTGCCTACAGTTCCTGTCCTATTGTTCCTTTCATTATATCAAATTGATATAGTTGATGCATATTTTTTACATATATATATATATTTTCTTCAAAATATGTTGTTTTATCTATGACAATTGTTTGTGTATATGACAAAAAGAAATAATAAAAAAAAATAATCTGCTAACAGTTAACATTAATCTTTATCTTAAAAGTTACTAGCAGAGTACACAGCCAATATGTACAATTAAAATCTAAAGTTTGTTCATTCAGTGCATAGTCATGTAACAGTTTCATTTTATCCAAAGGCAAAACATTTCGTAAAGAAGATTGGTTATGAGTTCTCCCCAGAGATTACAGAGCCCTGCGGTTTGGATAGCAATAGCACTTAGACTAATATACCGCTTCGTGATGCTTTTCAGCCTTCTCTGAGCAGTTTACAGAGTCAGCCTATTTCCCCCAACAATCTGGGTCCTCATTTTACCACTCTTGGAAGGCGGGAAGGCTGAGTCAACCTTGAGCTGATGAGACTCGAAGTAGAATTAGCCTGCAATACAGCATTCTAACCACTGTGGCACCACAGCTATAAAACATATTATAAAGATCTCCAGACTTTACTTTGACCTTCCAAACACCTCCAGAAAGCAATTGCCCTCCGGTGGCAGATAATTCATCAACCCCCCCATTCAGTTTGCACCTGGGTTTCAACTCAAAGAGAGTCCTAAATTGAGGTAGTGCCAAACATGCTTCATTTAACAAAGCAAGGTAAATTCAGTTGCAACTCTCAAAGACAGACACTCATTGCTAGATTTCAACCTGCCAGACATTTAGTATGTCTTCTTTACTAAATGTATGTTCTAACAAAAGTAATTCCAACTTGGATTTATTTACTCTTGCTTGTTATTTACCCTTGCTCAATAGAGGGTTTTGATGGTGATGGCAATCACACCGTTGTTGTTATTTTCTCCATCAATTCTGCACAGGTCAAGTTATACTGATGAGAGAATATTTACTTTGGTCAAAGTAAAATTATAACCTAGTCCACACTGTAGCTAGAAGTGGATGTATTTACTCTTGCTTGTTATTTACCCTTGCTCAATAGAGGGTTTTGATGGTGATGGCAATCACACCGTTGTTGTTATTTTCTCCATCAATTCTGCACAGGTCAAGTTATACTGATGAGAGAATATTTACTTTGGTCAAAGTAAAATTATAACCTAGTCCACACTGTAGCTAGAAGTGGATGTATCTATGTAGTTTTATTTCCTCTCATATTAAAAAAATGACCAAATGAGCACATAGGAAAAAGTAAATAAAATGTGTGTGTTTGTATAGAGTTTATCCAAATCATCTTTGGGAAAAACCAGCCATCCACACAATTGGATTCAAACAGAAAACTGGGATGTTAGCCAATAACAATACTGGTATGGATGTTTTTGAATATCTAGCTTCTGTGCATCCACTTTTGCTAGTGTTATAAAAAGCGACCTTTTGAGATGAGCCAGCGAGAGGGGTAAAAGCTGAAAGAGACAAGAATACTCCTACTATCTAGTCATCAAATATGAAAACAAGTTCATGGTGACTTCAAGGAATTAAATGCACTCTCGTAGAAGCTTGGAACAAATTATTATATCTTAAAAACATGTAATAATATTAACAATGATAAACCAAAAAAAAAAAAAAAGCATTGTGACGATTTGCTCTAGGTAGTCTGGAGTGTGAAAAGGGATAAAACTCATTAAAAGCTATGCCACAATTCAATAATATCCCCAGTTCAGCTAAATGTACCTGTAATTTATCTTATAATTCTCCTATGTTTCTATGTTATTAGATCCATAAAAACAGCACTATTAAGAGTACACACATTAAATCCTTTAAGATTGTGTTTCCCAAACCTGGGTAAATTACCCAAAATTGGGAAAAATTGTGTTCTTTGAGTAACAACACAAAACCACAGAAACATTTAAATTGACTTAAAGTATTTTATCTACATTGAGTAAAAGGTAAAGAACTTTCTGATGAGTGGTTTGGAGTAATTGAAGGACAAAGTTTGGGAAGCAATACTTTAAGGGAAAGGAAATTCCAGTTATGTTCATTTTCACATTAGTCTCACCCTGCTTACTAACTAGTATGGATGTATAGCTCTAATTCAAGTTTATCTGAACTTGTAGTAGTATAGGTAGTCCTCGACTTCCATTCATTTAGTGACTCTTTTCAGTTACAAAGGCACTGAAAAAAAAGACTTATGACCATTTTTCATACTTACAACCATTGCAGCATCCCTATGATCATATGATCAAAATTCGGAGGCTTGGCAACTGGTTCATATTTATGACAGTTGTAGTGTCCCAGGATCATGTATTAGCCTTTTGTGACCTTCTCACAAGCAGTATCAATGGGGAAGCTATATTAACTTTTTTTATTTATTTATTTATTTATTTTTGTCACAACAGTATACACAAACAAATGTCATAGATAAAACAGCATATCTTGAAGAATATATATATATATATAATTAAAATTATGCATCAACTATATTAATTGGATATAATGAAGGGAACAATAGGACAGGAACGGTAGGCACATTTGTGCTCTTATGCACGCCCCTTATAGTCCTCTCAGGAATGGGGTGAGGTCAATAGTAGACAGTTTTTGGTTGAAGATTTTGGGATTTTGAATAGAGACTATGGAGTCAGGTAATGAGTTCCAAGCATTAACAACTCTGTTACAGAAGTCATATTTTCTGCAATCAAGTTTGAACTTAACAGATGTGTTACTACCTTAATGATTCACTTAACAACTGTGGCAAGAAAGATCACAAAATGGAGCAAAACTCACTTAACAAGTGTCTTGCTCAGCAACAGAAATTTTGGGCTCAATTGTGGTCATAAGTTAAGGACTACCTGTATCTTAGGGAAAATTCCTTTCTTTGTCTTTACTAATAATTACATTTCCCATATTATGAATAAAAAATATGTTCTTGCACAGATACATGAGCTATGACTAGCTCAAAGGACCTATTTTCAGGCAGTTTAAAAGCCTTCTACTTTATATGGATTGATGCTGCAGATGATTTTGACAACAAAGAAAATGCAATAATGCCCTGTTTTTACAGCCTGCCATAGACAGCCATGGTTTAAAATCAGAACATGTCTACTGTCAAAATTATCCCCATTTAGCCTGCAAACCTTTGGTATGAAAAGCATTGTCTAAATATTTCATGGGTGATTAAATACAAACTTCATAAAAACAGTGACTGTCAAATCATTAGAAAATATATGACTCATAATGAAGCTTGTGAAAAATATTTAGATTTGCTGGTGAAAAAAAAATGGGATAATTCATTGCTCATTTAAAATAGTAGTAAAAATATAAGCTTGGTTATTAGTATATTTATTGTCTATATTATGCATATCTGAGTTCTAGTCAAATGGGATTTTTTTCACCCTTTTTATAAAGCTAAGCTTTCATGTATAGCATTGTGCAATAAATATGCCAGGTAGCTAAGGGTCATTTCTTTGAATGATTTCCCCAAAGACCCATGAAAGAGAGAATATAGAAAAAGTTTAAACAACTTGACATTGAGAATTGTTTTATGCCATAACAGCTGCCATGATTTTTGTTCACCCAGGTACAGTATTTAAGTTCTGAAAATCTTCTCCTATTTTATTTTAATATTTTAAATGCTCATTCTATAAGTTAAAATGTCATATGATTTGATACATAGTCTGGCTCTTGGTTAAATAGAAGAAAATACTTTTACCAGCCAAAAGAATTCCTAGATTAAGTTTTAACATTGAGGGCAAACAGCAAGCTGTATTATTTGTACTACACTGGTCTTCTCAGATAAAAATGGCTAGCAATTTCAAGAAACATGGACCCTAGGTCTGATCCCACAGTGCTCTTAAACATTTAGGCCTAGTGGATGCTCCAGTAATCTTTCATCACTTCAGCCAGAAATAAAAAGGGAAAAATCGATGCTTGAGACTCACCTAGGCATCAATATTTATAGATTACACTAAGGAGGACTGCCTATTCCAAATATGCTGCTAATGTAATTGTTTTCATTACAGGTAGGCCCAAAATATAAGCAATGTTCCTTCCTCCTTACCCTTTTCTTAAGGAGTTTTTCTGGATCAGGATCAATGACTGGTATATTTCTAGCTATAGACCCTTAACACCTTCACATTTAATTATTAAGGCCTATTTGTCATATGTCCCAGTATGGACCGGGGTGAAATCCTACCGGTTCAGACCGGTTTGGGTGAACCACTAGGGATTATATGCACCAGTTCACCGAACCAATAGTAATTACCCCAGGGGTGAAATCTAAAAATTTTCCCTACCAGTTCTATGGGCGTGGCTTAATTGGTGGGCGTGGCTTGGTGGTCAGATGACTGGGTGGGTGTGGCCAATAACAATAAATAATAAAAATAATAAACAAAGTATAAAAAAACAATAAGAGGTACCAAAAACCAACTTTCACACTTTACACACACACAACACAACACAACACAACTGACTCACACAAAGCAGCTGCACTTCACACTTCACACAGCAACAAAAAGCTCAAAAACCAACTTTCACACTTTACACACACACACAATTGACACACACACACAAATACCACATACAGCTTTCTGAGATTTTGTGTGTTAGTGTAGTTAGAGTGAAACACTACTGAAACACACCAAATCTCAGAAAGCTGCACAAATATTTTATTTTATTATTTTATTTTATATTATTTTATTGTGGACTTCAATTCCCAGAGTTCCTCAACCAGACAGCATTAATCACTCAGTGGTGAAATAGATTAGCTAAATTTAGATTAGTTCTGTCTTGTGCTAAAAGCAAAAGTGGGGCTTTCGGGCTGTGAGCAGAGCCATGAGGTCGATCAGTAATCAGGTAAGTGGCTTAGACTCTTTTAAAAGGAGTTTTTCTACATGTTTTCTACAGAAAACATGTTTTTAAGGTTCTGCTGATGAGGAACTCAGGTGAGATCCCCAGAGTAGCCTTTAATTTTAATTTTAATTTTTAAGTTTAAAGGCTGCCAATTTCAGCTGAGGGGCAGGATCCTCAAAGGCTTTTTTTTACTTTTAAAGGCAGGTTTCGGCTGAAGCAAAACCGGCTTTTAAAAGTAAAAAAAAACAACCTCGGCAGATGGTGCGGCTTAGCAGAGGCAGGGGGCGGGGCCAGGGATTTTTGCTACCGGTCCTCCGAACCAGCAGCCACCATCGCTATCAGATCGTGCGATCCCGTCTGATCCAGGAGCATTTCACCCCTGAATTACCCCCCTCGGCCCCACCCACGCCTGGCTGGCCACCGCTCACCTTTTCCAGCCGCTCAATATTCCACAGAATTCAATGTTAAATGCAGCAGAGAGAATGCTAACTTTTCTCCCTCCATTCAGAACGGAGCTGCTGCTCCCTTTATGGTGCACAAAAATGGCTCCATTCCAGCTGCTTCCCCCCCCCCATCTCCCTCCCTCCTGGGGACTACCTTAAAAGGGACAGGCTGCAGCAGCTCCATTGTAAATGGAAGGAGAAAAGTTAGCATTCTCGCTGCCACAGAATTCAATCTTAATTGCCGCAGAGAGAATGCTAACTTTTCTCCCTCCATTCACAACGGAGCTGCTGCAGCCTGTCCCTTTTAAGGTAGTCCCCAGGAAAGAGGGGGACACGGGGGGGAGCGGGAAGCAGATGGAATGGAGCTGTTTTTGTTAAAGGCAAGAAAATGGGAAAGGGGATTTTCCTGCCTGTCATCAATTCTTCAGTCTCAGCACAGACTGAGGGAAGGATGGTAGGCAGGAATATTCCCCGCCCCATTTTCCTGCCATTCGTGACAAGGAGTGGCTGGGAGGGGAGGAGTCCTCGATGTTAGTGATGTCGAATTGGCCATACCCACCAAGTCACATGACCTCCCCCCCCCAACAAGTCATGCCCACAGAACCAGTAGGGAAAAATTTTAATTTCGCCCCTGGTATTGACCCTGCATAACTCTATTCATATGGATAAGTCACTTCTTGTTCCTCCCCAGCTATGTATTTTTAAGATAAATAGATGTGAGGAACGTCTCTTCATATCAAATGTGGTCCAAGATGCTCAATACATTGATTGTTTAATTTCTCCACAAACCTGTAACACACACTGACAAATTAATTAGACAAGCATGAGTCCTAATCAGCTTCATTTCCATGCCACTGAGGCTTCTGAGAGAGGGAGGAATACCCCAACCTCTAGCCAACTGCATTGTAAGCTAAAAAGATTAAAATATCCAACATAGCTCTGACAACTACTTCCTGCATTACTATTTAAGTCCATCTATAATTCTTATTTTTAGAAATGATGCTGTTCATTATGGAGAATTAAAAAAAAATCACAAGGGAGATTAACCAAAAAGAGAGATAACCAAAATAAGTACTGAAAAATTACCTCATACATTTTGAAGGATTGTTTTCCCCTCTTTGGATCAACTAGTAAACACATTGAAGCTTTGTAGAATAAATGTTCTTATACAAATGAATGGAATTTTTCCTAAGATTTCACTCTTGTGAAGATTTTGGCGGGGATAATTCTGGGTGACATCTGAAAACAATGGTGAATAGACCGTTTGATATCCAATATAAAAGATTAGAACATTTTTACAAAATCTCAGCACCAAATACCCACTTTTGGGCCTTATACCTATAATGAACAATGAGAACATTGCCAATGTTAGCTTTTAGGGAAGCCCCAGATCAGCACCAAATTCTCCAGAATTTAGATGTCTAAGGAAGCATCCTGCTTGCGCTACAGGTATTTTTGGACTCGGAGGCAATAAACACACCAGTATGAATAATCAAGGTTTTGTCTCTAGGCTACATGACTAATGAAGAAGAAAAAAAACAGTAGAACCCAGCGTACAAAAAGTACAATGTTTAACATCTAAGAAGCAATGGAATAGTATTATAGAGCCACTGAGAGTGAGTGGGGGGGGGGTCACATAATTTTTTTAAATAAATAAATAAATTGTAGTCTTTGTAAAATACTAACATCCAAGAAAGATTCTTTTTAAAAAAACAATAACACCTCACATCTCTTCTGCCAATCAATGAAGCCCTGAAAATAATAGCAGGCCTCTGTCTTCTTCAAGCTGGTTAGAGTGCCACATTTTGCAGATGCATCTATCCTGAGCTTCCATTCTACAGTGTTTTGTGACTGGTTTATATCAATTATGGTATAAAAAATTGGCAATCATACCTGTGCACATCTGCTCAACTTTGCCAAGGATAGGGAAGGTAGGTGCGACTTATCAACATTCCCCCCGCCTTTATCAAGAACAATTAAGAGAAGTTTATTTTGTCTGATTCTTGATAGCTAGATATTTAGCTAGCTAGCTATTTAGATAGATATTTATGGACAGAAGTTCATGTATTCTTCTTATACCAGGTAGTCTAGCTGTGGCTTGTACCACTCCTACCCAAGTGTTTGATGCAAGAACAAGATAATCAAACAGAGTAGACGTTGGAGGCTAAGTGATCAAGTATGCTGATACTCAAGTACATTTTATTGTGAAGCTATTTGGCGGAAATTATAGAATTTTATGTACCTAAAGAAAAGAGTCACAAACATCACGGTCCATTTTCTCACCAAACTTCCAGGAAAGCCATCACCACCATTACAAAAGGACAGACATTTTTCAGCATTGTATATATTCCCATTACCCCAAGAAATTATTCAGATTATTCCATTCCTGACTTTCAAGCATTTCTTCAGCATGTACCCATTCAAACTGAACTAGTAGAGTTATTCTCAGCATGGAGGGGACCTGTCTGCTACGTAACTTTGCAAGATGAGAAACCTAATAGAAAAGAAGAAGTGACAAGTATAAATCAATGTAATAAATATGGTTCAGTATAAAGGACTTCACACACTGATTTCTTTGACTTGGATGGATGGATAAATCTGTCTATTCTAGGTTTTAAAAAAAACACACATTCATTAATTTGTTTTCAAAATGTATTAACTGAATTTTCTTTACAAAGCAGTTGTTAAATTCTGGGGGGGGGGGAGGAATTTCAGAAAAGAAGTTTTTCCAGTAGCAGAAATGAGTAGCTTGAACTTGGGTGGCCCTATAACTGCTTTATATGTGGTTGGTTATTCGTATGGTAATTTGAAATGCCCTTTGCAATTGATCTATTCAGATTTCTGAATAAAACAACTTGTTTCTATATCAACAAGGGGCAGGCAGGAAAACAGAGAGAATAGAAAAAGAAAAAGAAGAGAGAGTCATCCCCCACTCCCATCCAGCCAATCAAAATAATAGTAAGAAATAAAATGCAGTCAAGTCCAAGTTTGGGGATGAACAGGAATGATGGATGGGGTGAATTTGGGGACATTCCCATTTTCTAGAAGTAATGATGAGTCAGTCAACCTAGACCTAGGTTTAAAACAGGAGAACAACTGTAAAGTATGTCAATACCTTTTGTCATTATTCTTTTTATTATATCAGTATAAAAGGAAAATGCCTTTTTAATTTTTTTTTAAAAAAACAGTTTTTAGGAAAAACATAATAGAAACAAAGGAAGGAAAGGGGGGAAAAATGAAAACAATGTTCTAGTTGTTCTGCTTTTGTCTTTATTACTTTTGCTAAATACACTCTTAATTAAAATAGTAACAGTGAATTGTTGGGGGGAAAAAATAAAGCAACACAGGTAGTCCTCGACTTACAGTAGTTCGCTTAGTGACCATTCGAAGTTACAACAGCACCGGAAAAAGTGACTTATGACCATTTTTCAGATTTATCTCCATTGCAGCATCCCTGGGGTCACGTGATTTTTATATTCAGATGCTTGATAACTGTCTCATATTTATGACGGTTGCAGTGTCCCGGGAGTCATGTGATCCCCTTTTGCAACCTTCTGACAAGCAAAGTCAATGGGGAAATCAGATGCACTTAACAACCGCGTTACTAATTTAACAACTGCGGTGATTCATTTAACAAATGGGGCAAGAAAAGACATAAAATGGGGCAAGGCTCACTTAACAAATTTTTGTTTAGTAACATAAATTTTGGACTTGGTTGTGGCCATAAGTTGAGGACTACCTGTACAAAAGAGAAAAAAAAAACGAAAACATATCTTGTTTCCAAAATCGTTATAGACATCCAAAGAGTCCAAAGTTGTGGACGTCCCTTCACACTTGATCAAACTTGTTAGACCTGCTAGGAAATGAAATTCAACAATATCTGAAGGGCAGAGGTGGGTTTCAGCAGGTTCTGACCAGTTCTGGAGAACCGGTAGCGGAAATTTTGAGTAGTTCGGAGAACCAGTAGTAAAAATTCTGACTGGCCCCGCCCCCATCTATTCTCTGCGTCCCAAGTCCCAGCTGATTGGGAGGAAATGGGGATTTTGCAGTAACCTTACTCTGGAATGGGGAGGGAATGGAGATTCTACAGTACCCTTCCCCTGCCACGCCCACCAAGCCACGCCCACCAAGCCACACCCACCAAGTCATGTTACACCCACCAAGCCAGTAGCAAAAAAAATTGAAACCCACCACTGCTGAAGGGCATATACAGTATTCCCCATTTCAGAGCATACATGACTGGTTCACACTTCGAGAGTGTATTCACACATGATTCAAAGCAATGTGCATTATGACAAATAAACCTAAACAGATGAAAATGAATGCCACTCCTCAGTAATATTAATTGCTCTACATTTAGCCTTTAAAGAAACACTCTGTGGGCTTAAGTATGTTCTGATATATACTGACGCATCCAAGAATAATCTATGTGGTTTCTGTGTAGGAGGAAATTGGTGGCAGTCACTGTGAATAGCCTAAAATAGCTTTCAAGGCTGTTAGCGTTTCTAAGGGTCAGCTGATGAATACATTCTGCTATGTAATACGGCATCACTGTATCTTTGCACTGTGAATTACTCGGTGCTTCTGCTAATACGTTTAGCACTTAGGTTCATACAAATAAAACTACATATAAAATGCCCAGTGGAGGAACCCTGTTGCTTGTGAGAGAACATTCAAAGATCCTCTAAAGCCGAAAATAGCATGCAAAGCCTGAGTGTATTTGCCTGGGATTTTTGTTGTTATTTTCATTTGTGCAAATGTGTTACTATTGGCTGCCATGTAAAGGAGATTTATGTACATCAGTTCCAGGACTGGAGTGTATTTCACCTTATTTATATACAGTATTTGTGGAATGTAAAGACTTTGGATGTTATACAGAGCCTGTTGATGTAGCCTTCTTCAATCTCTTTTCAAGATCTTCATATTACCCTTTTTGCTTCTATCAACTTTGGAGATCCAACATTAGCGAGACTCAATGATACTTTGGTAATTGATTCTATTAAAAAAATCTAACATGTAAATATTAAAATCTTTTCCATAGCTAGTAAATAAACAGTTTTGGTAAGAACCTCTTGGCCTCCAGGTGTTGGATTCTTACAAACAAAACATTTTTAAAAAGATCTTATACCTGGATGTAACTTCTTGCTGTTTTTAACAGGATTGGATAAAAATTGAAGGTGTACTAGACCTTTCTGAGTCTTGAAATCTGCCAAGTAAGTGCAGGACTTCTGAAACTAGGATCAGTTACATTTATCCTTACATTGTGCTTTGATCTTAAGGAACGTGCCTACAGGATGCTTGTTTTATGACAGAATTCATGGCAAAAAAAATTATTATCATAGATCATTTACTATGTTCAGTAAGAGATAAAACCTGCCAAATGTATTTGCAGATATTTATTTCTTTTATTTTTTTAATTTAATTTAATTTAGCGGACCATTGGTTCACTTAACAACTACAATATTCATTTAATAACCACTACCCAAAAAAAATGGTCAAAATCCATTTGGTCAGATGGGTGACCTGATTTACATCTGTCATGATTTACAGCCATGATAGGCTGGCTCTTTTATGATTGTAAATTGAGAACTCCCTGTATAATGCTAAATGAAGGGACCCTCAGGTCAGATAGCAGAAAACAACAACTTACTGAGGAAGACCTGAAGATCTTTAAAAGTCCTAATATGTTCATAATATAACTCAATGAAGGCCTTTGGGATGTGTTGCTGCTGCCATGTTGACATGAAAGGAAGGGAGGAATCCAAAGCTGCAAAGACAAAATGACTGTGGTGACCTGGAATATAAAAAACATGATCAAGCATGATCAAGAGATTCAAGGCAGTGAAGGAAGACATGACTCGACTACACATTGACTCTTCAATTGGTAAATTGAAAAGACTGGGAATGGATATTTTCAGTCAGAAAAGCATGCTGTTCAGTACTCAGGACACACACAAAAACAAAAAGGGAGTAACATTACTTCCATAGTCAGGAAGGACAGAGCAAGGACAATACTTGAGGACAATGCAGGAAATGATTAAATGATATCAATTAGGTTTCATAGAGAACCCCTTAATATCGCTTATGCTCCAAACATTGATGCAAAAGAAAAGAAGATGCATGTATGTTATGATCGAAATGGATTCTGTGATGTTTGGCTAGTCTCAAAAGCTGGCAAAAAATACTTGTTACAGATGTTCACTGTCAACTGCCAAATGAAACAGAAAAGGGGAGATAGTGGTGGGGGGGAGGAAACAAATAGAAGATATAAGAAAAATAATATATCAGCTCAGAGAAAAAGCTACCAGCCTCCTAAGACACTATAAACTTCTTACAAGAAAGGTAGCATCTAACCACAGACTAGGAAAGTACCGTATATACTCGAGTATAAGCCGATCCGAATATAAGCCGAGGCACCTAATTTTACCACAAAAACTGGGAAAAACTATTGACTCGAGTATAAGCCGAGGGTGGGAAATGAGGCAGCTACTGGTCAATGTAAAAAATAAAGATAGAGCCAAGTAAAATAACATGAATATTTATTTGAACGAAAAACAATAAAAGTGCAAAAGGGGGAAGGAGGATTCCCAGCTTTAGAAAATTTAGAACTACGCCACCTTTGGTATGACCTGAGCATAGCTCATAAAATTATCTGCTACAATGTACTTCCTATCAATGACTACTTCAGCTTCAACCACAACAATACACGAGAACACAATAGATTCAAACTTAAAAGTGAACCTCTCCAATCTAGATTGCAGAAAATGTGACTTCAGTAACAGAGTTGTTAATGCCTGAATGTGCTACCTGACTCTGGTCTCTTCCCAAAATCCCCAAAGCCTTAACCAAAGACTATCTAGTATTGACCTCACCCCATTCCTAAGAGGTCTGTAAGGCGTGCATAAGAGCACCAGCGTGCCTACCGTCCCTGTCCTAATGTTCCCTTTAGTTGTATTCCTTTTATGTATTCAATTCATGCTTATATTTATATAATTATTTAATATGTATTTGACAAAATAAAATGAATGAATGAATGAATAGAATAGAATAGAATAGAATTTTTATTGGCTAAGTGTGATTGGACACACAAGGAATGAATGAATGAATGAATGAATGAGTGAGTGAGTTACTTCAACAACATTGTCTCACAGAAATTGACAATACAACTGCAAGCATGAAAATGAGTCCTCCTTTAGCTTCCAAGGGACCAGGGTGCCTCTGAAGGTCAGTGCTCTAAGCACTAAGAACCCAGCACAAATCTAAGCCTGTATGCACACCAATAGTGAAAATACCCTGCACAGTGTCTCTTGGCAGAGAAGGTTAATTTTCATAGACGTTGGGGTGGCTCTTTTTTTTTTTGGCAGGGCAATAAGGATCTCTAATATCATTAAACCCAAGTGTGAGGAAAAGACAGCAGCTAAAATGTTAAGGCCAGTTGTGTGACCTTCTCCAATACAGTTGGCCTGGCTGTTTGCCAAAACTTAAAACACCCTCCCATCCCCCTCCTGCTAAAGCTTCTTTCTTAAAACAATTGTGGTCTTTGCCTTTCATGTCGCTCAACCTTTCACCTGCCAGGTTCCTAGCCCTTCACCCTTGACCCACTGCTGTGTTTGCTTAGCATTGTGCCAATCGACTTTAGAAGTCTGTGTGTGTGTGTGTGTGTGTGAGAGAGAGAGAGAGGGAGGAGGGAGGAGTGCAAAGGGGAAGGAGGATTCCCAGCTCTAAACAAAGGAAATCCCGGAATGCCAGCGAAAGGCGGTGCTCGCGTTCCTCCTCCCTTGCTCAAAAGCCCCAATAACCTTCACCAGCAAGGCAGACCCCACGGGAAGGAAGGGACAGGCTGACTCACGAGCATCTGGCTGAAGAGCAGCTGCTCCAGGTCGCCCAGCACGGTGAAGCACGGAGGAGAAGAAAGAATGAAAGAAGGAGGAACGGCCTCCTTTCTCTCTCTCTCTCTTCCAGCGCCACGGAACAGAAGGGGACTAGGCGCACACACACGCCCAGCTTCTGAAGCACTGAGGGAGAAGAAAGAATGAAAGAAGGGGAGGAACGGCCCCTCCTTTCTCTCTCTCTCTCTTCCAACGGGAAAACGCTCTTTCGCTTGCGGGGGAGAGGAGGGAGGGAGGGAGGGAGGTTGGCTTGCTTATTCAACCCTTCCTGGCTAGCCATCCAGCCCTTCCCAGGAGAAGGCGAGGAGTTTTGGGCGAGCGACCTTTTTGCTAGAAAGCGGCAGCTGCTGCCCCAACACCACCAGTTGGGGCGGGAGCCGGGTGAGCTGCAGTAACTCCCGCCAGGCTATGCATTGGCGCGGGGAAGCCCTGGCGGTGCAGTCCTTCTCGGCTGAGGGAGGGAGGGTTTTCCCCCCCTCTTCTCTCTCCCGTTGCGCCTGAACATCTGCCTAGCAACAATGACGACACGGGGAGAACCTTTTTTTCTACTGGTTGAGCTTGGCCAATCGCCGGCTTGCTCTGAGTTGCTGCATTGTTTGTTCACCCGGGGCGTCTCCAATTTACCAGAAAGCGGAACGCGAGTTTGAGGGTCGCGGGCGGGATGGCGCTGCGCTCTGCGCCGCCGCGAAACCACCCAAAGGCCAGAAGAAAAGGTCATTCCATCGGAGTAATGGAGCGAAGGCTCCTTCCTCTCCCGCCTTACCCATGCTGTGCGAGCCCGGCTGGGCTGCAACCCCGCCGCCGCCGCTCCTTCCTCAGCCTCCCGGGGCTCGCGCTCTAGCAGCCGCCAAGCTCAGGCCGGACTCGGCAGCTCCCCATCAGCACTCGCACGGCGCGATTCGGGCAGGAGGAGTCGGGCTCGCTCCGTGGCGGTGGTGGCGGCGGCGGCAGCGGCGCCACCGCCACAGAGCGAGCCCGACTCCTCCTGCCCGAATCGCGCCGTGCGAGTGCTGATGGGGAGCTGCCGAGTCCGGCCTGAGCTTGGCGGCTGCTAGAGCGCGAGCCCCGGGAGGCTGAGGAAGGAGCGGCGGCGGCGGGGTTGCAGCCCAGCCGGGCTCGCACAGCATGGGTAAGGCGGGGGAGGGAGGGGCCTTCGCTCCCTTACTCCGATGGAATGACCTTTTCTTCTGGCCTTGGGGGTGGCCCTCGCGGCGGCGAGCTCGCGCGGTCGGGGAAACCCTCCCTCCCTCAGCCGAGAAGGCTGGCGGCTCCCCTGCCCAGCCCTCTCACTGCACCACCAGGGCTTCCCCGCGCCAATGCACAGTCCGCCAAGTTTGCGCCATCCGCCCACCAGACACGGGAATGGGGGCCGGCCTGGGGGCGACAAATCCCGCGAGACCTCGGCGGGCCCGCTCCCCGTCCCTCCCATGGGAGTCCGTTCGGTACCCCCTCCTGTGCGGGGTTCCCGAAGACGTAGACTCGAGTATAAGCCGAGGGGACGTTTTTCAGCACAAAAAACGTGCTGAAAAACTCGGCTTATACTCGAGTATATACGGTAAATCTCAACTTCCTCCCAACACTGTTATCTACATATAATTTTTAGATTGTTTCCATCTTTAGAATGGGTGTAGGGGGTGGCGGAAACCAGGGGTGGGTTCTAATTTTTTTTTACTACCGGTTCTGTGGGTGTGGCTTATTTTGTGGGTGTGGCTTGATGGTCATGTGACTGGGTTAGAGTGGCTTGGCAGTCATGTGACTGGGTGGGCGTGGCCAATAACAATAAATAATAAAAATAATAAACAAAGTATACAAAACAATAAGAGGTACCAAAAACCAACTTTCACACTTTACACCCACACAACACAACACAGCTGACTCACACACAATTTAAAAGCAGCTGCACTTCACCCAAAATGGCCCCAGCAACAAGCAGGAACCTCACACAGCCACAAAAAGCTCAAAAATCAACTTTCACACTTTACACAAGCACACAACACAACATAACTGACACACACAATGTAAAAGCAGCTGCACCTCACCCAAAATGGCCCCTGCAACAAGCAGGAACTTCACACAGCCACAAAAAGCTCAAAAATCAACTTTCACACTTTACACACGCACACAACACAACACAACTGACACACACAATGTAAAAGCAGCTGCACCTCACCCAAAATGGCCCCTGCAACAAGCAGGAACTTCACACAGCCACAAAAAGCTCAAAAACCAACTTTCACACTTTACACACACACAACACAACACAACTGATTCACACATACACACACACAAACACAAAATGCCACATGCAGCTTTGTGAGATTTTGTGTATTTGTGTAGTTAGAGTGAAACACTACAGAAACACACCAAATCTCAGAAAGCTGCACAAATATTTTATTTTATTCTTTTATTTTATTTATATTTTTTAGATTAGGGGTCTCCAACCTTAGTAACTTTAAGGTTTGTGGACTTCAACTCCCACAAGCTTTCCTGGCTGAGGAACTCTGGGAGTTCAAGTCCACAAGGCTTAAAGTTACTAAGGTTGGAGATCCGTTTTAGATAAAAGCAGATAAATTTAAAACTTCCTTAACTTTTAATTGCTGTCCAAAAACCCAACTCCTTAAAAAAAAACCAATTAACTATTTTTAATAGCTTACTTACCCAATTGAGGCAGGCAGATTCAGTTGCTCACTGAGGAGATGGATTTTAGGCAGGCAGATTCAGTTGCTAGCTGATGCAACTGATTGCAGAAGCCGAAGGAAAGCAGGGCTTTGCAGCCCGAAAGGAACAGTAATTAGGTAAGTGGGGGAGGGGGCGATTGGGTGGGCATGGATGGGGACTGTTGTAAGAGGTTGTAAAAAAGTGATTTTAAAAGCCTGTGATGATGAGGAAACTCATCTGGATTGCCAGAGGAAAAAAAGATTTTAAAAGGCTCCTCTGATGATCCCATGAAGCTTGCCTTATGGCAGCCCAAAACCTCTTAAAAGGATTTTTTCTACAAGCTCTTTGGCTGAAGAGCTTGTAGAAAACATGTTTTTTAAAGGTTCTGGTGATCAGGCAATTCAGCTTTTTAAAACCGTTTGTTTTTACTACCTCTTTGGCCAAGGGAACCAGTTCAGGGGCATGGCCAGCTGGGCATCGTTACCGGTTCTGCGAACTTGGCCAGATTTTTGCCAGCGGTTCTTGAGAACCGGTCAGAACTGGCAGCAACCCATCACTGGCGGAAACCCTGGAAGACCATGGTCAAGTGACTATCCCTCAGGGATTGAAAATCCTACTTGGATTTCAGCAAGGATGATTTTCAACTCCTGAGCAGAGCCTCACAGGCTCTCTCCCCTCAAGTCACCCCATGCTTCTTACCTGGGTTTAACAATCTGCACAGTCGTCGTTATAAGTTAAGGACTACATTCTTTCTGAACCTTCTGTGTGGAATTTTATTTTTTTTTGAACCAAGAAAAAAAATGCTCTTCAACTCTGCTCAAGTAACCATCTCATTTATGAAACAGTAGCAGTGGTTTAGGGAAGGCGGAAAAAAAAACTTTCAAAGAACTATACAGGATATCTGAGTAATGAAATCCAAAAGCCAAAGAATGTATAAAGCAAAACCTCTTATACTCTCCTCTCATCCTTTTTCTGTATATGAGGGAGCATATCACCAGAATCAATTGTCCTTTCAAGGGCTTTCCTTTTGAATCTCTACTTGTCTGTGGGGAATAGGGAAATCATGCTTGATCTATAGCCTACTAGTTTTCAAACCTACCTCGAGTACTTGTCAAGGGAGCAGAAAGAGGATTGCCCTTCCTTAGTAGCAGACTATCTCCTTCCCAATTTATCTTCTCTCAGCATAGCCAACTCATGCTGAGATGCTAATGACATTGCTGAAGCAACCACTGATCTGGTGCCAATATCATAAAGCATAGCTATTCCGGATGATTATCAATTATAGGATTAAATAAGTCCTAAATGTTATTTTCCTTCACTACTGGTTATAATTATTACCGAACAGTACTTACCTACAAAATACATTGAGTGACTTTATATATGAAAACTGCTGCCAGGATCCTTTATGTTCTCTGTTAAAATGGAATTTAAGTCCTTCAGAATGGCAGCTTAAACATTTAAAGAACACATCAATATCTAAGAAACGTCTTCCAAAAAAAGTCAAAATTAAACTGTATGTGAATTTCAACATAAAACTTTACTTGGGCTATATTGATACTAGCCAAAATTCCTGAAAAGGAAATAATGTTTGTACTCAGTCAGTACTAATTCTTTAGCTATACCTGCCTGGCTGCTACATCCAAATTTTGGATTCTCTTAAGATCGGGAAGTAAAACTTTTCAATTCGGATTGCTTGTTTTTTTTTTATTACATAGATCTCTCATTTAATCTAAAACTCTATTTTGCTAATCAAATAAGCCAGTTTTTAAATATAAACAGTTTTTCAACTGGTCTAAAACTAACTTTTAGTTAGTTTTAGTTAGTTTAGTTAGTTTAGTTAGTTAGGAACGGGCCGCGGCGGGGGCCTTAGACCGTGTCGTGCCTTTGCGGCCTCTGACCCGGCGCAGGTCCCAACCGGCTCCTTGGTTCTCCGAGGAGTTGAGAGGGATGAAGCGCCGGAGAAGACGCCTAGAGAGTTCTTGGAGGTCTAGCCGTTCGGAGGCTGATCGGACACTAGTGAAGTCCTATACTAGGGCTTACCTAGTGGCAATGAGGGAAGCGAGGCGTAGCTACGCCTCCTCCCTCATTGCATCGGCAGATAACCGCCCAGCCGCCCTGTTTCGGGTGACTCGCTCCCTCTTACATCAGGGGGAGCGGGATGACCCGTTGCAGGGACGTGCTGAGGAGTTTAACGGTTATCTATACGATAAAATCGTTCAGCTTCGGGAGGGCCTAGACCAAGATTGCAGTGACGTGGGTGAGACGGCTGAGGGTGGTCTTGGGGACATTTTATGGGATGAGTTTGACCCTGTCGCTCCCGAGGACATGGACAGGTTGCTGGGGAGGTTGAATGCCACCACATGTTTACTGGACCCGTGCCCCTCCTGGCTGGTACTGGCCACTCAGGAGGTGACACGAGGCTGGCTCCAGGCTATTACGAGCGCTTCCTTGGTGGAGGGAGTCTTTCCGACCGCCTTGAAAGAGGCGGTGGTGAGACCCCTCCTCAAGAAGCCTTCCCTGGACCCGGCTGCTTTAGGTAATTATCGTCCGGTCTCCAACCTTCCCTTCGTGGCGAAGGTTGTAGAGAGTATGGTGGCATACCAGTTTCCCTTGCACCTGGATGAAACTGTCTATCTAGACCCGTTCCAGTCCGGCTTCCGGCCCAGTTACAGCACTGAGACGGCTTTGGTCGCGTTGGTGGATGATCTCTGGAGGGCCAGGGATAGAGGATGCTCCTCTGCCCTGGTCCTATTAGACCTCTCAGCGGCTTTTGATACCATCGACCATGGTATCCTGCTGCGCCGGTTGGAGGGATTGGGAGTGGGAGGCACCGTTTATCGGTGGTTCTCCTCCTATCTCTCCGATCGGTTGCAGACGGTGTTGACAGGGGGGCAGAGGTCGGCTCCGAGACACCTCACTTGTGGGGTGCCGCAGGGGTCGATCCTCTCGCCCCTTCTGTTCAACATCTATATGAAGCCGCTGGGTGAGATCATCAGTGGCTTCGGTGTGAGGTACCAGCTGTACGCTGATGACACCCAGCTGTACTTTTCCACACCGGGCCACCCCAACGGTTATCAAGTGTTGTCCCGGTGCTTGGAAGCCGTACGGGTCTGGATGGGGAGAAACAGGCTCAGGCTCAATCCCTCCAAGACAGAGTGGCTGTGGATGCCGGCATCTCGGTACAGTCAGCTGAGTCTTCGGCTGACTGTCGGGGGCGAGTCATTGGCCCCGATGGAACGGGTGCGCAACTTGGGCGTCCTCCTGGATGAATGGCTGTCTTTTGAAGATCACTTGACGGCCGTCTCCAGGAGAGCTTTTTACCAGGTTCGCCTGGTGCGCCAGTTGCGCCCCTTTCTAGACCGGGATGCCCTGTGCACGGTCACTCATGCCCTCGTGACGTCTCGCCTGGATTACTGCAATGCTCTCTACATGGGGCTCCCCTTGAAGGGCATCCGGAGGCTTCAGTTAGTCCAGAATGCAGCTGCGCGGGTGATAGAGGGGAGCCCTCGTGGCTCCCGTGTGACACCTATCCTGCGCAGACTGCACTGGCTGCCTGTGGCCTTCCGGGTGCGCTTCAAGGTTTTGGTGAACATCTTCAAAGCGCTCCATGGCATAGGGCCGGGTTACTTACGGGACCGCCTACTGCTACCGGATACCTCTCACCGACCGTGCGCTCACAGAGAGGGACTCCTCAGGGTGCCGTCAGCGAGACAGTGTCGTCTGGCGACACCCAGGGGAAGGGCCTTCTCTGTGGGGGCTCCCACCCTCTGGAACGAACTCCCCCCAGGACTTCGTCAACTTCCGGACCTCCGAACCTTCCGTCACGAGCTTAAAACACATTTATTCATCTGCGCAGGACTGGATTAGTTTTTAAATTCGTGGGTTTTTAAGGGGTTTTGAATGGGTTTTGAATGGGTTTTGAATGGGTTTTATTATTTGCTAAATTTTAATTGCGGCCAAATTGAATAAGTTTTTTAGTGGTATTTTAATAGTATTTATTTTGTAATAGTACTGTTTATTTTATCTGGCTGTAAACCGCCCTGAGTCCTTCGGGAGAAGGGCGGTATAAAAATTTAAATAATAAATAAATAAATAAATAAATAAACTTAATATTTGTTTTAAACTAAGCTGATATTGAAAGATAAAGTGAAATGGTTTTTCTAATGGGATATTTCCTACTTTCTTTGATTTTTATTTTATGTTATTCTATATATTTCACTATAGCCTATGTGGCTCAGAGGCTAGGACATTGAGCTTCTCGATCGGAAGGTCAGCAGTTCAGCGGTTCGAATCCCTAGTGCTGCCGTGTAATGGGGTGAGCTCCCGTTACTTGTCCCAGCTTCTGCCAACCTAGCAGTTTCGAAAGCACGTAAAAATGCAAGTAGAAAAAATAGGCACCACCTTTGGTGGGAAGGTAACAGCATTCTGTGCGCCTTTGGCGTTGAGTCATGGCGACCACATGACCACAGAGACGTCTTCGGACAGCGCTGGCTCTTTGGCTTTGAAACGGAGATGAGCACTGCCCCCTAGAGTCGGGAATGACTAGCACGTATGTGCAAGGGGAACCTTTACCTTTACCTTATATATTTCACTATGCACTATTTATATGTTTTTATGTTGTAATTTGTGACCTTTTGTCTTTTTTATTTCTTTTCTTCTTTTTTTAAAATAAGTAAAATAAGAATTTCTTCTGAGTTTTATGTTTCTGAACATGCTGGGCTAGCAAGGGTGATTCCTTTGCATTCTGAAATCATTCAAAAGCCACTATTATGGAAAACTTTTCCCTTCCAAAGTTTAACCACCCAGAAACATATGAGAGAGAATGTCACATTTCTGTTGAAAATTAATACAGATGTATTCATCGTCTCCGCCCTCTAATTTTTGTTTTATGTATTGCAGTATACATATATTTTGAATTTTGGGGGATAGTATTTACGTTACTTATTAATTGAGAATTCCAAAATTGATGAATCTTCTCATTGTTGATAGCCCACCTAAAAATCTACAGACCTCTCTTTGTAAAATGGCATGTGAAACTTTCTTGGAAGCCTAGGAGCAAATACACATAAAAACACTGTGTCCCTTGGAGTTGGGCTGTTAATAAATTCAAACAAATAACAATGATAATAACAATACCGATTAAAATCTTCAGGTCAGCCTTATATGTTTGCATGTGTTGTAAATGTGCAAGTCATTTTACACGCTTTGCAGGAAAAAAAATGTGAGGAGAATGTAGCACAGATGTGAAAATAATATGTAGATTCATATTCCAGTTTCAAAGTTTGAAAGGATTCCACGTACATTACTATAATGGGGTCAATATTAACTCCACTTGCTAATGGATTTCAGAGTCCATGGTCTGCTCTCCAGCTTCAGGGTGGTAAGCAGCTAAAAAGCTTGTTAATTTGTGAGGGAGGAGAGGAGGGACGGAAGTGTTTAACCTTATACTCCCATGCATTTTCACCAAGTAGAAGACGGTCTGATGATGTAGTTTTCTTGCTCAATGATTTCGAATATTTTTTAAAGAAAAGTTTTATACGCATAGTATTTTGTCTATTCTCTTTGAAGTTGATCAATGATTTCATAGATTTTTATGTGTCTTCAGGTGCTTGAGCCATTAGATCAACTATTTAAAAAACCTTAATTAAAATTATACAGATCTAAACTATGCTATATCTCAGATCTTTCTCCACTACTTTCTCGGCTGTTGTAACATTGATTTATTAGCATTATTTTTTTGCAACTTGGATTTCAATAATAAGAACCGTATCACATATGGCAAAGATTTTTCAACAAGCTATAAACTTCTGTTCACCAGCATTTATGGTAATCCTTCCAGTAAAGCAATAGCTAATTTCTAACAAGACCTTGGCATGAAGATTAACTATCTGTCTTCTCAGAATTTTATGGGAAATATAAAATTAATGACTACAATATTGAAAAATCCTTTTTTATACCAGTCCAAGTTACACATCATTTCATCATTTCATCATCTATGATATGCAAACAGCCATATTAAATATAGCTGCAAACACTTTTGTTATCCAGAATCCATACTCTTGTGGTTTATTGCAACAAGAAATATGGTTTTTGCCATCCAAAGACAGACACTAATAAGTTAGGGAAACTGCCTTTCTCAAACACTCTTTATGTACTCTACAGCTTTTGTGCTTTTCACAAGCTAATACTTCACATTTTTCTTGCCTTATCCTGTCACCATTAGTGGGCAGCTGGACACTTTGAGAAAGTACACAAGCAGAAATGAAGCCCTGCTTGTCCTCATACAGTATTCAAAAAAGTGACATGTCAGCCAACTTTCTCTTATTCTTATCCAAAGTCACTTGCTCCCTGTTACTCTTCTCCTATACCTCATCCAATGCCATATGGATCTGCAGTCATTACATTGACAACTCTTTTGTTTATTCCTTTAATTACACCAAATGCAGAATATCCTGCCATTTTCACAAAAGTTCAATGCCATGTGCCTTCATTATATTTTATTACTTCTGATCCACTATTTAATGATATGAAAATGTTATCTAAAATACTCTCCTCCCCCAATGCTAACAATATAATAAACTATACATATCAGGGATTATCTTGGGTGCCCATTGTTGTTAAGCAATTAAGCAGCTCAGCGGTGAAATGTAAAATTTGTTACTACCAGTTCTGTGGGCATGGCTTGGTGGGGGTGTGTGTGTAATGTGACTGGGTGGGCGTGGCCACCTTTTTTTAAAAGCATTTTTTCTACAACCTCTTCAACTGAAGAGGTTGTAAAAAAATGCTTTTAAAAGCCTCTGATGATCAGGCAACTCAGCTGGGATCTCCAGAGGAACATTTTAAAAACATTTTTTCTACAACCTCTTTGGCCGAAGAGGTTGTAAAAAAATGCTTTTAAAAGCCTCTGATAATCCCAGCTGAGCTGCACGATCATCAGAGGCTTTTTTTTTTACTTTAAAAGTATTTTTTTCGGCCGAAGAAAAAATGCTTTTAAAAGGCTCAGCTGGGCATGGGGGAGGGCAGGGATTTTTGCTACCAGTTGTCTGAACCACCCACCACTATCGCTATCGGATCAGGCGATCCGGTCCGAACCAGGAGCATTTCACCCCTGAAGTAGCTGTGAACAAGAGATATAAGGGTGAATCTTAAATTTCCATCCAGTAAAATGTGCCACTTCAGTTCAGGCATCTAGGTAGTTTTTGGAGATACATATTTTTTTCCCTTTCTTTTGTTAAAATCATAAACAGTTTGTGCACCCAACTAGTTTTTATAAAAAATAGTGTTTGTTTCATTTTCCTTGAAATGGATAGCATTGACTTTTATAAATATAATATTCTCATTACTTTTTAGGACATGTTTTCCCAATAAAAAACTCATATGTTCTTCATCATTACTACCACCACCGCTACCATCTCATTCTCCCTATTTTTCTATTGGGTCACTTCTTACTTAATTCATGTTATAAACTACAGCAGGGATGTCAAACTCGCGGCCCATGGAGCAGATGCGTCATGCGCTGGCCATGCTCACCCTGGTTTAGCGAAGGGGGGAAGTCACGATACGTCACATGATGACATGATGCCACAAGTTTGACACCCCTGAACTACAGTGATCTTGCTGGCAAAATACTCTGCATCTATCAATTAAAATTAGAACGGACTCTCTGAAATATAAATTAAATTGATAAACTGCTTCTATCAGCTTCACAAAAATAAAAGACACCAAGAAAAATTTCTCCCTGATCTCTATTTAAGATCTTCTTGATTGACCTAACATTAACAATAATTTTAGTCAAGGAAAGAACAACATTAACTTCTCAGGCAATTGTTTTCTTTCTACTTGAAAACATTTTACTTTGTTTGTTTGAGTGCAAGCATTGCTCATCCTTTTAGCCTACTTTGATTAACACTTGGCAAGACTGCCAAGTACTACAAAACATTGATCTAACAGTGGAGTTCATGAACAAACATACATCAGGCACGTGACAGCCCCTCCCCCCCACAAAAAAAACAATTCAAAAAGAAAAACTGAAAGTATACTTCTTACATGCTGTTATATATTCTTCTTGAATAAAGTTCTTAGGATGTTGTACATATAGACAACTATAACAGATAGGAAAATTCAAAAGCCAGGTGTTCTGAGTCCCTTGAAAGTGTACTTTCTGAATGCTTCCTGCCATGTATGTTGGCTCAGAGATGCTAGACAGCAATCCTCCGATGCTGGGGTTTCCTTTGATGTGTTTTTTTCTTGACACTTTATTCATCAAGGCACTGATTGTCTCCGGGAAGTTGGTCTTGCATTTACTTGTAGTCATCAGTCAGAATAATTCTTCAATCAGTCAAAAACAGGAGGAATGTTACAATCTAGCTTGGGTAGGAGCACAATAATACTGAACCAGAGATTCTTGATGCTCCTCATTTTGCTGTTGCACTGTCATTTGTTTCCTGCTGCTACCTCAAGCAACAACATCTGATACTCACAATCATAATCTCTTTGCATATTTTTTATACCTCCAGATTTGTCATTTCCTCTTGTGGAAAATGTATTTCAGGCAATATCGTCACAGATGAGCTACTCCAAGTCATGCTAGGATAATTGTTACCAATCCACTGTCAGAAACAAGCCTATTCAATTATATCTCATACAACATTAATGGTGATTATTAGGGGTCAGTATTAAAACCAATGACTCTTCCGTGTACATGTCATTCAGGCTCTTCAGGCTCTGTCAAGAAAGGTAAAAGAGTTGAATAATCAGGAGCAATTGTCAGATGTTGACAGATGTTTCTCAGCAACAATTTTGCCCACAGTCATAACCCAACCTCTTATGATATTTCTTGAGTGTTAATTGTGTTCATTCTTTGTTCAACATACCATATAATGTTTATAGTGATCTGCATTAAGCAGCTACTGTGAGCACACCAATCAAAATCAGTCTGAAAAAATTATTTGTGAAAGAACTTCTGCCCAAGAATTTATATATTATATGTTTATATATTATTTCCTCTACTGTACTTTGTATTCCAGTAATTGCTTACTTAAATACTTAAACTATTGCAAATGTAGACTATAAATATTGAAAATGTTAAGGGAGAAGGAAGGACATTTGAAATGTATAAGATGGGGAAACTGCAGAATTATTTTCTTCTTTGTATTTTGTAATATTTTTCTCATAACTTGCTTGATGGTTTTTCTCTCCTTAAATGGAAAATGTCTCCCCTGAGACTCAAGTAGTACCTTACCTTTTTATATTGCATACATTCATTAAAAACTTTCTATTTTATCAGGCTTCTAACTTCCTCAGATTGGTTGTGAGTGTCCACTTGTAAATTTGTTAGCACATTTTTTTTGTATAGTGTGCTGATTTTCTTTGTCTAATTTTTGTTCTTTGTATAGTTGGAGTGGTTAACAAAACATTGTGCATGCAAGTACACATCATTAATATTATGATGGTTTGACTGCATGGAAATAAATTATTCTGTAGATTATTGATTGTTGATTAATTGGTTTATTTAGTGATTGATTTGCTATGAGAAAAGAACTATAATGATAAGGTGGGCTGTTGATGGCTAAAAATGTAGAATAAATGAAGTCATCCTAGAGATCAAAGTGCCTCCAAGAGGGAACTTGGATGAGTTGTGATGGCACAGTTGTTAGAATGCAATACTGCAGGCTACTTCTGTTGACCACTGGCTGCCAGCAGTTTGGCAGTTCAAATCTCACCAGGCTCAAGGTTGACTCAGCCTTCCATCCTTCCAAGGTCAGTAAAATGAGGACTCAGATTCTGGGGAGCAATATGCTGACTCTGTAAACTGCTTAGAGAGGGATGTAAAGCACTATGAAGTGGTATATAAGTCTAATTGCTATTGCTATCTCAGAGTATGCCCAGAGTCCCACTATGCCCAGACTTCTAGAGAGATGGGTAGAAATAACTAGTGATCTCTTTATTTATATATTTTTATATGTAAATAAAAACAATATGAATATGATATCTTGCTACGTAAGGAAGAAATCAGAGGAAAATTCAGACCCAAATTTATTTGTGTAGAAGCAAAGGGAGGAGTGCACTAAGGATTGAATATCCAAACAATGCTGTATTTTCTTTCCCATTCTCTCCAGCATTGAGGAATCCACTTGAAATTATGTTGATTTAAAAAGTGCTTTATGCCTCTAGTGCCCTGCATGAAATATGAAAACAAGGGCATTTCCACACTTATAAATAAATAATGAGAGAACATCAGCAAAATTACTATTGATTAGCCGTTGGCACCTTAGTTACTGCCCTCATTCAGATGCTTGAGCACAAGGAAGGGGATGTTTCTGTCCTTCATCAGAATTTCTCTGTCAACATGCAGCAGTATTTCAAATTGTCTAATCTGGAGAAAGCTCCCTATGAAACTCAAGTATTGCTGAGTTACAACTCCTAGGACGCTAGGAAGCACTCTCAGTGGTGAGGGATGTTAGAAATAATTCGTTTAATATTTGAACTGCTACAGATTACTTTTCCTTACAAACTTTTGCTTCTATGTTCATATCAATGCAATGCATTGATATGAATTTTATAAACTGTGTGTCCAGTGCTGGTTAGATGCTCTTTGACTCTGCTTTCATCCTTCCATCTCTTGTGGCCTTTCTGCATCTCAAAATTACCAACCAACCTAATGCATGCAAAAAGATATTGCAAACAAAAAAAATCTTCAATAAAACTGTACATATAATTGCATTGGCAGCATTCCTTTTTTTTCCGTACAAAATGTACTGATGAACAGACATGAATACAGACTTCAGCAAAATCTTGATGGTCTTATCTTGCCATCACTTTGTTCATTTATGTACCATCACATAACTCTTTTAGCTGGTTTTATTCAAATTCTTGGGTACCTAGGTGATTAAAACAGTAAGTAAAGAATTGAAGGTTGCAGCAAATTAAGCATTATATTAAGATTTATTTATTCGAAATAAATCCTAGAGATCTGTGTGAATTTGGACATTATTAACCCACGCAAAGAGAAGAAGGAATCTTGGCCCATTCTGACTGCTCACAGTAGTCAAGACTTCTTTAATATCTGTAATATATATCATGCTGGGCTGAATATAAATAAAACTACTAATTTTAGAGGGGTCTTGGTTGTGTGACATCACAATCCATGTTCAGTTGAGTTTACATATGTATAATGAATGTATATGTTTGTGTGTATACACATATGTATAGACACACTCACACACATATATAATGTATATACTCTGAATATGGTAGAATGTATATATAACATCTACATTCTGACAAACCAGTTACACTCAGTGGTGGGATTCAAGTAATTTAACAACCGGTTCTCTGCCCTAATGATTTCTTCCAGCAACCAGTTCACCAAACGGCTCAGAAAGTTAACAACCGGTTCTCCCGAAGTGGTGCAAACCGGCTGATTCCCACCACTGGTTACACTGGACAACAAAAGTTTTGTTTCCTGGATATTTTTGAGTATTTCCTATAGATTTTTGGCTCTTAATCACGAATATAACTTGCAGTTTAACCTATCACATGCCATCCTATAGAAATGTTCAGTTTTTGCTATTTTTCCCTTGCATTGTAAGTTGCTTTGTGTAGCTCATGCATATCCAGGCATATTGCATAACATCTGTGGAACTGGCACAGTTTGGGCATATCTGGGCATCCTTAGACTGGATGGATGCTGCCTGGAAAGGATATAAAAACATTCACATGCACAAAATGCTACTCATTTTGTGGATATCAGTTTCCATCAGGGTGAAATGTAAAACTAGTTACTATCGGTTCTGTGGGCGTGGCTTGGGGGGTAATGTGACTGGGTGGGTGTGGCCAACTTTTTTTTTTACTTTTAAAAGCATTTTTTATACAACCTCTTCAGCCGAAGAGGTAAAAAATGCCTTTAAAAGCCTGTGATGATCAGGCAACTCAGCTGGGATCTCCAGAGGAGCCTTTTAAAAGATTTTTCTACAACTTCTTCGGCCGAAGAGGATGTAAAAAAAATGCTTTTAAAAGGTTCTGACAATCTCAGCTGAGCCGCGTGATCATCAGAGTTTTTTTAAAAAAAACTTTTAAAAGCATTTTTTCAGCCGAAGAAAAAATGCTTTTAAAAGTTTAAAAAAAAAAACCTCTGATGATCGCACGGCTCAGCTGGGGCCGGGGGGAGGGCAGGGATTTTTGCTACCGGTTCTCCAAACCACCCGCTGCCATCACTACCAGATCAGGAGATCCGGTCCAAACCGGGAGCATTTCACCCCTGGTTTCCATGTGTTTTGATGTGATTGTTTCAAGACGTAGCATTGTCTATGTACATGTAATTTACATAACATAATAAGTAACAAGTAAACCAGTTATAGATGGTTCGTGACAGTGTTGGAACAGCCACATTCTGCTACATTTGTGGTAACTACAATCCTCAAAGACCAACCATGATGGAGTTTGTTAAAAAAAACATATGAACTGTACCTTGTAAGATTGGTAATCAAGACAAGGCCTGGGCTCCTCAGAGTTGCTATGCAAAATGTGCTGTTCATCTTAGAGCTCAGCTCAAAGGAACTCAGAAATCAATGCCATTTGCCTTCCTGATCATAGCTGAATGATCACATGACAGACTGCTTTTTTTCTTTCTGACTAATGTTGCTGGTTTCTCTGCTAAAAGTGAGAAATCTATTAATTACCCCAATCCACCTTCAGCCATAAGACCAATGCTACATGACGACAATCTGCCAGTACCGAAGCCTTCAAAGAAATGCATAAGAGCACAAACGTGCCTACCATTCCTGTCCTATTGTTCTTTTCATACATATATATATATGTGTGTGTGTGTGTGTGATTTCTGAGGTTTTCGTGGGTGTTTGTATGTAGGTCTTTGGTTATTCGGGTTTTCTCCCGCGTAAAATTGGCCAGAAGCACGAAGCTGAAGCCTGAAGATGACGAATGAGACTTCGTCGAAACGTCACCAAGACACTTCCAATTTTACGCGGGAGAAAACCCGAATAACCAAAGACCTACATATATATATATATGTTTATACTTCCTTGTTTCTCCTCATATATATGTTTATATATTATATAAACTTTTTGTGTGATGCTTGTGTATATTGTTATGACAAAATTAAATAAATAAATAAATAAATAAAATGGAGCTTAGACAAAATAGACGAAGATTCTGCAATGCACCAGCCAGGCACGGATTGTGACAAGGATCTGGATTTTGAACTCTGTCTGGTAAGCCTCCTCTCACAACACAATCAGGTGCAATCAGTAATGAATGTGGTGCAAAGTTTCCCCAGGACATTGCCACAATGGAAAATCAGTATCCGGGCATTTGGAATCCGTCAGTGCATCCATCCATCAATGCTAGATGACTATTGTTGGACATCGCAGCGAGATGCATGGGACAGTAAGCAGAGAATGAAAATCAGCAGCAAAACACTTCTGGCCAGGTTGAACTCATCCAGAAACGTTATGCGATTAAACACATTATAGTTACTAAATGTTCATTTCATATTGCTCAAGATTCCTACCTCATACAGTCATTCTTAAATTGTATTTGTGTTCAGTTTGAAGGATCTATAACAATCACCAAAATTTTCAGTAAGCAAAATTTGAAGAAAAAAAATTGTTGTCCAGTGTTATCAGTTGCATGCACTGATAATTTCTGAACAGATCTGTTTAAAATAGAATTTAGGAATGGAGCAAAGGCTCAAGGCGGGGGTGGAATGAATCTACAGAACTGAGAAATCTCTATTTATTTGTTTATTTATTGATTTATTATATCCCACGTTTATTATTTTTTTATAAACAACTCGAGATGGTGAATGTATCTAATACACTTTCTTCCTCTCATTTTCCAAACCCTGTGAGATGAGCTGACCTGAGAGAGAATCACTGGTCTAAGGTAACCATCCTGCTTTTATAGCTAAACGACACTAGAATTCACAGTCTCCCAGTTTCTAGCTTGGTGCCCTAACCACTAAATCAACCTGGTTCTCTTAAACAGTTTTGCCACAGGGGTAAAATCCGACCGGTTGGGACCGGTTCGAACAAACCGGTAGGGACAATTAACATCGGTTTGCTGAACCAGGAGCAATCACCCCTGGTTGACTCCGCCCATAGTTGCCCATGGTCACCCACTCAAATTCACCTCTTCCAGCTCGCTCACCGCTTCCAGCTGCTCGGCCCATCTACCCCCACCCTGTATAGGTTCCCTTCGCCACACAGCCCACTACTTGCCTCACCAATCGCCTTGCCCACTCAGCTCACCAAAAGTAAACAATGCATGCTGCCCACTTGCCCTTTGCCTTGGATCAGGGCCCGGGGTCCAGGGACACATCATTCCCTGAGGCCCCGGAACCGCCATCCACTTGCTTCCTGCCTCAACCAGGGGAGGGAATGCACCATTCCCCGGCTCCGGCCTTGCCCTGGAGCTGCCGCCCACTCGCCTCCTTACCTTCCTCCTGTGGTTGGCTGCCAGGGAAGGCAAATCAGGACTGAGCCATTGCCACTGGGCTGCCTCCCAGCCCACATCTTGCCCCTCCCCCTCACTTTTTATGAGATGCCTGCAGCTGCAGCCTCTTTTTTTTCATGTGCATAGAGGTGTTTCTTATGCCGAAAGATGCAGCGGCTGTAGGCTTCTTGCAGCAAAAGTTACCAGAGCTGCTCCTCTTCTTGAATGTGCCACTGCCATCGCTGTCCTGGCCATGCACTGGCCATGCACGTGCACACCATTTATTTATTCATTCATCATTCAGCAGCAGCAGCAGCAGCAGCAGCAGCAGGCAATGGTGTGTGCGGCCAGCACACGGAACAGGGCGGTGATGGTGGTGGCATGTTCAAGAAGGGGAGCAGCTCAAGTAACTTTTGCTGCAAGAAGCCTGCAGCCGCTTCATCTTTTGGCATAAGAATTGCCTCCAGACGCACTGAAAAAAAGAGGCTGCGGCTGCAGGCATCTCGCGACAAAAGAAAATAGGCAGAATAGAAATTTAAAAAAATCTCCTACTGGGTTCTGTGGGCATGGCTTGGGGGTCATGTGACTAAGTGGGTCTGGCTGTGGCCCCACCAAGCCACAGCCACAGAACCAGTAGGATTTTTTTTTATTTCACCACTGCTTTGCCAAAAGTACTTTTTGATTCTCTTGTCATTATTGTCAAAACAATTGCACCCAATGTTTAGCATTTATTTGCTGCCAGTGCCAACTCATGAAGGGTGGTATAGTTCAACATGTTTGGATGACACAGGCTGGGAAGGATTGACAGGTAGTATCATTAATAATTCCAGGATAGTTGTGGTGCAATTAGAGATAAACCATCTCATAAACGTTTTCTATGAGGAATTTGCACATTGCTGAGCATAGTAATGATTGAGAAGTGTTCAAATTCCACACCTAGAATGTTCAAGTCTTCATTTTTGTTCAGAAATAATCTATACAGTAATTTAAATAACTATCTGAATTTTCTTTATCCCCCATGAATTCAGTGGAGTAGGAAAAAGAACTTCAAAAAGGAAATTCAGGACTATAAAATACATTTTACAATACTACGTCCACACTGGTATAAATGACAATCCAATTACATCCAAATCACCCATGTATATTTTCAAACTCAGATCACACAACCCACAGTTCAACTATGAGATCTAGCAATGATAAGAGGAGTAAAATGTTATTTAAATGTAGTAATGGATTCATTCCCAAAGGGTGAATCTATTCTGCAAAATTCTGCCCATTTAGTGAAAAAGTAAAAAAAAAAGAAGAAGAAGAAGAAGAAGATTGTATTGTAAATCAATCAGTCTGACTGAGTAACATCTCTATGACAGTATGCATTTGCCACTGGTCTGCCTTCCAATAATTATCCGCTTTAGTGCAGGGGTGGGCGATTAATTTTCCCAAGGGGCCACATGCAAAATTGGAACTATTGTGGAGGGTCAAATCAATAGGGCAGCCAGCACTGCAGTCTCTGTCACTGCTGCAGCCCCTATCACCATGGTCCAACCCCTGCCATCATCATCAACATCATCATCATCATCATCATCATCGAGTTGGAAGGGACCTTGGAGGTTTTCTAGTCCAACCCCCTGCCCAGGCAGGGAACCCTACACCACTTCAGACAAATGGTTATCCAACATTTTCTTAAAAATTTCCAGTGTTGGAGCATTCACAACTTCTGCAGGCAAGTTGTTCCACTCATTAATTGTTCTAACTGTCAGGAAATTTCTCCTTAGTTCTGAGTTGCTTCTCTCCTTGATTAGTTTCCACCCATTGCTTCTTGTTCTGCCCTCAGGTGCTTTGGAAAATAGTTTGACTCCCTCTTCTTTGTGGCAACCCCTGAGATATTGGAACACTGATATCATGTCTCCCCTAATCCTTCTTTTCATTAAAACTAGACATACCCAGTTCCTGCAACCATTCTTTATATGTTTTAGCCTCCAGTCCCCTAATCATCTTTGTAGCTCTTCTCTGCACTCTTTCTAGAGTCTCAACATCTTTTTTACATCGTGGCGACCAAAACTGAGTGCAGTATTCCAAGTGTGGCCTTACCAAGGCATTATAAAGTGGTATTAACACTTCACGTGTTCTTTATTCTATCCCTCTGTTTATGCAGCCCAGAACTGTGTTGGCTTTTTTGGCAGCTACTGCATATTGCTGGCCCATGAGATGCACAGGAACAGCCAAAAAGCCAGATGTATCCCATGGGCCATAAAATGCCTAAGTCTACTTTAGTGAAAGATGGGGCTTCTGAGGGTTTGATGAAAAAGTCAAGATGGCGGCTATGACAATGTCATCAAAGCTCCATGTGCTTTTATGTGGTACTTCTTATGTCAATTTAAAGTGTACAAAGGCTATGGTAAAATATCAACAATAGCAAAAAAAAATAACCAGTTTCACAGCCAAAAGCCTTTAATAGCATTTTATAGGAGATAAGGCCTCTCTTTCAGGAATTCTGTAGTTTCCTTCTGTGCATGTCTGGCTCAAACTTCAATTGTGAGAAGAAAAATAATTCCACGAAAACATTGCTCTTTGTTCTAGCACCTATTAACTTATGAGGCAAACTTTCATGGCAAAATATTCCTGAGTACTTAGAGACTTCTCTCAGCAGAACATAAAATAATCTTAAAGTATAATAATTAATTTTTTTGTGTGCATTTTGAGGTAAGAAAAGAACACAATAGGCAGTTACTACTTGCAAAACAAAATCAATGGCTGCTCAAAATGTTGAGTGTGGCAGCAATGACTAGAGAGTCAAGAAAGGAAGCTACAGATCCAAGAAGCATTTTCCTTTTACATATGTGAGGATATGGATCACCTGTGAAGTCAGGGAACATTTTCAATATGAATCCAAACAGTTTATATGCCATCTTTCTTAAACAAAGAATGTCAACTCAGATTCAAAGATCTGCTTTTTGAAATTTGCCTTCTCACTCTAACCTCTCTGAAGCTCTGAAAAAAAGTACATCAAGTAACAAAGGATTCAATTCTTTCTGTTGAAAAATGCAGACCGATGCAGAACCTCCTCATCAAAGTTTTCTTCTGTCATTCATTCATTCATTTCACATTTAACATTTAAGAAAGTTTATACAAGTGAACAGGGTGATTCACAAAAATGTGAAATAGGGGAATTGAGAGTGTGATTAAGTGTGGAGAGACTAGAGATTATAATTTAGGAATTATTTTAGATTATGATTGTTAGTTTTGATACCCTGCATTTTGTTCTGGGAAGTCGGGGTGGGGGCGGGGGTATGGGGAGGGAATTGGGGGTTGAGGCTAGAGATGGAGTGATGGTGAATGTACAGGGATTATTGAAGATGTATAAATATAATTAATGTAGGGTCGGGTCTGCCCAGTTACCATTTTAGAACGGTGGGGAGGGAGAAAAGAGAGAGTAGGAGGTAGGAAAGAGGAGAAGAGGAAGGAAGAGGGGTAGAAGAGGGAGAAGGAAGGTGGAGGGTGGAGGGAGGAGGGAGGAGAGGATGTAGATAAGAGAAGGAGAGGAAGGTTTGGATAGTAAAAGAAGGTAGAAGAGGGGAGTGTTAAAAAGGGGGGTGGTGACTGGGCAGGCCTGACTAAATGTATATAACTGTACATTGAGTGAATTGTTTGACATGATTGTAAAAATAAAACTTTTTTACTAAAAAAAATAAATGCTGTGAAATAAATTGGCCAAAGTACAGAAGGGGACAAGCAGGTAGGGATAGTGAAGAAAGGAGAGGCTGCATTCTTAAGTCTTCTGATTTAAAACTTTGCCAAAAACTATACTAAGCTATTTGATTAAAATCTCTATGTTTATACTAGTCAAGCCAAATGTCTGAGAGATGTCAGAAAAAAGGTCTGATTAGACTGCTTGAATTTCTGCGGTGGCTTTCACACATCCCTTACTTCTGCCAAAAAAGAAATTATAATAAAATCTGGAGTCTCTCTTCAGTTAATAAAACTCTGAGCAATGTTGTGGATAATAAAAAGAGAGTCGGATTCTGCCTTATAATGGAAGGTAACAAAGCTGCCGCTTCAGAAACTGGGCTAGGATCAAGAAAATATTCCCAGCCTCTCAGTCCACTTCCCCATAGATCAGCAGTCATGTCTCTGCAGCATCTGCAGGGCCTCTCTGTGGAGCAAGAGATAAGACAGAGATTCAGCTCTCTGACTGGCTTCCATCTCTAATGCATTGCTCTGCAAAGTGTTGAAAACAAAGTGGACACTGTCAGGCTCCTCTTCTCAGTCCCCATTTGGAGTAATGAGGAACAGGGTATTTTCTGGCTAAGCAATTTGTAACACCATTATTGTGCCACCTGCATTGTTTGCCAGTTTGCTATACTGTAAAGTATTAGAATTTGAAGCCCTTTATGTCATGGGTCCATGCTACCTAAGGAACTGTCAATAGGATCAGTCCGCCCCACTCATTCTGGCAGAAGGACCGTGCTGTAGACTCATCAGCCAAATAGTTTCAGCAGGAAAGGAGCCTTTCCTTCATGTAGCTCCTGCCCTTTGGAATATCTTGCCCCATGAGGTGAGATTTACCTGCACCTTCTTGGCCTTCTGAAAGAGCCTGAAACCTGGCTCTGCCATCTAGCTTGGTCTAGGGAGGTGGTTATCAGATTAGGAGAAGATCCCATCCTGTTTATCCAATCTTTTGCTAACTTTTAATATTTTAATATTAATGCCTAATGTTTTTAACTTTCTAATTGTTTTTTATAACATTGTAAACCATCCAGAGTTGCTTGACAGTAACATGGACAGCATTTTAATAAATAAATAATAAGTACAATGATCATATGTCCTTTATCATAAAAGCTAATCCTTTATTTCATGAAACATGTCCATTAGATTTATTTAATAGTTTAAATTGTTGGTTTTAATTGTATATATCTTGTGCTTTAGTTTTGGCTGTACACCGCCCTGAGTCCTTTGGGAGAAGGGCGGTATAAAAATTTAATAAATAAATAAAATTATCTTGGTTTTGCTCTTAAATTTTCCTTGGTATAACAAAATTGTCAATATAAACTCTTTTTTTGTCCTTATGAAATTCTTTGTGTTATGCCCCCTTTACAGGTTTGTCCTCTATTTTTTTTCCAAGAAAACATGGTCGCTTTATGGATAAGTCATACAGCAGACAATATGCTTCAGCACAGAAGCTGAGCATAGACCTGGTAGGTTTTTATTTTATTTTATTTTATTTTATTTTATTTATTTATTTATTTATTTATTTATTTATTTATTTATTTTGTCACAACAGTATATATAAGCATAAGCATGAAATAACTATACAACATATAAGCATATATATAAGTATAAGCACTAAATAATTACACGAGTTGGATACAATCAAGGGGAACATTAGGACAGGAATGGTAGGCACGCTGGTGCTCTTATGCACGCCCCTTACAGACTTCTTAGGAATGGGGTGAGATCAATAGTAGATAGTCTTTGGTTAAAGCTTTGGGGATTTTGGGAAGAGACCACAGAGTCAGGTAGTGCATTCCAGGTATTAACAACTCTGTTACTGAAGTCATATTTTCTGCAATCAAGATTGGAGCAGTTCACATTAAGCTTAAATCTATTGTGTGCTCGTGTATTGTTGCGATTGAAGCTGAAGTAATCTTCAACAGGAAGGACATTGTAACCGATTATTCTATGAGTTAAACTCAGGTCATGCCGAAGGCGGCGGAGTTCTAAATTTTCTAAGCCCAGGATTTCAAGTCTGGTGGCATAAGGTTTTTTGTTGTATTCAGAGGAGTGGAGAACTCTTTTTGTTAAATATTTCTGGACACGCTCAATTATATTAATGTCAGAAATGAGGTGTGGGTTCCAGACAGGCGAGCTGTATTCAAGAATTGGTCTTGCAAATGTTTTGTGTGCTCTGGTTAGTAGTGTAATATTTCTGGAGAAGAAGCTGAGCAAGATTAAGTTTACAACTCTTAAAGCCCTTTTTGCGATGTAGTTGCAGTGGGCTTTGGCACTTAAATCATTTTATATGAAAACTCCAAGGTCTTTAACAGGGTCAGGGTCATCTTCAAGGTAATGTCCATCAAGCTTGTATTTAGTGTTCTGATTCTTTTTTCAAATGTATAAGACAGAGCATTTGCTGGTTGAGATTTGGAGTTGCCAAATTTTTTTATCTTTGTTTTGGTTTTTGTTTCTACTTGCTTCGGTGTATGGGATAGTTTATGTCTGTATACAGAGGAAAGTAATGAGTGTGTTAGACATAAGTCAGAAGAGAGAAGAAACAATTATACTTCTTTTCCAGTGAGAACTCCACAAAAATAATCTTAAATATCCCAGGAAAGTACAATAAGGAAATGATGCACAAAATTGCAATAGCAAGCCGTGATTCCACAAACCAATTTATACATTCTAAGCCTTCAGTTTCAGACTAATCCCATACCAATATATGCATGGGCTTGCCCACTTTAGAGGTAGAGGAAAATGTTCTCCCTATGGTCACCCCTTCCTGTTTTGGAGCTGGTAATTTTCATGTGTGATCTTGTAAGACAGTTTACAAAAAAAGTACTCTTTGTTATATCTGCCATGTAGAAGTCACCAGAAAACTGAACCCATGTCTACCTAATTTGTCTTGGGGGTTTTAAGTCAATATTTATTGGGAATTGTTCCTATTTGGGGGGTATTTCTTTGCAATAGATATTTCTTCGCAAAATATATATTTTTGTGAAAATAATCGAATTGGAATCACCATTGAAACATAAACAATAATAGACTTGTGTTTAATAAAATGCTATATTAAATGACGGGAAACAAGGAGAGGATCAATTTTTATTACTCTATGATTTCTGCCAATCATTACAATAATAAATTGAGGCATTCTCACATAACATATTGTAATTGTATTTATTTTTTCTTTCCTGTCACTCGTCATGCATACATGTACAGAAGCAATAATCAATCTATTTAAGATATTAGTTGCTATCAGCAACTAATTAAGTTGCTGATTAAGCACCACAGCACTTAACCCTGAACTAAGTCAACAAGAATTGAAATTATTTATGCAACAAACAATGAAGTATTAACTCATTGCAGTAGTAAGTTTTACTCTTGCATTCCTATGCCGACTTTGGCATGAATCAGTTCAGGGTATCTTCAAAATAGTATAGATATTCTTTTAAAACTATGAATCACACAATCAGTTTGGCAAATACAAGTTTTCAGATTAAGAGTTTTGGAATTGCTTTTTCAAAGGAAATTTAAATCCCAAACTCTCAGCTCTGTTGAATCACAGAAGTCAGCTCTGCAAAGCTGGATGGAGGGAAGAGAAAAGCAATATCCATCATAGGGGAAAGGTTTGTCTCAGATTTTGTCAAAAGACAAACCAAAAGTTTTCAGATTTAAGGTGTTGGTTATGACCTTTAAAGCGCTCCATGGCTTAGGGCCCGGGTACTTACGGGACCGCCTGCTGTTACCACACGCCTCCCACAGACCCGTACGCTCCCATAGAGAGGGACTTCTCAGGGTGCCGTCCGCCAAACAATGTCGGCTGGCGGCCCCCAGGGGAAGGGCCTTCTCTGTGGGGGCTCCCACACTCTGGAACGAGCTTCCCCCGGGTTTACGCCAAATACCTGACCTTCGGACATTTCGTCGCGAACTCAAGACCCATCTTTTTATCCGCGCGGGGCTGGCTTAAATTGGGATTTTAATGTTAAATTTATTAATTTTAAACGGGGTCTTAGCATGGTAAATTTTAATCACTGGGCTAATTTAAATAAGTTTTTTAAATCGTATTTTAAACTTGTATATTGTATTGTCGGTTTTATTATGCCTGTACACCGCCCTGAGTCCTTCGGGAGAAGGGCGGTATAAAAATCAAATAAAATAAATAAAATAAATAAATAATAAATAGATTGAGCAAAACTCTGGTGTTTTGCTGAAAGCTGAAATAACTCTGCTGAAATTCCTCACTGAAGAAAGATGGATCATTATAGGGCTACTGAATTTTGCTGAAAGCAATTTCAAGGCAAATTTAGACAGCATATATTAGTACAGGGTTTTTTCAAGAACAGTAAAGTTTTCATAAAAATAGTATATTCTCCATTTTGAAGAAAAGCAAATTCTTCAATCACTTGAATTGAGTGATAAGATGCAAATAATTTCAGTGAAAAATACAAAATGAAGAAAAACAGCGTAGTACTGTTTTCTACAATATAGAGCTTGCTTCTTCAAATAACCTGGTTGTTTCTTGAAAAGTTTCCTTCTCAACAGGACAATTCACTATGGTAGCTGTGGGATTCTGAATGCTGAAATCTGCAAAGGTAATTGCCCTTGTTGAGAAATACTCTTCTACAAGGGTATCAACATGTATTGTTACTACAATACTTCAAGCTGAATGGATGAATTTTTGACTTGTAGGCTTAATCATCAAAAATATATTTCAGTATTAATCATAATTTAAAAGTTCTAGGGGTTTCTGGAAGAAGAAATGGAAGACTTAAGATGACTCCAAAAAAAGGCAAGGAGAGGACTTGAGATTGCCCACAAGTGCTCCGGGTATCTGCTTCTCACAAGGTGACCCACAAAATAGGGTCTCCAGTGGATTTAAAGCTCTGGAAAACAAGAAAAAAATGCAGAAAACATTCTATATTCTGATAACTGTGGATTCAAAAGATGGTTTACATTGGATGCACTGCCATTCTGCATTTTTAGGCAATCCAAATTCCTTCTGTGATGGTTTAAAATGTGATTAACCATTAACTGAGCTAAACTAAAAATGGTGTATGAACTAAATAAATACCCTATTTCCTTAAGTATGTATATAAACGAGAGAGATAGAGATAGAAAGTAGTTTAAAGTGGGGATATCCCAGAATATACTGTAAGCTTATCATATAAATAAGGAAAAATACTATGCATATGTCCCAGCAAGTTCCCAGGATGTCCTATTTTTGGTCAAAAGTTCATGAACTTAATACAGTCTACAAATGAAAGATTGTTGTCACTCCAGATACTGTGGCTGTTAAGGGTCAAAAAAATGGTTTGAATCTATTTTTCCCCCAATATTGTTGTTCGGCTAGAATTTGCTGGTCTTTAATCATTATATATAAAATAAAGGTCAAGTGGAAGGAGACTTCATTGATTTTTGGTGTCCCTTTCCTGTTCTCAGCGTGTTAAGATTTGCAAAAGTGGAGAATAATGGAAGACAGATCGCCAAGTGGAAATGAAGTACAAACTGTACTATATCAAATTATCCCAAGGAAGAAAATACCTTGTTGGCTCAGGAGATCAAGATTTTTGGACTGCTTCAAAAAAAATTAACCCAAGTACGTCATGCTACTGTTTTACCCACCGAATGAGAAGAAGGAGCTGGATGTATTCTTTTGGACCTTACTGACGCAAACAAATGAAATTGGCAACATCACTTCTAACATATGAAAAAGATTTCCTGCACCTACTGATGTTTTGGAAGCCTCTTCAAAGACAAGTGCTCCTGTTGTCATGCATCAGACTATAAGACGATAGTGGAGTGTTGATCTCACAGCAAACGCTGCAATCACTGAATTCATAGGAGGAAGTCGGTAGACTGAAACTGACATCTGTTGCTAGGCAGGATTAATTAGGTATTACTTTAAATGATTAATCCTGGCTCATTCCCATATGAACAGTTGGTAAATGCTCTGTTTTAATCAGAGATTTTGAAGATAAAGATTTTCTGCTACAACCCAGGCAGGTTACTAAAACCTTTATTAGTGGCATTCATGCTCTTATCTGTTTAATCATCCTATATTAGCTTACAAGTTCTGTTAACTCTGCCACATTCACCCAAAGGAGCAAATTCATTCTGAGAAAGATTAATTTTTCGGGGTGGGGGTGGAATCATATGCTGAAATTTTTATTACGGATTTGCTTCTGTGTTGTTGTCTTATTGGTGTCTGCAAATTTAAGTTTAACACTTATTCAGAAGGGCTTGATTTTTAGTAGTATGCCAAGATCAAAATCATTTTTCATCACCTGTTTTCTAAACTAGAGAGTGGTAGACATATCAGCCACTTTATTTCAACTTTCCTTTGAAATGCCTGGCTTGTTCATTCTTATTAGTGCTTGTCCCTTTTAAGATTCAGCATTGGAATTCTCCCCGTAACTAGAGAACTGAGGCTGATATTTCTTTCTTCTAGAATTACCTTTCTTTGGGACTTCTGGAGAAAAACAACAACTGCCAATAGGCCAGTGCCTCTCAAAATGACTTTTTCTTCCATTGCTAAATATTGGCTTACCTTGTGCTTTAAATCTCAGAGGAGCCCCTAGGGTACGGTCCAATAATATGGAAATTTATTTAACTTTAAACAACAGTTAGAAGGCAAATGATTAATCAACTAAAATCATTTCACCAGTTGACAATACTAATTATAATGCAATTTGTACTTACATTATCATGGTATCACTGCTGAATACATTATTACAGTCTAGACACTGAAACTATTTTCAAACAAGAAATAACTGAAGCAAATGTTGCATGTAGAAGCAAGCTATGTTAGGAATAAGGTGGCCGTATTCCAGATTCAATCAAGATACGAAAAAGACATTAAAACATGGGGTGTAAATAAAGAACGAACAGCATTTGATAAAATTCTAATGGGGACGGATGAAAAATTGTTTTTAAAAATATGTAACTATTTAAACTGTAACTATAGTTTAAATAATTATATATTTTATGAACTATAAAATGGAGGAAGAAATAGTTATAGAAACAATGATTGTCTGGGCAAAGAATTTCAGATATAATATTGAATTAGAAAAATGGTTAAGACTTTGGGACAGAAATTATAAATTGACTATGGCCTCGGCCTACAAAGAAAACCTCTATAAAATGTTTTACAGCTGGCATTTACCACCTGCAAGATTGGCAAAAATGTTCAGCAATTTGTCTGCCAAATGCTGGAAATGCAACAAGACTCCAGGCACCTACTATCACATGTGGTGGACATGCAGTAAAGAAGAAAATACTGGGAGAAAATACATAACTGGTTGGAAATGATAACTGAGCAAGTGTTTAAGCCAGAAACATGCCTTTTAGGTATATTATAGGAAAATGATGATAAAACAACCATATCTAATGTTACATATACTGATGGCAGCAAGGTTTATATATGCTAAATATTGGGAAAATGTGAACATCACACTGTGCTAAAATGGATAGACTAACTTTAAAAATTAAAGATAAAGAAGACTCAGAATATTATCAGACAGGAGGTAGAAATGAGAGAAAGTAAGAATATGAATGTTAATATTTGTTAGTATGGAAAATAAATATGTATAACTATAGTAAAGGATAAAAATGTAAATAAGCTAATGTAAGAAGAAATTTAGTTTAAGTTTTTTGGTTATACTATTATAATTACTGTTATTATATTATTCTTATTGTTATTAGTTTGTGTGTTAAGATTTATTATCAACTTTTTGCCCTATTTGTAAATATTATCTTGACAAGGCACTGATTTTCAAAAATGTTTATGAATAAAAATTTTTTTAAAAAAGAAGTATGGACACAAATGTGGCAAGTACAAAGGCCATCTTTAATGTTATAGGTAACCCCAAATGATCTGATACCATATTAGGGAAGGAGCTTAGTTACTCTTTTGATTGTACATACAAATTCACCATGGCATATTATCACCATAGAAAAATATGCACTATTCTTTCTTTTCTCCAGCACAACATAGTCAGTCTTTTATTTTTTCCTTACAATGTTCCTTTTTGTTTACTCCATTGTGCAATGTGTGGGTGAGAAAATGTCCAATTTACAGGATTTTTCTCTAGCAAGATCAATTTTCTCCAAATTCATGTTGAAATTTCACTTTAGGCAAAATGTAATAGCAATGCTAGAACTCATGTCTTGCTTGGAATGCATTTCCCCATGAATGACAGAAGAAAAGGGTACTTAGGTTTAGTCAATGTCATCATCTCAAAACATAGTTCTTTCTACAAAACCTAGGTTTATTAAAAAAAAAAAAAAAAAACTATCGGAAGGAAGAGTTCTCATTTTGTTCTCTGTACAGCATATTAGCCTCTTTCAAAGAAGATAGCAGTGAAAAGCATCGCAAATGAGTTTGTATGCATTATTTGCATATGGAGAGATCAGCTTTCTTTAGGAAAGTATATTAGAAGCCATTATTATATTTTAGTATTTTTATTCCTTTATTTTCAATCAATTTATGCGTCTATCCGCCCTGGCACCTGCAGACACATGATTGCATTTTGGGTGCTCAGCAACCAGCCTACATTTACAGCCATTTGTAGTTTCCCATAATCGCATGATTTTGATTTATGATATATTTTTGCTGGAAAGCAACATTTCCTTCCAGCGTCCAGCAAAAATTGTCCATTGGATAAATGGTTTTGCTTAATGACCACTGCATTCATTTAACAACTGCAGTGACTCACTTAATGACCCCCTAAAAAAACCCATAAAATAGGACCTGATCATGTGGTGACCTGCATGACTTATGACCGCAATTCTGGGTTCAAGTCATAAATTAAGGACTACCTCTTAAAAAAAAGAGTATCATGGATGAGTCAAATAAAATAGGTGTCAAGGTTCCAGAAAAACCTCTTCTGCATAGAAAAAAACTCAGAAGCCATTGTTTTCCAGAGTTCTTTACTAGCATGAGGAAACTGGCACACGATGAGTGAAATTCCAAAACTGAATTTCCGGATTCTTTTCCCCAGTTATACAAACCCCAAGAGTCCCACCCCCCTGACCCCTTTGATGGTCACATGGTCCCACGTTCTCCCAGTTCATTCGAATATCTTCTTGCCACTCTTCCTGCAGATGTGAACACCATCCGACCTTGACCGCTTGAAGAATGTTACCATACCCCTCAGCCCCCCTTCCTCCCCTCAGGGGAAAAATGTGGCAGCGTCTGGAACCCTAAAGTCTAATATGGTTTCCAGGCCTGACAATAGGTGCATAAAGTTTCTGGAAGCTGAGCTGACTTATCTTACTTGTGAATAGTGGGGAAAGGGTAAGTGTGGTAATGGTTTTCAGGGATTTGCTCTTAAATGTCAGTACTACTATCTTGAAAAACAAGAGAATGCTAAAAACTGCATAGTAGCGCAATATCTCCTGATAACATTAACCTACCCTACTTGAGTTTTGGTTATATTTTAACCCACTGTATTAATAACCGAAGCCTGATTTACTAATTTACCCAATTGCCTGACTTTGCACGCTTTAAGTTACAAATGATTCTCACTGACAGGGTCCTCACAACAATCTGAAGTACAAAGTAACCAATCACATTTCAGCCTATCCTGCTGTGTAAAACAGCCACTGACTGTCCTCCATTTTGCAACATTTCAGGTAAATACGTTGTTTTAGTTCAGAGGTGTCCAAACTTGGCAACTTTAAGACTTGTGGACTTCAACTCCCAGAATTCTGGGACTCTCTCAGAATTCAGCAAAGCTGGCTGAGGAATTCTGGGAGTTGAAGTCCACAAGTCTTAAAGTTGCCAAGTTTGGACACCCCTGTTTTAGTCCTTACTGGAAATAGGAAGATTCAGTCTGGGGACTCTTTGCCTGATACGTGTTACTAAATGCTAGAAATTTTATATAAGAATTTGTGAAAGCTGCAAATATCATGGTGATAAAGACTCTTTTATGGTGCAGAGGAGGGAATTGCAACTTATGAGACAGCAGTAAGAAAAGAAAAAGCTCCTGAAATTCTTTTTCCACACCATGATTAAAAGAACAGAAGGCTTTTCTTTCTCTATGTCATTGGTGGGTTGCCTCGGTTCAAACCAGTTCTTGCGAACCCGTAGTAAAACTGGGGGGAGGCTCGGCCCACTGACCCTGACGTCATTAGGAAGCTTCTGCGCATGCCGCTGCGAACCAGTAGTAAAGGTAAGTAGAACCCACCCCTGCTCTGTGTTCTTGTGTTTTCCTCTGCTCACAAGCAATTGGAAGACAGATTTTATTGATAAACGTATTTCACTCAGAAGCTCAGAATTCTGGCAATGCAGAATTACATAGTAACAGAATCAAAGGGTGCCGATAGAAAGGAAATTTTCCAGTCTTCTGAAAACCTGGAGTTGAATTTAGAAGCCGAAATGGATTTTGCTGGTGTGGCTCCAGCCCCGCCCCGCCCCGTCCCCAGGCCTGGCCCCCTGCCAGAAAGTGACTCAGAGAGTGAGGGGGAAGGGCCATCGGGGCTCCTCTCTGCAGGGCCGGCCTCTCTGGCTCAGCTCCAGGAGCCAGAGGCAGGCCAGGTGGAGGAGGTGATGAGGCCTCTGTCTCCTGTATCTCCCCCCACCCAGGCAACGCTTCCAGACCCAGCTGTGGACAATCAGTCCTGGTTAGATCCCCAGTTTTGTAGACAAGAGAGGCAGGAACAACGGAAGAAAGGGTGGAGCAGGCCTACAAAGTGCTGAGTCACGGAGCCACACCTCACAGGGTATAAAAGCAGGAGAGGCTGCTCAACTACTTCATGACGGACAAACCAAACTGACTGGAGAAAACTTGAGCTGAACTATTTGACTGAGCATTTGGCTTGGATTGCTGTTTTGTTCTTGACTTTCTGGTTGCTCCTGTAACAAGCTTCTGACACGCCGGCATCAAGGAAGATAAAGAAAACCTTGGCATACACTCGCTGGTTTGCTGCCAGAGCTGATAGCTGCTGTGGACTAAATTGCCGGCTAATTGAATCAGTTCATGTGCCTCCTGGACTGAAGTGGGGGGACAGAACAGCTGGCCACTCAAGTCACATGCAAAGATCTAGCCAAACTTTTTGGGCATGTAAATTAACAATTATAGTAACTATTACAATTAATAGTATAATTAATATAATAGTGTGTTTGGTGGTTAAGGTGCAGCCTAGAAACCAGAAGATTTTGAGTTCTAATCCCACATTGGCCATGGAAGACATCTGGGTGACTTTGGGCCAGTCACTCTCTCTCAGCCCAAAAATCCTCATGGGATTTTTGTGAGGAAAATAGGAGGAGGGAGGAATATTTGTGTATTCACTGCTTTGAGCTATTTTGTTCTGACCTAGGCCTCCCCAAGAAGCACGAAGCAGAATCCTGGCTCTGACAAAACCCCTTTTATTAAACAAACAGTGAATTCCTCTCATTCACCTTCAGCAAAGTCTTTCAAGGGAGAATTTACAGTCACAGACCTTATTTGGCTTGGAGAGCTGCCAGGCTGATATCTTCAAAACTTGGCAAAGAGTCTTGGAGAGTCACAAACCAATTAGGCAAACTAATTGTCTCCTGCAAACTCCACTCCCCTTTCACTCCTCTTTTATTCCCTCTGGGAGGGGCCATTCATCATCTACCTGTGGCCTTACTCCCAAGTCGACCCTTGTTCTTTAGCTGTTCCCTTCATCTAGCAACTATGTGCATGCGTACACTGGGAACATGCTCCAGCTGTTCATCTGTCTTACTGATGTCTGACTCTGAAGGCAGCTGATAACTGGCATCTGGCCCTAGCCCACTCTCTGTCTCCAATGCAGAGCCCTCATCAGAGCCTTCCCCAGATTCCAGGATTGGCCCATGTTCCTCCCCAACCGCCTCACTGTTCGAGTCTGCTGCCAGCTTTGCTGGCCTCTGGTGGGCCACAACATATTTATAAATATAATAAAGATGGGATAAGAATGACTGCATGCACCCTCAGTCAAATTGCTTGTTTTCATTACTTTTTACTTTAATTCATTTGTCACTGTAGACCTTACAGGAAAGCAACATTGGACAGTGAATTTTCTGTTGGGACTGTTTTAAGAAGGAAACAATGTCTTGAATTAATGGCCTATTTAACTGGATGCAGGAGTGGGCTGTCTCCTGTGTAAAGCCTTAAGCTTGTGGAGTGCACGCTCTCAGGAGTAAAGTTGGGGTCTTATTTTCTTTGCTCTGAGAAGAGCAATCATTTCTGTTGCTAGACTTTAACTGCTAGTTAACTCGTAGCTTCTTTTTCCCTTTTTAAAAATTTCTATTTCTTATTCTTTTTAACTGTGGTTGGCCTCTTTTGAATATTCCACTGAGTTTAAAGGTGAGATGTATAACACTCCCCCCCCCAAAAAAATTATGAATTCTGACCAGCTTAGCAGACAAAGAGGTGATTCTATAATTTGTTCCTTACATATAACCTGAGTCAGAGTTCTGTTCTTCCTTCATGGCCTACTGTGTTTCTGCGAATCTCATATAGCCACACAATTAATCTAACAGAGTGGTGTCAATCTCAACTTCATTGAGGGCCACATCAGGTTTGGGTTTGACCTCAGGAGGCCAGGATGGGCATGGGCAGGTGGGCATGGCCTGCTTGATGTCACTAATGTCAGGGGTGCCTATGGAGGTCCGAATGCTCAGCCAGCAAAAACACGCTCCTGAGCTCTTTTTTTAGCTGTGACGGCCTACTAACCCTCTACCAGCAAAGACGGAGCTTGGGAGGGGCCATGTGCGGTCCTTCCGAGCTCCATTTTTGCTGGCAGAGACACCACAGGCTAGTCCTTCGCTGTTTCCAGGTTGGCCCCATTAGCCAGATCTAAGCACCCCATGGGCCATTCTGACCCACGGGCCTTGAGTTTGACACTTCTGATCTAGCACATTCAGAAAATTCAGATATGAGTATAGAAGTGCACACCTACTTAGCCTTTAGCCTATAGGCTGCTTTCCCTCCCCCAGTCCCATTTCTGTGGTCTGCAGAGCACAAACAGACAATGCTATTGATATTAATCAGTGCTATTTTATTTTATTTCATTTGTTTATTAAATTTATATAGCCAGCCATCTCATCAAGGGCAACTCTGGGTGGTACACGACAGTACACAAAACAGAAAATATAAAAACAGCAAATGCAAATATAAAAACTAAACTAATAAATATCATAAAAAACAAAAATTCAAACTATAGCTGAAGGTGAAATAGGCCTTAACAATGGAACCATCTATGGTAGGTAAGTCTGTTTCCATGGGAACACCATGCCTACTAACATAAACAAACCTTTAAGGGGCCTCTTATCAAAAGGGATGGAGCCACTCTAATTTCTGGGTGAGGATGTTCATAAAGATGGGTGTCATAGCAGAGAAGGCACATGTACTGGGACACCTCAAATTTAGATTGCCTAACTGGTGGTACCTGCAACATGCCTTCTCAGCCAGATCGAATGGGGTAAGCCAATGTAAGCAGGGAGAAATATCTTAGATAACTCTGTCCCATGCCATGAAGGATTTTAAAGATTAAAATCAGCATCTTGAACTGGACCCAGAAGCCAACTAGCAACCAGTGCAGCTTGTGGAGAAGAGGCATAACATGAACTCTTCTAGGAGGATACATAACTCCTGAAGCTTCTGAATACTCTTCAAGGACAGCCCCATGCAGACCACATTGCAGTAACCCAATCTGGAAGTTACTAGGTTATGAATGACTAAGCAGGGCCTGCTGATCCAGGAATGAGAGCAGATGGTGCACAAGATAAAGCTTTTCAAAGGCCCTCCTCATCCTGACTGTCATCTGCTCATCAAGCAGGAATCAGGAATCTAGGAGGATCTCCAGGTTGTGCACTTGATGTGTCTGGGGTGATGCAATCCAGCATCAAATATGGCATAGTTGTGGAATCACTGAGCTCCAAAACCTAAAGGCCCTCAGTCTTGCCAGGGTTCAGCTGAAACCTGTTGTCTCCCATCCAGACCCTCACAGTCTCCAGGCACCTATGTTTAGTAAACAATAAAAGGGGATTTTTCCACATTTTCCCCGAAAAGAGGCAAAATAAAAAGCTACTGCAACAATGCAACATGTAACCCAATTTTTAATTTATTTTGCCTTTTATTTCCTCCCAACTCAAAAACACATTAAAAAGGCCCAGAATATTTGATGTTGTTTTGCCAGTACTGCATCACCTAGGATCCTCAGAATAAAATCCTTAGCAGTTTTAGGAATGTCAATTCCTGATTCAGAGTGTAAGTAGACCCTGAGAGCAAGGCTATATAATTATCCCAACCCAGCCTGGGATCTTCAGATGCATTGGAACTACGGCTCCCAAAATTCCAGTTTCTTGCTCTTTTTCCTTTTGTCTTGGATTCTGTTAGTATACAGTGAGAGATTGGATGCCCTTACTGATAATCTCAAGGAGTTGTGACATGATCTTCAACCTTCATAAGATCGATATTGCCTGCATCATCCAGAGTGTTCAGTGGATCTTTTGCTAAGATTTTGATGCTTTTCCTTTTGCCTCTCATTTGTCTTCCACTAGTTTAATGAGAAAAATAATAATAATAACAGAATCACACTACTACTGCAACAGATTCCATTTTGAAATCTGTCTGTCTCCACCTGCACCACCCCCAATCTCTGTTATATGAATACCAAAAACAGCTAAGATATTGAAGTAATATTGCTGGAAATGCATCTTTTGTTTCAAAACAATAAAAATGTGTTTCAGTAAAGCAAGCATGAGTTGCTCACTAGGAAACACTATATTCCAGGGGTAGTCAACCTTTTTACACCTACTGCCCACTTTTGTATCTCTATTAATAGTAAAATTTTCTAACCGCCCACCGGTTCCATAGTAATGTGTCGTGTATCATCATCTGCACATGTCTCTCGTGCATCGTGGATTGGGTTTGTGGGGGAGCGCCGGCTACCAGCTCTGCTTGTCTGTTACAGCTGGGTGGTGTGGGGGGAGATGCATGAGCTATTCTGGGGTGAGGCTCTTTTGTTTGCAGTCGCACTATAGCGCCATTTAGTTTCACTTACATAACATGAACTAAACTTATGTGCAGGCGCTACAAATAGTATATTTTCAGAAATTTAAATTGTTACAGGGAATTTTATGAAAACCTAATGAAAATGCTTTTAAATAATGTTATGAATTTTTTTTTAAGTCAATTAAATTTAAAAAAAAGAAAGTGCTTCAGTTTTGGACAAAACCCCTACCGCCCATCATGAAAGCTGGAACGCCCACTAGTGGGCAGTAGGGACCAGGTTGACTAGCACTGCTATATTCTGTAAAAACAAAGAGAGTTGTCCATTTCTTTTTACTGAGAAGAGAGGGTAAAAAATACATTTTCACCCAAACAAAATGGACAGATATCCTCTCATAATATTATTAGTTATTTGCTTATTTGTTGTTCTATTTAGTCTTCTCAGAAATAGAATTGCAAAAAGCACAAGGCACAGCAAATGAAGGGTTTCACTAGGCACAGTTTTAATAGTTCTTGTATAGTCTGTCTTCCTAACCTGATATTAATTCATACATACTATGGAAGTGGGTACAGTATGCAATTCTCTATATAGGACAATTCCCTCCTGTGTGACAAAGATTGATTGATGACCCCCTACATGCAGGTTTTCTGAAGAAAGGTTGAAAATGGTAAACGCCATTCAGAGTCATTCGCTATAAGATGGGCATCAAGTAAATTCAATAGATGATAGATAGGTGATAGATAGATAGATAGATAGATAGATAGATAGATAGATAGATAGATAGATAGATAGATAGATAGATAGATGCTTTCTGCAACAAGTCATATCATTTTGTACAATAGGATAAAAAAATTTATAGCTGGTGATAAGCAGAAAATCCTAAAAACAAAGCCTTAAAGCATTCAGTGTGTCACTGGAACATCAAGGTAAAATTGCAAATATAATTTATGTGTGTACGGGGAATAGATAATTGGTGGGTGTACTACTTAAAAGCCACTTCTACTATTCCCCCAATTGTAGGAAGGTCAAGCTGTAATAAAGCTGAAGGTGGAAAATATTAAGAAAAATGTTAACATCATTTATGCCACACCATATCCTCATCAAATGCATATGTTTGCTAGAATTTCTCTAAAGTCATCCCATGAGTAGGCAAAAGCAGTGGAGACACTCTCCCTCATGAGTAATAATCTCTTTTTTAAAACAAATATTTGAGAAATTGTCTATCACTTCAAAAAGGTTTGTTTGAAGAAGTAGTGACTTTTCATGTTGTTCAGTCATTTCCAACCCTTTGTCACTCAATGGGCATGGATGGTCTCTCAGTGACTACTTCTTTGAGTTCTCATAAACACATGTTTGTGTATTCGATGATCGTATCAAATCTCTTTGTCTCTGGCTCCCCCCCACCCCTCCAATTTCTTTCAATTTTCCAAAGCATTAGGATCTTCTCCAGTGGCCTTGAATGATGTGTCCAAAATATTTAAGCTTCATTGCAGTGCTTCCAGTGAGCAGTTGGGTTTTACTTTTTCTAGTATAGAATCAACCTATTCTTGCAGCCCAAGATATTCCCAACAGTTTTCTCCAGAAGCACAAAGTGGCAATTTCTTGTTTCTGCTAAGGACAAAGTAGACAGGCTTACCCAACATGGTATCTTCCAGGTATATTAGCTTTCAGTTCTCATAATTGACCAGAGGATTAACCATGTTGGTCGCAGGATTAGAGGAAGTCGATCGATAAAGCTTGTGGTTTGGGAAGACTGCAATAGACACTCTAGTTGTACCTGTTGTTTAACACATGCTGTTTATTATGGTTGTTTTTCCTTTGTTACTCTCTTGTTATTTTTTTCCTCCTTATCTTTCATTCCTTAGCCTTTTTTTTTAATATCGAAAAGAGGAAAGACATTGCAGTTACACCAGTTCGGCCTCTCCTAACGAACAAACCTGCACACAATTTGTTGCTGATTTGAGATATAGTACGTTTGTGATTTACAATTTCTTAGTATAATTTCTTAGGTATATCTATTTTCTATTTGGATAAATAATGTATTTTTTAAAAAAAATAAAGAAGCTTACATATAAACGGATGTCCCTGACTAAAGGCATACTAAAATCAGAAGACACAAATTAGTATCTTTGCTCATGATTATTCATGCCTGGGCCTTTTCTAAGTGCCTTTATTCACTGCAGACCTTGGTTTAGATATTTTATAAACATTTATTCCTGGCTCTTCTTCAGTGTAATTTCAACCCATCACCTCTCATGAATCAGAACACATCTAAGAACTGTAATCTTAATTAATTATTTCATTATGCTGTATAAGCCCATCCGTATGGGAATTTTGTACCTTGACTTAAATAAGCTTTGCCAATGAAAGCACTGAAATCAGTCAAATGTAACTTGCAGGTTGGCATATTTCTCTTGCTTTTTAATCAAACTCATAGTTGTTTTCTGAGGCCAGTAAAGTTATCTACACATAACCAGAAATAGATTTATTCTTTTTCATTGGTAGAAATGTGAAGAAACAATTAGCTCATCAGTATTTCTCCCCCCTCACACAGCCCATTTTGGAATTAGGAACTGCCTAAAGAGTACACAAAGAATCTTTAATGGTCTACAGAGCACAATTTAATTAATTAAAGATAGGAAAATCCATGTATTAACATAACTAAAAAACCTCATATTTGTACCCGCTGTGCTGGAATCCCATATTAACCAACAGACTTGGGTGGTAGGAAAATCGTATTTTCTGTTAAAAATTGGTGTGTGTGTGTGTGTGTGTGTGTGTGTGTATTCAGTCTTCTCAAACTATTTTAAAATTGGAAAGATGTGTTTTTTGTGAAGAAATATTAATGTACATTTTTCTCAAACAGTTAAATACTTGTGATACATTAAAATATTTTTAATATTTAATCTTTTAACATTTTGTAATTTTGTTTTTATGACGTAACCTGCCCAGAGTGGCCTGATGATAAGATGGATACTGTTATGTATTCTTGTATGTACCTTTAAATATTTGGGCGGGAAATCAGCACGTTGCTGATTGGACGAAGCCGCCAGTAGAACTGTATAAAAGGAGAGGTTTTTCCCCCAGCCTGTTGCTGGGTTCACCCTATATTAAAGAGCTGTTGTCACTACCCTGGTCTCCAGCCTCGTTACTTCCAGAACTTAACACTGGCGACGAAGGTGGGATCTCGAGGCTAAGGAGAACCAGAACCGAGCTGAAGCACGATAGACCCGAACCCAGCAAACACAGGGCAGAAAAGCGGAGATGGCCAGTTACACTCCGCCCGCACCGTTTGACCCGGCTAAAGAGAAATGGGGAACATATATGACCCGTTTCGAAAGCTTTCTAGAAGCCAACGAACTGCAAGGAGTTCCAGATAACCGCAAAAGGGCTTATTTCTTAAGCCACTGTGGTCCGGAGGTCATTGATATCGCGGAAGCCCTGGCAGAGCCAACGCCGTTACAATCGGTGTCGTGGCCAACGCTACAGACTTTACTAAAAAACCACTTCGCGCCAACGCCGTCCAAATACGTGCGGCGGTTTGAATTCGGAGAGCGAAGGCAGATGGAGGGCGAATCCATCGGTGACTACATGGCCGCCCTAAGGAAAGCGTCCAAGGACTGCGGATACCGCGACCTAGACGAGGTGCTCCTCGAGCAACTCATCCGAGGGGTCAGAGACATCCGTTTGCGGCGACGGCTGCTAGCGAAGAGCAACCTAACGCTGGCCAACGCTCTGGACGAAGCCAGAGCACATGAAATGTCCACCCAAGCGGCGGAGACACTGCAAAAGCCTCTCCCACCAAAGGCGAGCTCGAAGCCAACTCCAGTACACCAGGAGGAGGTTCAGACCGAATCCGACGGTGAAGATGAGGAAGGGGTCTGCCGAACCGAGAAACGCGACAAAGGGGACCGAGACGAATGCGGAAGCTGCGGTGGTCAACACCAGCGCCAACGCTGCAAGTTTAAGGACGCGACTTGTCGGCGGTGCGGGAAGAAAGGGCACCTAGCTCAAGTTTGTCGAGCGGCCCAACCTTCCCGCCGAAAATTCAAATCGGCCAATCAGAGCGCGGAATCGGCAAGGCGACCCGCGATTGGCTCAAACAAAAAAGGCGCGGATTCAAACCAAACGACTGTGGTCATAGGCCGCGCCTCGACCCAAGTGGAGAAGAAGATCTTCACCAAACCAAAAATAGAGGGAGTACGGTGCCGGCTCGAAGTAGACACGGATCAGCGATCACCATCATGTCCTGGGACACTTTGGCGAAGTCACTGCCGTCAGTCGCGAAGCGCCACCTGCAAGCACAACGGCTACGAGTCCACGACTACCAAGGGAATCGCATCCCTGTTCGAGGGACCACCTCCGTCCGAGTCGAGTACGGACCACACAAGAAGACCCTGCCCATCACGATCGTCGAAGGACCCTGCCCAGTCTGTTGGGACTAGACTGGTTTCGTGCCCTGGGCATGGGAGTGACTGGCATCTACAGAAGTGACTGTAACCTGAAAGACATTCTCTTTAACGAGTTCAAGATGTCTTCAAGGACTGCCTGGGCAAGTACAAGGGGACCCCTATTTCCTTCAACTTAGACCCCAGGTAGCTCCCATTAGGCTTAAGGCGAGGAGAGTCCTTTGCCCTAAAACCAAAATTGACAAGGAGCTAGATAAGCTCATAAATCAGGGATTTTGGTGCCAGTCGATCACGCAAAGTGGGAGACGCCAATCGTCACCCCAATAAAACCAGACGGGTCAATTAGAATTTGCGCTGACTACAAGGCGACGCTTAACAAAGCCTTACAGAAAAGCGCTTACCGGTTCCGTGGTGCAACACTTGCTGCACTCTTTGGGGCGAGGCAAGTCTTTGCAAAGTTAGACTTGGCTCAAGCCTACCAACAACTGCCCGTAGACGCCCGCTGGCGAAGCCCAAACGATTGTAACGCACAGGGGCCTTCAAGTGTACCCGATTGCAATTTGGGGTGAGTGTGGCACCAGGGCTGTTCCAAAACCTAATGGAACGACTTCTGCAAGGGCTCCCAGGGTAGTTCCTACTGATGATGTCTTGATTTCAGGGAAAACGAGAGGAATTGGGGAGCGTTTGAGAAAGGTTCTGGGCATTTTCCGGACAGCCGGATTAAAAGTCAAGGTAAACAAATGCCAGATAGGGGTCGAATCCGTCGAATTCTTGGGCTACCGGATAGACAAGAAAGGAATTCACCCCACTGAAAGCAAGGTCAGGGCAATTAGAAAGGCTCCAGCGCCCAAAAACAAAGCAGAGCTACAGGCATTCCTGGGGCTAGTGAATTTTTACGCGGTTTTTTTAAAAAACAAAGCGACCGTGGCTGAACCGCTGCATAGGCTTTTAGGAAAAAATACTGTTTGGTCTTGGGGAAAGTCGGAAAATAGGGCTTTCGAAGCAGTAAAAAACCTGCTCTCGAGTGACAGCCTGCTCATCCAATATCATAACTCATTGCCCCTAGTGCTGGTTTGCGATGCCTCCCCTTACGGGGTGGGGGCTGTACTCAGCCATAGACTTCCAAACGGCACAGAAGCCCCTATAGCTTTTTACTCTAGAACGATGTCCTCCCCAGAGAGGAACTACAGCCAATTAGATAAAGAAGCACTAGCCATTGTGTCAGGGGTGAAAAAATTCCACGAATATGTTTTTGGGCGGGATTTTGAAATCGTGACTGACCACAGACCGCTACTAGGGATACTGGCTGGCGACCGCCCAACGCCTGTGGCACTTTCGCCACGCTTGACCCGATGGACTATTTTCTTAGCCGCTTATTCGTACAAGCTGCAGCATCGACCAGGAAAAGAAGTGGGGCATGCAGACGCGTTAAGCAGATGCCCACTACCAGGGGCCATCGAAGACCCTACACTGGGGACGCCCATCCTGCTTATTGACTCTTTGGACTCTGGCCCAGTCACATCTAAGGAAGTGGCTCGGGCATCATACCGGGACATTATGTTAAGGACTGTACTCGGTTGGGTACAAAGAGGGTGGCCCGCTGCGCCGGGCGAACGCTTTAAGGAATTTGTTAAAAAACGGGATGAGCTCTCGGCTCAAGGGGGGTGCCTGTTATGGGGTGATCGTGTGGTAATCCCCGATAAATTAAGGGGAAAGGTACTGGACCTCCTCCACGAGGGCCATCCAGGGATCGTCAGGATGAAGGGGCTAGCGAGAAGCTATGTGTGGTGGCCACTCATGGACTCAGAGATTGCTGAGAGGGTGGGGAAATGCCAGGCTTGCCAAGAGTCCAGACCCCTACCCCAACGGCCCCAGTCAGGAATGGGAAAACCCCAAGGGCCCTGGTCAAGAATCCACATTGATTTTGCTGGCCCTTTCCATGGCCAAACGTTCTTAGTGGTTGTCGTCGCATTCTCTAAATGGTTGGAGATCATACTCATGAAATCCACTACGGCCGGGGCAGTAATCGCAGCCCCACCCCCCTTATTCGCAACCCACGGGTTGCCGGACACTCTGGTGTCCGACAACGGGCCGCACCACGGCAGCCCAGTTTGAAGAATACTGGCAGAGGAGGGCATCCGACATGCCCTCTCTGCGCCTTTCCACCCTGCGCCGAATGGCCTTGCAGAGCGATCCGTCCGGAGCGCTAAGGAGGCATTGTCCAGGCTCAAGCCAGGTGACTGGCAAACAAAGATAGACTTTTTTCTGGCCGTTCAGCACAGAACCCCAAGCACTGCTACAGGCAGAAGCACAGCCGAATTATTGATGGGACGGAAACCCGTGCCCACTTGACTGCTTGAGTCCCCATTACACACCAGAGGGTTACAAGGGGGAAATAGACAAAACAAGGGAATTGGGCATAGGCGACCGAGTGTGGGCCCGCAACTACGGGGACGGCCCAAGTTGGCTCGCAGGGCAAATAATAAAAGCAACCGGCCCAAAGTCATACTTGGTCGAATTACAAGACAACCGAGTATGGAGGCGCCACATAGATCAGATAAGGAGACAAATAACTGAACAAACTAAGCCACAGGAAACAAATTATGACCCCTCCTTATTTGAACCCACAGCTGACCATGACCCGGGGGAGGCGCAAGACTTAGCTGAGGTCCCGGAGGTCCAGCGACGCCATCAGGTTTCCAAGGGAAACGACAGGGAAAATTACAAAAGTAATCCAGGGCCGGATGGCCAAGAAAAAGAGTCTGCAAATAATCCAGGGCCCGATGGCCTAGAGAAAGAGCTGGGAGGAGAAAACAGACCCTCCGAACAGCTCAAAACACCACCCAGGACTGAACCGCGCAGGTCTGAAAGAACTAGGAGACGCCCAGGTTATTTGCATGACTACGTCGAAAAATAACATGTAAATAAAATGTAAATAGAGGCAAAGTGTTTTCTGGGAGGGGAGGAGTGTTATGTATTCTTGTATGTACCTTTAAATATTTGGGCGGGAAATCAGCACGTTGCTGATTGGACGAAGCCGCCAGTAGAACTGTATAAAAGGAGAGGTTTTCCCCCAGCCTGTTGCTGGGTTCACCCTATATTAAAGAGCTGTTGTCACTACCCTGGTCTCCAGCCTCGTTACTTCCAGAACTTAACAGATACCATATAAATTTAATAAATAAATAAACTGTTGAGGGATTCTGCAAAGAACATGAAACCCAACAAGTAATTGCAATCCAATCTGCATATAATTCTGATGCTGATTTATAACTGTAATAAACTCTAAACTAATATATTACTCAAGAAATGCAAATGATATATAAGCTTTGTGACACTAAGGACAGATATTAGAAGGACCTAACAGTCACAAACTGTTAAGTTCGGGCAATGAAGAGGCAGGAGACGATACAAGTGACAACAGCTCTTTGGTTTATTGTGGTCCCAGCAAAAGCCAACAGGCAAAAACCCCTCTTTAAATAGTACTTTGGCTGAGGCATCAGCCAATCAGCAACGTGCATTTTCCCGCCCAAATTTCCCTCCTAAAATTCAAATACATTACACAAACCATCTGCCCAAGTAAGACAATTCTCTAAGATGTAATTCCTTAAAGAAAAAAGAAAGATTTCTGACTATAGAACTTTGTCAAAACAGAAGACTACAACTTATGTAAGAAGACTTTTATGGTTAGCAGGAACTATAGAAATGAGACCTTGAAAAAAGTTGCAAACAGATCATTGGAAAGTCAAAAGAGAGGATTCAGGGAAATAGTGCTTTTGTGCACATGTGCATGCGTGACTAAATGTATATCATCTAGAACTCACCTACAAGAGAGACAAAACTTCTTAAATTCATGGTCTCTCTAGTCAAAAGCATCGAAGTGGTGGTAGCTAAACAGCAGTCTGAGAATTCCTTAAACGAACAAAACAAAACAAAACAAAGCCAGTTTCATTCTCACATTTCTTCCTGGGCTGTAACCGGATCTTTATGCATCTGAGAATGTTAAATTAAATTAAGTGTATAAATTAATGGGATTCTAAATCCCAGAGAGGGTAAAGGAAGATTGCCTAATTGTATCTGGCTGCTACCACACTGTTAGTTCTAATGCACATTTAGAAAAGCGGGGGGGGGGGCAGCGACAACTGCCAACAACTTGAAAAACTGGCAAAGGACCCATCTGCTCCCTGCACCCAATTGTGCTAATTTGCACAGCAGAAGAGAGAAGTAATAAACATTTCTTGAAAACTATGCCATTGTGCCACGAGGTATCCCAGTTTATTCCAAAGCCGAATACAGCAACCATAAGGTAATCTTGGCATTACATCTCCTCATTCTTGTTCTACAGAAGACACTACATGCGTGCCAAGATAGTGAAACTGGACAAGCATTGTCTGTACCAAAGAGATAGATCCAGAGATTCCAAGATTTGTCATTCTGTTCCCTAAACTGTAAACTAATTTGGTTCTTTCCTCCTCACTTGATAGGAATTCTAAGCCACTAGTCTTCTACTATTAATAAATGCATTTCCGTCCATCTGAAATGGCTATCTTGTGCATTTTATTTCATTACACTCTGTTCTAACAGTATATCACCTGTTAAGACTTGCAGTGTTCTGCTGACTCTGAATCAGTTACTCCATGAACTTCATGCAAAACTTATATCTCTTGAAGCATTATCCTGGTTTTTAATTACATAGCTGCTGGAGGAGAGAGGTGGCTAGGGGCACACAGACAGGCTTTTAACTCTTTGTTTCCATTGTTGAAGTTCTAGTGATTTAGTGACACCAGGGCCTCTGGTGGCTCAGCAGACTAAGTCTGTCTGTTATTAACACAGCTGCTTGCAATTACTGCAAGTTCAAGTCCCACCAGGCCCAAGGTTGACTCAGCCTTCCATCCTTTATAAGGTAGGTAAAATGAGGACCCAGATTGTTGGGGGCAATAAAAGTTGACTTTGTATATAATATACAAATGGATGAAGACTATTGCTTAACACATTGTAAGCCACCCTGAGTCTTCGGAGAAGGGCGGGATATAAATTCAAAAAAAAAAAAAAGCTGTAAGACAAATTTTAAAGTCTTTTTCAGAAATAGGTATTAATGGCATACTTGCTCTAAGTCCAAAACTGAGTTGAGACATCTAAACTATGGTTCAATATTGGAAATGGTCAGTGTGTGTGTGTGTGTGTGTGTGTGTGTGTGTGTGTGTGTGTGTGTGTTCATTTCAAAGCCATAAAGTTAATTTGTTAATATATATAAGCTATTTAATCATTTTAATATGATATGATTTTTCCATACACTACTGGCCAGTTTGCCGTTAGTAAAAATAGGTACAAATGGACAGTCTGTTCTTGACTTTAACCTTTAAACAAGCAGCAGTGTTTTTGCTTCAAAATGGCTCTATAACTAGTTTTAAAGTTAGTGTCTTCTCTTTGGGGGAAAAAATGAAGCAAATGGTAAGGGAAGTAGAATGAAGTCTAATAAAACTAGAATTTTTACGCATGCAGGCTCTGCATATTACTAATGCCATGTACATTTCCCTATGTGATATTTCAAAACTTAATTTTAAACTCGTATTTTAGCATTGGCCATCAGTCTGAAATGTTAATTCTGTGACATTAATGTCTTAAGAGAAACCAGAAATAAAGATCTAAGTTAACACCAATAATGAGTGCATGGAGACAAAGTGTAACTCACATTACACTAAGCATGCAAGGCAATAACTACTCCAGTCCTAGATAATGTATTAGCTTGATTTGATCCAAATGATTTAAAATGTTACACATCGACAAATTATTAGAATTAGTTATGCAGAGCCTCTGACTTTCCCATGGAAAAGAACTTAATGGGCTATCAGTGCTATTCTACAAACAATACTTTGATTACAACCTATAAAGCCTAGATAGCTCCTGACTATTTGAAAGATTTCTTACAGAACAGTTAAATACCAAGCTTGCAGGAAAGAGGGAATGAAAACAATATGGTTTCCTTATTGGAAAAATAATTTTGTAATGTCTGTCCCAAGTCAAAACTTTCCAAAGTTCATAGAACTCTCATAAACTATCTCTCCCAAGGAGATGCATGTGGTATGACCAGACCAAAACTGTGGTAGAATTATTTTCATGGGGAAAGGTTCTCCAAATGTACTCAGGTACATGCAGAGGAGAAGACTCCATATCTGGGGAGGTACACATATGCATTATATGGCATGACATTTCCCTCAAGAACTTTGATGGAGCAGTGGTTAGAATGCAGTACTGTAAGCTAATTCTGCTGACTGCTGAGGTTCGGCAGTTCGATTCTGACCGGCTCAAGGTTGACTCATCCTTCCATCCTTCCAAGACCTGTAGAATGAGGGCCCAGAGTCTTGGGGGCAAATGCTGACTCTGTAAACCATTCAGAGAGGGCTAAAAAGCACTGTGAAGCAGTATACAAGTCTAAGTGTTATTGCTAGTGCTGTCTATCGAGATTCTCAGTCATCCAGGTCATGGTTGCCCCAAAGGTGCTTTTCTTTTTCTTTCTAGAGGCAACTGGATTTTCTGGGGGTTTTTTTGAAGATGTTTCGCTTCTCATCCAAGAAGCTTCTTCAGAACTAAAAAAGTTTCTTGGATGAGAAGCGAAACATCTTCAAACAAATACCAGAAAGTCCAGTTGCCTCTTGAAAAGAAAAGAAAAAACACCTTTGGGATATTGCTAGTGCTATTACTCAAATATGTGAACCATTTTCATCATAAGTGGGGATGCCTTATGATGGGCCAGAGGAGCACCTGTAGCCTCGTGTTTCCATGCATCATGTGTTTTTTGAAAGAGTGGGTTTCAATGAATGACATCCTCACCATCACCATCATCATTATTGAATGTGGATAACTCGCATATTGATGTTTCTACACCCAGACACTGCGTGATTTCAATTTTCATCTCTTCTTCAAAAGAAAAGCTATTTGTTGTAGTAGCTGACGAGCAGTGCAACTTAGACTCTGGCCAAACAACTTCATTCGGAACCCAGATAGTACTTCTGCAGAAAGCAGCTTCTTATATTATTAGTATCCACCACAATATTGGAGCCCATAGGAGGGGAAAAGCATCTGAATTAGAACTCACCTTTCTGCCATCTGTGAAGCAACGAAGAATTGTATTGGCAGGCATTCAAGTTTAACCCCTGGGTGGTTTATTCCACAGACACCCACTAGTTTCAGTTTAAGTGCCAAATTAAAAATACACAGACACATCCTGTTTCTACAGGCATTAAGTGTCGGTGGTTTCAAGTGCCAGCTTGTTTCTTTTTTTATTTATTTTTTGCTGTTTGTCTGTTGGCTCTCTGTTGTTCGTTTAATTTGTTATTATCTTGTTTCTTGGTTTGGGTAATTATTTTTAACAGTTTTAATGAATTGTTGGTATTCATGTTTTTAATCATGCTGTGAGCTGCCTTGGGGAGTTGTTTGAGGAAGAATTGTGCGATATCAGCCCACCCATGCATTAAGATTGACACTGCATTAGCCTGTTGGAGAATTTAGAACAGCACCTGGGATCCTGTTTTATGGCACAACAGTAAGAACTGTTCACCTGGCAGGCAGGGCATTTTTAATGCTTATTAGTCTCCACTACAGATCAGAAACATGGAGTTGGCAAGTACTATGGCATCTGAAGCACTCCTAGATGGATCCATGTATTCCCCAATTAAATAATAACTTTTCAAAAGACTGAAAGGTCTCACAGATGGCACATCTCTTGCAATGTCAGGGTCCTATCACAGAGTGACAGTGGTGGGATTCAAGTAATTTAACAACCAGTTCTCTGCCCTAATGATTTCTTCCAACAACCAGTTTGCCAAACTGCTCAGACAGTTAACAACCGGTTCTCCCGAAGTGGTGCGAACTGGCTGAATCCCACCACTGCAGAGTGAGATCTGTGAGATTTCTTAAATCAGCATTGAGATCTTATCTTCTGAGAATGAGATAAAAGCACTATCGGGAACAAGAAAGAAGTCTTGGTCATGTCATGTCACTTGTCCCATGACCCAGCATTTTGGAAGTGCAAAGACCAAATAGGTCTTATTGTCAATTGGGGGCAGTTGCCTGAAGAAAATTAGTAGGAACTTTGAATCTGAAAGTTCAGCTATGATGCTGAGTCAGGTTCATTAGAAAGGCGGGTTGTTCTGATGCAAAAGCCAGAACAGCCATCATTTGCACAAATTGGATGCAAAATGCAGGAGCTTTTCAGGGATTAATAAGAGACATTAAATCACATTTGGCTGGAAAAAAGAAAAGAAAAACCATATTTCCAAGTAACGAGCTATGCCAAGCAGTCAGTGAAAATTTCAAATTTTCCCATAAAAAATATCAATTGACCTCCCCTCCCCCTTATTTTAATAGTCTGCAATTTGGGTGTGTATTTGTGTGCGCGCACACACACAGAATTGATAGTTACAGCTTCTAGAAACAACACTATTTCTTTCCTTGCAAATTACATCCTGATGAACATCATCTGATGCTCCTCTATGCCCTATTATCAAGTCATTAAGGAAGTCCTTATGGGTGTTCTGAGAGGGAGGAGGACTCTTGATGGTGTTATGAAGGATCTAGAGTTATCTGATACATCCAAAATGGGAACCTAAGACAAGAACTCTCGTGGACTACTTCATAAAATCAATCTTTAAATATTTTTATTCATTAATGATACATGAACTACTGCATTTCCTAGTAATGCATTTGATGGAAATAAAATCTTGCACCATTAATTTCATCTCATGGCTAAGTAGCTCCACTTTCTTGAAATTGTGATTTACATCCATGTTCCTCCATAAAGAGATGTGTTCACATGCTTTTCTTGTATACATCTAGCAATGGATTCATAATAGACTCAGATTACACATTCCTTGGGATACAATGGATGTATCAGTGGTGGGTTTCAAATTTTTTTACTACTGGTTCTGTGGGTGTGGCTTGGTGGGCATGGCATGGCTTGGTGGGTATGGCTTGGTGGGCATGGGAGGGGAAGGATACTGTAAAATCTCCATTCCCACCCCAGGAGTAGGTTACTGCAAAATCCCCATTTCCTCCCGGAGCTGGGACTTGGGAGGCAGAGAATAGATGGGGACAGGGCCAGTCAGAATTTTTACTACCGGTTCTCCGAACTACTCAAAATTTCTGCTACCAGTTCTCCAGAACTGGTCAGAACCTGCTGAAACCCACCTCCGGGATGTATGAATCACCAAACATGTCCAAGAATGACACGGATCCTAAAGATAGTGACACATTGCTAACAACCTTTAGTCTAGCTTTGTTCCAGACTATTTGAAAGTAACAATCCTCATTATCTTGACCAGTTTGGGTGACATCCCCTTCTGTCCTCACAGAGGTACTCACAAAAGGAAATAAGCAGACCAGAGCTGATGACATCCTTTTCCTCAGATCACTTGATCTGGTGGCTTCCTTGATTTCCTCGTGGAGATTTTCAAGATATGTTCTTGAAAATCTTGAGAAACACCCGCTTTTATCCATTAGAAAGAAAGAAAGAAAAAAGGTAAAAGCAGCTGAATATAAGCCCTTTGGAATGAAGTTTGGGGTATGACTCAATACAGTTACAGATTGTCATAAATGTTCATCGATTTGGACTTTGAAATATATTTCCCTCATCCCTATCTCCAAAAATATAAGCTTCTCCATCTATTTCACAATTCCCTCTTGCTTCTGTAGTATTTTTCTTTCTTGCTACTTCTTTATCAAGGCATGATTTTGCCCATTCAGGAATCAAGTGGAACATGGCAGGTATAATGAATTTCCAGATGGCCAGTCTTTCCATCCAATATGCAGGGACTGAGACAGCTGTAATGATTATTTTAAAATACCCAGACGTTGTATAGATATATATATTAGGGTTTTTTTTATGAGTATGCAGCACCGGCAGAGAATTGATAGCCAGTCATAACATGTCAGTTCTGAGTACAGAAATGTCACAGCTAATCATTGCTCAGCTATTAGTTGAAATTTGGTATATCGCATAGCCCTTTCAGCTTCATACTAAAAAGCAAAAAGGAAGGAAGGAAGGAAGGAAGGAAGGAAGGAAGGAAGGAAGGAAGGAAGGAAGGAAGGAAGGAAGGAAGGAAGGAAGGAAGGAATCATGATATCATTTATTCCAAAGTTATATTTCTGTATTAGGTGTCAGGGTTCCAAGTAATAGATCCATAGCAAACAGAACTCTGAGGCAAACAGGTTCCTCAAAGAACAGGTTTATTGGACATATCATATTGGCACAGACTGGTGAAAACTGACCCTAAAGATTACCGTGGTTTTCACCTAATTAAAAGTGAAAGTTTCCCCCTCTTTCCCAATCAGTCCACCACATTGTGTCCGAATATTCATCAAGAGCTCACATTGGCCCAATGTCTGATTTTTTTCAGCATAGACCACCCTGTCCTTGAATAGCTGGGTGGACTGGACATTAACATTTATGTATGACAAGTCCATGTATTTGCCATACACTAAATAAATAAAATAAACATGGTCCAATGAAGGTGCTGTCCAGTTGCTTGGAAACTTCACTCCTCCTCTCTTCAGCCTGTGGGAATCCTTGGTTCTCAGGGGAAACTATTTTGTTTTGGCTACAAAACCCCAACTATCTCTATTCCCCCCCCCCACATCCCTCATCACCGTTGTGGCAACACTGAAGCCTCCAAGATGGCCTCAGTCAGGCCAGCTTCAGAGCTGACATTAGGATTAATTTATACAGTCTTATCATCCTGCCACCTAAGGAACTCTGGGAGTTGAAGTCCACAAGTCTTAAAGGGGCTAAGGAACTCTGGGAGTTGAAGTCTACAAGTCTTAAAGGGACCAAGGTTGGAGACCCCTGCATTAGACCTCAAGCTGAATTTTCAATGGCAGAGCATAGCCCTTTGAAAAACCCACCCAGCCCATTTTTGCCTTCTCAAGGGAAAAGGAATTTGGAAATCTGAAAAATGAAACGGCAGAAAAGATTGGGGGGAGGGGATGCCATTATTTCCCACCTCCAAGCTGTTATTATGAGCCCAGCAAAGCTTTAGATCTGGCAGTTTCTCCACATTAGATTCTCTCTTTCTTCTGTCCCAATGGTATTGTACTATTAATATCCCATTTCTTCCATTTCTAACAGCTAATATCCTTTTTTTAAAAAATGAGAAAGAAGCTGAAGATCTACAATATCTTATTTAACCAGGGCAGAAGATAAGACTGTTTCTTTGAATCAATCACAAGCACAAAATTAAGTTAACAAAATTAATTTTACAGCAACATAGTCTCTATATATTAAAGTATTCAATTATTTTCCCTGTTCCTTCCTTCTAATGAGAAAAAAAGATCACATTCTAGTATAAAAGAAAATCTGCAAGAAAATATTACTTTTTATTCGTTGCATGGCATATAGTAGCAAGAAACATAAATCACACGTATACCAAGGAAGGGTTAGCTCCCAAAAATAACTAATAAGGGTGAAACATAGTTCTCAGAGAGAATGGCGCAACTTTCTTTATCTTCATTATGACACAAGTCAACCAGATATGAATGTAACAAGAAGATGTTCCTGCTGTAGGAGAAGTGCAACTATAGTGGAACCCAAGAAGTGAGAAATATTTCCAAAGAATTAACTATCAGTACTAAAGCTAGGGTGTTCTTCTTCTTCTTCTTCTTCTTCTTCTTCTTCTTCTTCTTCTTCTTCTTCTTCTTCTTCCTGCTTCTTCTCCTCCCCCGCTCCCTCTCCTTCTCCTTCTATCATTAAATTCAAATTATCTCCATCAAACATTATCAGATTGCAAGGGGTTGTGCTAATATATTGGGGAACTCTAGCTGCTATAACAAAGGGATTACCTGCTGAACACATATAGTTATTTGTTTTTTCCCCATATCATGTTGTTTTCCATTACACAAGGTGCCTTTTAACCTATACAAATTCTGTTGGTTTAATTAAGAAAGGTTTGCTCATCTTGAGTTTAGGATTTTTTTTTATTTGAATAGAATAGAATAGAATAGAATAGAATAGAATTTTTTATTGGCCAAGTGTGATTGGACACACAAGGAATTTGTCTTGGTGCATATGCTCTTAGTGTACATAAAAGAAAAGATACGTTCATCAAGATATTTGCATTTATATCCCGCCCTTCTCACCCCGTCGAAGACTCAGGGCGGCTTACACTATGTTAAGCAATAGTCTTCATCCATTTGTATATTATATACAAAGTCAACTTATTGCCCCCAACAATCTGGGTCCTCATTTTACCTACCTTACCTACCTTATAAAGGATGGAAGGCTGAGTCAACCTTGAGCCTGGTGGGACTAGAACCTGCAGTAATTGCAGGCAGCTGTGTTAATAACAGACTGCCTTAGCAGTCCAAGCCACCAGAGGCCCTGATTGAGGCTGTACTTGATCTTCTAAAAATGGTTGAAAACCAGAAGTGTTAACTAGTGAACAATCTCAAGACCACATGAATCGAGCACCTTACTCTCTGGCACTATGTAGGTCAAACAAAAAAAAAAATATTGTGAGAGACTGAGAAGTTTTGTTTTTTTTAATCAGATTAATTAATTAATTCACAGAATTTATTAACAATATTACATATGATTTGCACTTCTTCGCTCCTTCCAAAAGTGTACATCATGATCAGGCAATTCAAAAAGTGGGCTTCTGATGAGTGCTCCAGACCTGGACACTGGTGGGATTCAAATAATTTAGAAATGGTTCTGTGCCCTAATGACTGGCTGGGTGGGTGTGACTGCGTTGTCACATGACTGGGTGGGCATGGAAAACTCGATGTCACTTGCATGGGTGGTGCCAGTATGGGCCAGGCGGGGTTGGGGAGGGAATTCAGGGGTCTCCGGTGTGGCGGGGGGGGCAGAGGAAAGAAAGAAGGAGGGAAAGTGTCCTGCCAGCCAGTCACTGAAGAACCAGCATTAATGAGAGATGCGGCTCTACTGCCCAGGGGAGGGAAAGCCTCTCATTTTGTACACACCATCCACTGCTGGTGGATACGCATGTTTGGGTAGTGTAGCAGGTCCATCCTGGGCCTGGAAGTTCTGCCGCTAGTCCAGCAGACTGGCCTGAGCCATGGGGTTTTTTTTATTATTTTTTATTTTCCCTATGGGGAGCTACCAAAATGGGAAGCGCACCTCTGCCTGTGTAACTAGGGGGAATACTCTCCACTCCACAAAAAAACAATGGCTCGAAAGCGGCTCCTCTGCCCCCAACCACCCATTCTCCCACTTCCTTCCCCAAATACCTTGGAAATGGGGTGTGCCCTAATGGCATGTGGGAATGACCTTGGGAGACTGGGCCCAGAGACACTATTTATTGGACCCTCAAGTAAAAGACGGCATAGTCTGCAGCTTGATAGTCGGTGAGACAAGAAGCTCAGACAGGACTGTTAAGTTCTGGAAGTAACGAGGCTGGAGACCAGGGTAGTAACAACAGCTCTTTAATATAGGGTGAACCCAGCAACAGGCTGGGGGAAAAACCTCTCCTTTTATACAGTTCTGCTGGAGGCTTCGTCCAATCAGCAACGTGCTGATTTCCCGCTCAAATATTTAAAGGTACAAACATGAATACATAACACTCCTCCCCTCCCAGAAAACACTTTGCCTCTATTTACATATTTATTTACATGTTATTTTTCGACGTAGTCACGCAAATAACCTGGGCGTCTCCTAGTTCTTTCTGACCTGCGCGGTTCAGTTCTGGGTGGTGTTTTGAGCTGGTCGGAGGGGCTGTTTTCTCCTCCCAGCTCTTTCTCTGAGCCAACGGGCTCTGGATTATGGGCTGACTCTTTTTCTTGGCCATCCGGCCTTGGATTACTTCTGAAACTTTCCCAGCTGTTTCCCTCGGGAACCTGATGGCGTCGCTGGAACTCTGGGACCTCAGCTAAGTCTTGCGCCTCCCCCGGGTCATTGTCAGCTGTGAATTCAAATTGGTATTGGTCATGGTTTGTTTCATTTGGTTCGGTTTGATCAGTTATTCGTTTCCTTAACTGATCTATGTGGCGCCTCCACACTCGGTTGTCTGGTAGCTCTACCACGTACGATTTTGGCCCGGTTATCTTTATTATTTGGCCTGCGAACCAACTAGGGCCGTCCCCATAGTTACGGGCCCACACCCGGTCGCCTATGCTCATTTCCCTTGTCTTTTCTAGTTCCCCCTTGTAACCCTCTGGCGTGTAATGTGGATTCAAGCAGTCAAGTGGGCACCGGAGTTTCCGTCCCATTAGTAATTCGGCTGGGCTTTTCCGGTGGCCGTGCTTGGGGTTCTGTGCTGGACGGCTAGGAAAAAGTCTATCTTTGTTTGCCAGTCACCTGGCTTGAGCCTGGACAATGCCTCCTTAGCGCTCCGGACGGAACGCTCTGCAAGGCCATTCGACGCAGGGTGGAAAGGCGCAGAGAGGGCATGTCGGATGCCCTCCTCTGCCAGGTATTCTTCAAACTGGGCTGCCGTGGAATTGAGGCCCATTGTCGGACACCAGAGTGTCCGCAACCCGTGAGTTGCGAATAGGTGGCGCAGGGTTGCGATTACTGCTTCGGCCGTAGTGGATTTCATGAGTATGATCTCCAACCATTTAGAGAATGCATCAACCACCACTAGGAACGTTTGGCCGTGGAAAGGGCCAGCAAAATCAATGTGGATTCTTGACCAGGGCCCTTGGGGCTTTTCCCATTCCCTGACTGGGGCCGTTGGGGGTAGAGGTCTGGACTCTTGGCAAGCCTGGCATTTCCCTACCCTCTCAGCAATCTCTGCGTCCATGAGTGGCCACCACACATAGCTTCTAGCTAACCCTTCATCCTTACGATCCTGGGTGACCCTCGTGGAGGTCCAATACCTTTCCCTTAATTTATCAGGAATTATTACACGATCACCCCATAACAGGCACCCCTTGAGCCGAGAGCTCATCTCGTTTTTAACAAATTCTTTGAACCGTTAAGCCCGGCGCAGCGGCCACCCTCTCTGTACCCAACCGGTACAGTCCTTAACACAATGTCGGTATGATGCCGAGCCACTTCCTTAGATGTGACTGGGCCAGAGTCCAAAGAGTCAATAAGTAGGATGGGCGTCCCGGAGTGGGGTCTTGATCGCCCCTGGTAGTGGGCATCGGCTTAACGCGTCTGCATGCCCCACTTCTTTTCCTGGTCGATGCTGCAGCTTGCGAGTAAGCGGCTAAGAATATAGTCCATCGGGTCAAGCGTGGCGAAAGTGCCACAGGCGTTGGGCGGTCGCCAGCCAGTATCCCCAGTAGCGGTCTGTGGTCAGTCACGATTTCAAAATTCCGCCCAAAGACATACTCGTGGAATTTTTAACCCCTGACACAATGGCTAGTGCTTCTTTGTCTAATTGGCTGTAGTTTCTCTCTGGGGAGGACATCGTTCTAGAATAAAAAGCTATAGGGGCTTCTGTGCCGTTTGGAAGTCTATGGCTGAGCACAGCCCCCACCCCATAAGGGGAGGCATCGCAAACCAACACTAGGGGTAGTGAGTTGTGATATTGGATGAGCAGGCTATCACTTGAGAGCAGGTTCTTTACTGCTTCGAAAGCCCTATTTTCTATCTTTCCCCAAGACCAAACAGTATTTTTTCCTAAGAGCCTATGCAGCGGTTCCGCAACGGTTGCTTTGTTCTTTAAAAAGACCGCATAGAAGTTCACCAACCCCAGGAATGCCTGCAGCTCTGCTTTATTTTTAGGCGCTGGAGCCTTCCTAATTGCCTTGACCTTGCTCTCAGTAGGGTGAATTCCTTTCTTGTCTATCCGGTAGCCCAAGAAATCGACGGATTCGACCCCTATCTGGCATTTGTTTGCCTTGACTTTTAATCCGGCTGTCCGGAAAATCCCCAAAACCTTCCTTAAACGCTCTCCCAATTCCTCCATGTTTTCCCCTGAAATTAGGACGTCATCAAAGTAGGGGACTACCCCTGGGAGCCCCTGCAGTAGTCGTTCCATTAGGTTTTGGAACAACCCTGGTGCCACACTGACCCCAAATTGCAAACGGGTGCACTTGAATGCCCCCCTGTGCGTTACAATCGTTTGGGCTTCGGCTGTGCGGGCGTCTACGGGCAGTTGCTGGTAGGCTTGGGCCAAGTCTAACTTCGCAAAGACTTGCCCTTGCCCCAAAGAGTGCAATAAGTGTTGCACCACGGGAACCGGGTAAGCGCTTTTCTGTAAGGCTTTGTTAAGCGTCGCCTTGTAGTCAGCGCAAATTCTAATTGACCCGTCCGACTTTATTGGGGTGACGATTGGCGTCTCCCACTTTGCGTGATCGACTGGCACCAAAATCCCCTGATTTATGAGCTTGTCCAGCTCCTTATCGATTTTTGGTTTTAGGGCAAAAGGGACTCTCCTCGCCTTAAGCCTAATGGGGGCTACCTGGGGGTCTAAGTTGAAGGAAATAGGGGTCCCCTTGTACTTGCCCAGGCAGTCCTTGAAGACATCTTCGAACTCGTTAAAGAGAATGTCTTTCAGGTTGCAGTCACTTCTGTAGATGCCAGTCACTCCCATGCCCAGGGCACGAAACCAGTCTAGTCCCAACAGACTGGGCAGAGTTCCTTCGACGATCGTGATGGGCAGGGTCTTCTTGTGTGGACCGTACTCGACTCGGACGGAGGTGGTCCCTCGAACAGGATCGATTCCCTGGTAGTCGTGGACTCGTAGCCATTGTGCTTGCAGGTGGCGCTTGACGGACGGCAGCGACTTCGCCAAAGTGTCCCAGGACATGATGGTGATCGCTGATCCGTGTCTACTTCAAGCCGGCACCGTACTCCCTCTATTTTTGGCTTAGTGAAGATCTTCTTCTCCACTTTGGTCGAGGCGCGCCTATGACCACAGTTGTTTGGTTGGAATCCAGCGCCTTTTTGTTTGAGCCAATCGCGGGTCGCCTTGCCGATTCAGCGCTCTGATTGGCCGATTTGAATTTTCGGCGGAAGGTTGGGCGCTCGACAAACTTGAGCTAGGTGCCCTTTCTTCCCACACCGACATGTCGCGTCTTTAAACTTGCAGCGTTGGCGCTGGTGTTGACCCCCGCAGCTTCCGCATTCGTCTCGGTCCCCTTTGTCACGTTTCTCGGTGCGGCAGACCCCTTCCTCGTCTTCACCGTCGGATTCGGTCTGAACCTCCTCCTGGTGCACCGGAGTTGCCTTCGCGCTCGCCTTTTGTGGGACCGGCTTCTGCAGTGTCTCTGCCGCTTGGGAGGACATTTCATGTGCTCTGGCTTCGTCCAGAGCGTTGGCTAGCGTTAGGTTGCTCTTTGCTAGCAGCCGTCGCCGCAAACGGATGTCTTTGACCCCTCGGATGAGTTGCTCGAGGAGCACCTCGTCTAGGTCACGGTATCCGCAGTCCTTGGACGCTCTTCTTAGGGCGGCCATGTAGTCACCGATGGATTCGCCCTCCATCTGCCTTCGCTCTCCGAATTCAAACCGCCGCACGTATTTGGACGGCGTTGGTGCGAAGTGGTTTCTTAGTAAAGTCTGTAAAGTTGGCCACGACACCGACTGCAACGGCGTTGGCTCTGCCAGGGCTTCCGCGATGTCGATGACCTCCGGACCGCAGTGGCTTAAGAAATAAGCCCTTTTTCGGTTGTCTGGAACTCCGTGCAGTTCGTTGGCTTCTAGGAAACTCTCGAAACGGGTCATATACGTTCCCCATTTCTCCTTAGCCGGGTCGAACGGTGCGGGCGGAGTGTAACTGGCCATCTCCGCTTTTCTGCCCTGGATTTGCTGGGTTCGGGTCTATCGTGCTTCAGCTCGGTTCTGGTTCTCCTTAGCCTCGAGATCCCACCTTCGTCGCCAATGTTAAGTTCTGGAAGTAACGAGGCTGGAGACCAGGGTAGTAACAACAGCTCTTTAATATAGGGTGAACCCAGCAACAGGCTGGGGGAAAAACCTCTCCTTTTATACAGTTCTGCTGGAGGCTTCGTCCAATCAGCAACGTGCTGATTTCCCGCTCAAATATTTAAAGGTACAAACATGAATACATAACAAGGACCCTTCCAATTTCTTGGGAGTAAAGGAGATAGAAGGAGAATTGTACCTTAAGACTTGCAAGATTCTGTCGATTGTATTGTAAACCTACAATAAGGTAGAATTAACTGATCATGTTTCCTGTCTGGTCTACCTAGTAAGGTTAGCAATCATAGTCCTGGTGCTCATGATTTAGAGGTGTCTGTTCCTTAATTAACTTGATTCTGCTTTCAAGTTGCAGCATTAATTTAAGACCTTAATTCAAGGATACCTTTCAGCATTCTGGAGGTGTTTTTAAGAAAAATGCTTAAATCTAAATCTTTAACAGAGCATCACTAGCAATTAAAATGGCATCTTTATGCTGAAAATATACTCCTTTTTGGAGGAACAATGTTTTGAAAAATTAATCTACCCAACAAACAGGATAATTTATAATGACGAGCACACTGGGTGGCTTTAATCTCAATTTGGCAATGCCTTCTGAAGTTATTTATATAGTAGAGTATTTGGATGTCGTTCAAGTCATCATCCATATAGTGTGTTAATTGAAAAAAACAATAATTTTGAGGATAGGATAAAGTTGAGGATAGGATAAGAACTCTACGGTTCTTTGGGATGAGATTCAAGAAGATAGAATTGGGGGCAGGGGCTGGCTGCCAGCTTCCTAAAATTAAGACACCCATAATCACCTTGTAGGGTGGGCAGCATAAAAATTAATTAATTAATTAAATGTTACCTGCACATCAATTTATCTCACTTCTTCAAAGATTGATAGAATAATTACCTCTCTCTTCACACTTCAACTTATTTCAACGAGAGTTAATGATATAAAACCTATCTATGGAAATCAATGGGAAATGCATGGGGTAGCTATCCTGATCCACAGAGGACCATAGACTAATTGAGAATGTCCACCCTTCTTCACCAAAGTGGAAGGAAGGAAGGAAGGAAGGAAGGAAGGAAGGAAGGAAGGAAGGAAGGAAGGAAGGAAGGAAGGAAGGAAGGAAGGAAGGAAGGAAGGAAGGAAAAAACTAAGCCACAGAAAGAGATGAAAGAATTGAATTCTTCTGAGGACACTAGCTTAGAGTCAACTACAGAAAATAAATAGATGTAAAGAAGGTGTAGTTCAGAAGTCTGGAGGCAAAATGTTTAAACTCTAAATTAAATAATGAGTCACATAAACATTTTATATAAGTTTGCTACAGATGCTGAACTCTGCTCTATTTTTTTTCTACCTATGTTACTATTTATACATATGTAGTTGGTGTAGTTGCATAGCTGTGTGTATCTTCTGATTTAACCTTCCCTCCTACTTTCTATCTAGCTATCAAATAATCACACTGCTATGTATATGTATAGATTCAACCATTCATTCACTTAGTATATTTATAGTATATTTTTATATACCTTGTCAAAGCATCTCCAGGCAGTGCATAACATTAAAAGAACTTTAGATATAACATAAAGTCCAATAAAACATATAAAGTAGTAAAATACATAAAATTACCAGAGAAACAGAGGGAGAGAGAGAAAAGGAGAGAGGGAGGTGGAGAGAGAGTGGGTGGCAGAGAGGGAGAGGAAGAGATTCTCTTGAGGATTCTCAAGAGGAAGGGGGAGGGGGCGAGGAGGGGAGGGGGAGAGAGAGAGAGAGAGAGAGGCTGGCAGAGAGGGAATGGTGGAAGAATATATGTTTTTACCCTAACTGTGAAATAACTTTCTATTGGGATTACCTTGTCTTTCCTAGGTCAGGACTAAGATATTAAGACATTAAAATAATCTATGAAAGAAACCAATTCTCCATCCTATTTGGAAAGGCTTGCTTCTGAATAACAAGATGTTTATCTCAGCCTTGAAAAGCCAGTTAATCAAAAAGGAGACTAATTTCTTTATATTCTACTTGCCACTGAATATTTTAACTCTCTTGCTCTCATGTAAGCAACAACTTCCATTTTGAAATAATGTGAGTGATTTCTAGATCTCCTGCTTTTAAATTCTGTATATGTTCTCGTTTTCTGCCTTCAGCTCCTGATGATTGCAGTTTTTATTGGCAAGGTTTTTGGAAGTGGTTTCAGACAAAGGCCATTGCCTTCTTTCAAGAGCTAAGAGAGAGTGACAGGCCCAAGGTCACTTATCTGGCTTTGTGCCTAAATTGGGATTAGAACTCACTATCTCCCAGTCTGTAGCCTAATGCCTCAGCCATTGCACCAAACTGGCTCTCACAAAAGAGGGCTATAGATGCATCCAATTTTATGGCATGTTTTAGGTGGAAAGTTTATTTTTATTACCTGACATAGCATGTATAAAAATATTGTAGTGAATAAAGTCTCTGCTTTAGCAGATGAGGTTTCCTTAATCCAAAGCACATTGAGTGTTCCTGACAAGAAACTATTTTATTCCCTTTGCTATTGGGGATCTGTATAGAAATATGTGTGGGGAAAGCCTGTTTAGCTATAATTTCACCTCTATCTCTTTTAGAAGGACTTAATCAGTTGCATAGGGTAAAATTCACCAACTCATTTGGCATTACAAAATTAATGAAATATTATGTGGGGTGAGAATAAACCCAACCCTTAGCATTATATAAGTAGTGTTTAGTTACTATATTTCCTTGACAAAAAATAAAGTACATACCTGAGAAAGGGGCAAATCTAAAAGTTGTTCATAAGGCTAAAAAAAATCCCAAGAACAAAACCAGGAAAAACTTTACAAATATATATATATTCTAATAAAAATACCTAAATTTTCCTTGACATCTCTACCTCCGTACTACATTTCATCACATAAACATTTAATAACATTAGCTAGAATTCCAGTAAGCAGGAAGTATGGATACTTATAAAAAATTGCTCACTTTTTTCTCTTTTCTCTTTTATCTTTTATCTAGTCTTTTATCAGGCTACCCTATGCATATTTCTATACTAGTATATTTTCATGGTACATTTTTCTTTGTACCTAAAGCAATAAATATACCAGTACTCTGTATTGATCCAAATGTGGGAAAAACGTCCTGGACAAACGATGGATTTATTTGTTGTGTTTAAGATATTTAATGATGGTGATTCTGTAAGCATTCTTAGATACTTTGATGACAAGATAGGCTAACTTATTTTAAATAAATAATCAAGGTTTGCATGTGTTGATATAACTGCATCTGTTTTCTTTTTTTTTATCTGATGCCTTTGATTTCTTCAGCTTGCTTACCTTGTGATCATTGCCTAACCTTTCTTATCCTGAAGGACAATAGCACAATAAGTATGCATGTATGTACATTAATAAATGGGTCACTTCTCAATTTTGTACTGTATTTCATAGAATGACATATATTGTTCTGGTGGAGAACATAATACAGTTTTAAATCATTTCCTGATAGCAAAGGATATGGAAATATGCTTCAAAAGGGGAACGCAGTATACTTTTAGAACAGAACAGAACAGAACAGAATTCTTTATTGGCCAAGTGTGATTGGACACACAAGGAATTTGCCTTTGGTGCATATGCTCTCAGTGTACATAAAAGAAAAAAAATATATTCATCAAGAATCATAAGATACAACACTTAGTGACAGCCATAGGTTACTAAATAAGCAATCAAATCTTACTAGGAAACAAATGAAACAATATAAATCATAGAGATACAAGCAACAAGGTTATAGCGTAAGTGGGAGGAGATAGTTAATAGGAAGGATGAGAAGAATGATAGTAATACAGTTTTAGTAAATAGTTTGACAGTGTTGTGGGAATTAGTTGTTTAGTAGAGTGATGGGAAAAACGCATCTTTGTGTCTAATTGTTCTGTTGTGCAGTGCCCTATAGCATCATTTTGAGGATAGAAGTTGAAACAATTTATGTCCAGGATGTGAGGGGTCTGTAGATATTTTCACATCCCTCTCTTTGGCTCATGCAGTATATAAGTCCTCAATGGAAGGCAGGTTGGTAGCAATTGTTTTTTCTGCAGTTCTAATTATCTTCTGAAGTCTGTCTCTGTCTTGTTTGGTTGCAGAGCCAAACCAGACAGTTATAGAGGTGCAGATCAAAGACTCAATTCCTCTATAGAACTGGATCAGCAGCTCCTTGGGCAGTTCGAGCTTTCTGAGATAACACAGAAAGAACATTCTTTGTTGTGCTTTTTTGATGACGTTTTTGATGTTAGATGTCCACTTTAAGTCTTGAGATATGATAGAACCTAGAAATTTGAAAGTCTCTACTATTGATACTGTGTTGTCTAGTATTATAAGAGGTGGTAATATAGGAGGGTTTCTCCTAAAATCTACCACAATTTCTACTGTTTTTAGTTCCAGATTGTTCTGATTGCACCACAAGGCTAGGTATTCAACCTGTATGCAGATTCATTGTCATCTCGAATGAACCCAATCACTGCTGTATCATCGGCAAATGTCATTACTTTAACAGAGGGCTCTTTGGAGATGCAGTTGTTGGTGTATAAAGAGAAGTGGAGAGCGCACATAGCCCGGGGGAGTGGGGGCTCCTGTGCTAATTGTACAGGTATCTGATGTGATTTTGCCTAGCTTCACCTGTTGCTTCCTGTCTGTTAGGAAGCTTATGATCCACTTACAAGTGTGGTCAGATACAACTAGCTGATTTAGTTTAGTTAGAATAATATCTGGAATGATGGTGTTGAATGCTTAGCTGAAGTCTACAAAGAGGATCCTTGCGTAGATCTTTGGAGATTCAAGATGTTGTAGGATGTAGTGCATAGTCATGTTAACAGCATCATCTGTCCATCTATTTGCTCAGTAGGCAAATTGCAAAGGGTATAACAACGGATCCATGATGGTTTTCAAGTGGGCCAGTACTAACCTTTCAAAGGTTTTCATAACTACAGATGTTAGAGCAACCAGTCTGAAGTCATTCAGTTCCTTGATGAGAGTTTCTTTGGCACTGGGTGATAGTAGAGCATTTGAAGCAAGAAGGAACATAGCACATCTCTAGTGATTTATTAAAGATGCAGGTGAAGATGGGGACCAGTTGGTCAGCACAACCTTTTAAGCAAGAAGGAGTTATCCTGTCTGGGTCTGGTGCTTTTCCTGGCTTTTGTCTGTGAAATAGACCATGCACCTCATTTTCTGTAATCACCAGAGGTGGAGGGCCTAATGAAATGGGGTTAGTTGTAGGTACGTCTGAGATGGGGATTGTGGAGATGGGTGGCCGTAGTTTTCTCTCAAACCTACAGTAAAACACATTCAGGTCATCTGCCAGTTGTTGATTTCCTTCAGCATGGAAAGGAGGTTTGCTGTAACTGGTGATATTTTTAAGAATTTTCCACATGTTTGCTGGTTCATTTGTTGAGAACTGATTCCTTAGCTTTTCAGAGCAGCTTCTCTTTGTTGCTCTGATCTCCCTGGTTAATCCTGATTGTACAGGATTCTATTGCCTTTTCTGTAGGCTTCCTCTTTGGTATGACATAGCTGCTTAAATTTAGCTGTGAACCAAGGTTTATTATTACTGTATATTCATAGGTTTCTGGTCGGCACACATAGGTCTGACATATGATGTTACAGTATCTGTGAGTTCATCCAAGTCTGTAGAGTAGAAGCTTGTACTTCCAAAACCTATATTTTCTTTGGGAAACACGATAAATCTCTAGACCAGTTTTAAAGCATTTAAACACAGTCACGTCTTCCAACAAAATCTCTTTCCAATGCTGCAGTCCTAAATATATTCTCCTGGGAGTGATTCCCACTGAGTTTCTTCTAAGTAAACAAGAGGACTGGTCTATCAGGAAAAAGTGTAAAATCACTTACAGATGTAATCCATTAGGGCCTGAACCTAGACTGTTAACCCCATGTACTTCTTTTTTTCCAACACTTTTTCTCTTTTTAAAAATCACCTTCAAAGATTACTTTAATTCTAGTGTAACTCAAAGACACACTTTCATAAATCAGAAGTGGTTGGCCACCTTTTTTCCCCCGTTTCCCCAGTTGCAGATTCTGTTCAAAGTGAAATGCCACAGAAGCAAAGCAGGGACATAAGGATAGGAAAGAAGGGTCCTCTTTGGATTGTATGCATGTGGTTGAGTCAGTGGTGAGTTTTAAATTTTTTTACTACTGGTTCTGTGGGGGTGGCTTGGTGGCCGTGGCATGGCAGGTGTACTGTAAAATCTCCATTCCCTCCACATTCCAGGGAAAGGATACTATAAAATATCCATTCCCTCCCTACTCCAGGGGAAGTAGGGGAAGGTTATTGCAAAATCCACATTTCCTCCCAATCAGCTGGGACTCAGGAGGCAGAGATATGGGTGGGGCCAGTCATAGGTGGTATTTACCAGTTCTCTGAACTACTCAAAATGTCTGCTACCGGTTCTCCAAAACTGGTCAGAACCTGCTGACTACCACCTCTGGATGAGTTACTGCAAGAGTACAGTCAGAAGTGAAGCAGACTCCAAACTCTTCCTAGCCACGATAAAGAAGAGGAAATAATAATCATCTACCCCACTATAGCACTGATGACGTTACCTGGTTTGGTAATGGAATGCCTGCAAGAAAACAACCAAGCTCAGAAAGCACCGAAGATTTGATAATCCTCTCTTCCTTTTCTTCCAGCGTGAATGTTTTTCTCAATTCTTCTGGACTAGAACCAGGTTTGTTGAAGTCTCCTAGGGGTGGGAGGGGTTGCAATGCCAAGAAAACATCTCTCTGAACTAAGCAAAAGGGTTGGGATGAAGATGACAAGAGTTTGCCTGTTTCCAACACAAGTGATAACTGTAAGTCTAAAAGAGTGCAATGGGAATGTGAGTTCTTTCCTCAAACTCTTTCAGGCTTTGCAATAAACAAATCTATGCTCTGCTCAGCCCTGACAATTAAGCACCAGTTTGCCAGTGAAACACCCATCATGAGCATGCAAATTCTGCACCGAGCAAAGGTTGGATCAGGTTGCCTTTACTGTCCATTCCACCTGCATGACTGATTGTTTGAATGATGCGAGATGTTGTTTGCTTATCCAAATGGAAACCCCATGTTCTCAAAAGTCCAGTCCCAGAATGGAAAGTAAAGAATCAATTAAGAATCAATCAAGAAACAATTAAAAAAAAAAGGAGAGGGAACAATCTATTGGGAGCTGTGCCAGCTTCTACCCAGGCAGAACAACTGGGCAGCACTATTGTTGAAACTTGAAATTTGGACAGGGCTTTCTTACATTTCCAGCTGGTATCAGCATGGGGCTGGAGGAGGGAGGGAAAAGCAGCTTAAAACCTCCATGTGGAATTGCCTATAAATCGCAGTCCATATTGAGACCCACTCATGGTTAAGTTTGCTGATTAGGAGGGGGGCTTTAAGCATCTGCTTCCTGTTGTATTCCTCTATATCAGTGATGGCTAACCTTTTTGCCATTGCATGCCAGGAGCAGGGGGAGGGGGGTTGCGCACATGTGTGCCCGCACCCATAATTCTATGTGCCCCGCCCCCATGCATGCACCCATGACTCCCCCCCATTCCCTGCTCCTGGCACACGATGGCATGATGGGCCCGGTAGGCCTCTTTTTCTCACTCCCCAGCCTCCAGAGCCTTTCTAGGAGCTTGGGGAGGGGGAAAATGGCCTTCCCCACTACCCTGGAAGCCCTCTGGAGGCCGGAAATGGCCCATTTGCCAACTTCTGGTCCCACCATTTCCGGCCTCTGGAGGGCCTCTGGGGAGGTGGGGAAGGCCGTTTTTGCCCTCTCCAGGCTCCTAGAAAGGCTCTGGAGGCTAGGGAAAGAAAAAAGGGGCGTAATAGCTCAGGCTGTTAGAAGCCTGTTATTAGAACACAGCAGCCTGCAATTACTGCAGGTTCAAGCCCGGCCCGAGGTTGACTCAGCCTTCCATCCTTTATAAGGTAGGTAAAATGAGGACCCAGATTGTTGGGGGGGCAATAAGTTGACTTTGTAAAATATACAAATAGAATGAGACTATTGCCTTATACACTGTAAGCCGCCCTGAGTCTTCGGATAAGGGCGGGATATAAATGTAAAAAAAAAAAAAAAAAAATGAGCCTTCCCCATCACCCCCCGAGGCCCTCCGGAGGCAGGAAACAGGCTATTTCCCTACTTCTGGTGGGCTCAGAAGGCCTGAAAATCAGCTGGCCAGTGCACGCATGCACGCCGGAGCTGAGCTTGCATGCCCACTGATATGACTACGCGTGCCACCTGTGGCATGCATGTCATAGGTTCGCCATCTTGGCTCTATATGAACACGGTTTCAGGGTTTCTTGGCATCTCCCCATTCTGTAAATAACTGGGGCAGGAGCTTTGATTTAGATCAGGACTGCATTGGGGGGAATTTAAAAAATCTCTCTCTCTCTCTCTCTCTCTCTCTCTCTCTCCCTCCCTCCCTCCCTCCCCCCCCCAATTGCAGCAATTAACTTTTTAAAAGCCAATCATGTTTGGCTTTTTGTACAGAAGGTCCCTTTTTTTTTTCCAGCTTGACTGGAAACTCAGATGAAAGAAGGAAGGAAGGAATGTAGGAACCAAGAGCATTTGACCATGCCCATCAACCTCTATCTTTGCAAATACTGATCAAAAAATAAAGAATTAATAGAAGAAGTCTCTCAAGCTTTGCTCGACTCAACTGTGACTGTATAAGGTTTCCTGCCTGAGCAGGGGTTTGGACTAGAAGACCTCCAAGGTCCCTTCCAACTCTGTTATTCTATGACAACTAGGCACAATTTCTTGGTATTTACAAACCATCTTTTCAGCTTCCTACTTTCAATGTCCTTGGAATAGAACAGCCAGCTTTGACGATATAGAGTTCTTACCAATTCTAATGAGTGGTTCTATGGAATTTGCTTCCATTAAGAAGGGCAATATGTTAGTTGTCTGCTTTTGCTACAAGTGGCCTTCCAAATGAGCCGCTGTCCTCCCCACTGGCGATACAATGCTGATCCTGAGATTCCTCTGAGCTGAGTGCAAAGGACTTTCAGTAGTAGATAGGAAAATGGACTAATTTGCAGGAGGCAATTGCCAAGGAAGCAGATGGAGAACCATCAGATCCATTTCTTCTCAACAGATGCCCAAGCCTTTAAAAAAAATAAAATATGAAACATTTTGGCATGGAAAAGGCAGGCCATTCCAGTTTCGCTGAGAATGTGTATCAGAGTATCACTGTGGCAATCTTTCATTTCCAGGGGTACTAGCTGTGCAATTTTGAGTGGGAAGATAAGGGACACTTTATGACTTGGCATCATCCAAATGGGGCAGACAGAGGCTCATTGCTCTACAGTGTGTATTCAGAATCTTTGCTGAAGCCGGGATAATGCTTCTCCGACATCTAAAAACTGCAGAGATGAAGCGTGAAGCTTAGCCTTTTCGATCATAGAGAGTGAAAACCCACATATGTAGAGGGCATATTATCTTGTCTGCCAAATCATCACAGGGGAAGCAGGCAAAGTTGTGGGTCATTTCCTAACTTGTAGATATTGAGGCTCCAAGAAGCAGGAGAACATTGAGGGCGGTGATTCCTTGTCCTAGCATTTTTCTGACAAGTAGTCCCAAGAACAAAGAAAGAATTGCCAAGAAAGAATTTTAAAATGACAGCAAAGTCACACAAGGAAAAAGAGTGGGGGAAGGGAGAGAGAAAGAGACAAAGAGAGAGATTGTGAACAATTGTTTTGAATTAACAGCAAGAGGCTACATTTGTAATATACACTTGGCACAGCCGATGTTGTGGAATGTTATTCTGAAGAAAAACTCCCTTGCAACTCTTAATACTGATTTTTCATTTCTGATTTAAGATCAAAGCTTGGTAAACATACAGTGTGACTTCTATACTTTTTATATTTATCTATTTATCATCTGTGTACCTATTTGTCAGAATTTGTTGCAAAAATCAAATCAGGAAGCACATACAGGCAGACTGATTCAGCAGGATTCATTAACCTTTATTAATTAATTAAAAATTAAAAAGGACAACAAAGAATGTTCTTTCTGCGCCAACTCAGTAAGCTCAAACTGCCCAAGGAGCTGCTGATCCAATTCTACAGAGGAATTATTGAGTCTGTCATTTGCACCTCTATAACTGTCTGGTTCGGTTCTGCAACCCAACAAGAAAAACACAGACTTCAGAGGATAATTAGAACTGCAGAAAAAATAATTGCTACCAACTTGCCTTCCATTGAGGACCTATATACTGCACGAATCAAGAAGAGGGCCGTGAAAATATCTGCAGATCTCGCATCCTGGACATAAACTGTTTCAACTCCTACCCTCAAAACGACGCTATAGAGCACTGCACACCAGAACAACTAGACACAAGAACAGTTTTTTCCCGAAGGCCATCACTCTGCTAAACAAATAATTCCCTCAACACTGTCAGACTATTTACTGAATCTGCACTACTATTAATCGTTTCATAGTTCCCATCGCCAATCTCTTTCCACTTATGACTGTATGACTATAACTTGTTGCTGGCAATCCTTATGATTTATATTGATATATTGATCATCAATTGTGTTGTAAATGTTGTACCTTGATGAACGTATCTTTTCTTTTATGTACACTGAGAGCATATGCACCAAGACAAATTCCTTGTGTGTCCAATCACATTTGGCCAATAAAATTCTATTCTATTCTATTCTATTCTATTCTAATCTTTTTGTATACATAATAAAACATGAAGTAAATTTACAATACCAAAAACAGATTTTTCCAATATAGCAGTTACAAGCAAAACACAAGGCAGGAGAGAAGAGTTAGTTTCATTTCAGCAGAACAGACTAGTTTCAGTTTCTCTGCACAGACTCAGAAGCTGCAGACTAAAACACACCCTGGCTCCAGTCTGTCTCAGCTCCCAAACAGCCCTCATTGGCTGACTTAGTTGCTATGTCCTATTCCAGTTGATGAATATACTTTGACACTATTTAGTATTTATCTATTATGTTCATAACCACAGAAATAACATAGGCACCTTTTTGGACAATTTGGAAATAAAGTAGTGAAGTAAATGGGACATTGATTCAATCTACTGATTCTCAAAGATGAAAGCCATTCCCTCTCTAGGCAGTTCCTAGGTTTCTTTTCTTAAATCTATTTCATGGTTCCTTCTTTCATTTCTGTCCCAGATTCCTCCCTCTGGTTTCCTTTGGTTTCATTTCTTGTGTTTTTGAGCCCACATCCTCTCCTAGAAAATGTTTCCCAAGGCCTCTTAACTTCTGAAATCCCTGTTTTCTTCCCTACATTGCTGCTACTTTTGCTCTTTCCAATGACATTTCAATCTCCAGTGTTCATCTCTGTGGTCATGAAGGGGAATTTAAGTTAAAAACCCCTTTACCCAAACACACCTTCCCAGTTGCATGCTTTCGAACTGCTAGGTGAACAGGAGCTGAGGCAAGTAACGGGAGCTCACTCCATCATGTGGTATTTGGGTCTCAAACCTGGGCTGTTAACTTTCCAGCTGACAAGTTCAGTGTCTTCAACATACCATTGTAGTTAAATCCTTTGCTATTGCCTGTACGTTTGTGGCTATAACCCCATCACATGAATCTGTTTCAAAAGGACTATAACCTCTCTCCTCTTTGAGCCTGTCTTTGCCTCCAGTGCTGATCAGTAAACCAGTTTATGCTTCACTGAAGGTGCGCTACTCTCTGGTGTAAGGAAACTCAAAAATTCTCCCAAATGGCAAGCAGAGGCATATTATGATCACAGCTATTCAGTCAACAGATGCCAGAAGTTGCTTGCTTATCTCTCCCGTGGTGAGAGAAAAGGGAAAGACAAAAGTCTCGTGGAAAAAGACCTTCAGTGCATTACACTATACATCATAGTATTACTGAACCCCCCGTGGAGTGGTAATTCCAAATAATTTAGAAAGGGATGGTTTCTGTCATATGAGAAGAGCAAATAAATAAACCAGTAAACCCTATCTAAAGCACCATGCAACTTGACCTTCTACAAGAAAAGATCAAACTAGCATATCTAACTGTAAGACAAAATAGAGTGTCCAAGATAATATCCCCGAGGAAACTTGGAATCCACTCAACTTAAAAGTTTAACGAGGTGTTTGAATAGCTCTTATGTACTACATATATCGCATAACTCCACATAACTCCCTATCTGCACTTGGTTTGACCTTTGTACTTTATTTCTATTGTGAAACTAGAAGATAGGAAAATGTCATTTTCAAACCAGATGGTTACTAGTCCAGCTACTGAATCCGATTCGGTTTTCTACACAGACTGCCAGAGCTCTTCAATATTTCCAAATAAGTCTTTCCAAATCATCATCTGCCAAGAATTTAACCCCAAAACTTAGTCACACAAAGGATGTGTACTATCTCTGATCCAAGCTTCCTTTGTAAGCCTCTCTTACCGAGATTCTTCCGATCAGATTCTCTTTAAACTAGATTACGTCATCTAGTCTTGCTTAGTTAATATGACAGTTGCTGCTATAAAAATAAGTTTCTTCCTACATCACCGCCTACTTGTTTTTCTCCTTGACCTTATAGTAAAATTTCCATACTAAATTTGCAATTTCTACGTTTTGGAGTTCTATACAGCTCAGGATGATAGCAATGATTAAAAGTATTATGAAAATGAAGAGACAGTCTTTCAACACTAGATGCCAGAGGCATGATGTGAAATATGTGGCCATAAAATTAAAACTAGTATTTTGAAATAGAATCACAGTTTGGTTTTTTTCAAAGAACAGCATACAATGTTAGAGGTTGCTACAAAACTTTCATTTAAAAGCAGCTTGGTCCATGTTGCTCATTGCTGGGGAAATGAAAAGTGCTCCCTAACTGAATTTAGTGGAGACAGATCTGTTGGGTAATAAATAAATAAAATGCAAGTTTGTTTGTCTATCTGTTTGTTTGTTTGTTTAATTTATTTACCAGCCATCCTGTGGTCATGCAACTCAAAGTTTATTTGCTGACGGAACCATTAATCATTTGGAAGCATGTTAGCCATAGCAGGGTCCTGCAGCTGTGTTTTTGTTACCATTATAAGAAGCAAATTTGCAAAAGAAACAAAAATTCTTATCTCAAGATTAGCAAGATCACACCATCCTTGAAAGCAAAACTTGGGGAGACAGAACCTTAGCTGGATTGTACTTAATTACACTTAATATTTTATTGTGCTTTACTGTTCAATATAATTGAAGTGCATTATCTACAATTCTTACAACAGGCTTACAGACATAGCTATCCATAGGTACAGGAGAGCAAGTAACATCATGTATATCATAAATCCATCATATAATTGATGCAAATTACACAATTCATACCATTTGGCTCACTTATGGGCACATTATTGTGTCTTGTTTTGGTGACACCTTTGTATGTCTGTAGCTCTGTTTCCAAATGAAAGTCTTACATTGCATATATGAAGATGAGCCTATGTTTATGAAAATGTGTGTGTGTTCCTGAAATCTGCAGACCCATAAGGCCAAAAGCATTTGCTCACTCATGCTGTAAAGTCAATAAATATTGGTTATCTCCATTTTAAATATTGTATGCAATGACTTTTATAAAGCTCTCTAGTGAATTAATAGCAAAGCGAGATTCAAACATAGATGACCTGATTCATTGCTGGGTCTCTTTATTTTGGGTACCGAAGCGATCATTCTGTGCAGAGATCCCAACTCAGTCTTCCAAAACATGTCTGCCTTCGAAAATGCTGGGAAATGAACTTCCCAGAATTCCCTGCAATTACAGCTTGAATTGCTTTCCTGACACATCTAGGACCATCTAGGTTAAAGAGGATGGTTTTTGATCAATCAGGATGGGGTTGCCTGAACACAGATCTCTCCAGATCATAGCAAGGAATGGTGTCAACATTTAATCCATGAAACAAAAATAGATAATAGAATAGAATAGAATTCTTTATTGGCCAAGTGTGATTGGACTCACAAAAAAATTGTCTTTGGTGGATATGCTCTCAGCGTACATAAAAAGACAAGATACACTTGTCAAAAATCACAGGGCACAACACCCAGTGACAGTCATACAGTACAATAAGCAATCAAATCATACTAGGAAACAATCAATATCAATAACAATAACAAGAAGTTAATTCTTTTCTGCACTTTACCTATACCTTCTAAGCCTATCGGGTCCTGAAGCTATTTATCTTTCTGGGACTTCTCGTGTGTACAAAGCAAACCAGTGCATACATACAGATTGCAGCCTGCAGCCCAATTCTTTTCTCCAAATTGGTACATTGGGTATATCCATTCTCAGCTCTTTGAGTTTATTATGAGTAGGGCTTTTTTTCTTATGGCTCTTGGCTGACTTTGTGCTGATGTGAAATGACTGGAACCACAAATATTTTAAAAAATAATGTTATCACAAAGTATCAGAGGAACTGAAAAACACTGCCAAGGACCAGCCAGGAATGACACATTGATGAATAGTTATTGACAGCTCTTTTAAGGAGCCATGCATTCATAAAAACTGTCAGGCCATTTTTGCCACATTTGGAACAAAACGATTGAAAACACCACATCTGCTTATGTATAGTTGTACTCACACAAGTCAAGTGGGGAAAAATAGATGGTGAAAATCTGCTAAAACAATCATAGACTTTTCCAGATGCCCCCTAGAGAAAGAATTATGCATTTCAAAGGAATGTAAATAGTTGCCATTGTATTCTTTTCAAAGAGTTCCCTTCACTGAGTAAACTGCAATTACAGATAGATAGAGATATGGAGGTACACATATAATCACCAAATTCAGGGCAAAATCCTGAAATCCATTCAAAATGCAAGCTCCTACAATTATCAGCCTATGTTGTACATTTTACAACCACAACTGAGCCCAGAATTTAGGTTGCTAAGTGAAAAATGTGAGTTTTATGACTTTTCTTGCCACATTCATTAACTGTGGTTAACCACATTTAACCACATTTAACACCGCAGTTGTGTAAATTAGTAACATGGTTGTTAAGGGAATCTGGCTTCCCCATTGACTTTGCCAATCAGAACATCACAAAAGATGATCACAAGAACCCGGGACCCTGCAACCGTCATAAATCTGAACCAGTTGTCAAGCATCCAATTGTAAATCGCATGACTATGCGGATGCTGCCATGGTCGTAAGTGTGAAAAATGAGCGTGAGTCACTTTTTCAGTGCTGTTGTAATTTGAACAGTCACTAAATGAACTATTGCAGGTCAAGCACTGCCTGTAATTCTGTGGGAGTGCACAGACCAGTTTCTACTCCTTGAGTAATTGGGCTTTCTTTTAGTCCTTTCCTTTTCAAAACATTAAAAACAACGATTAGTATGTTTGAAAGTGCGTAAGCATTGCCAGAGGATAACACTTCATCAGAAGTGTTGGTTGCTTGACTGAGACTGGAGCTTCCATGCCTCACAAAATGTCTCTTTGCATGACTTGGAAAACAAGGCTGCTTTTCTAAATAAATCGTGCAAATTTTCTTTTCTTCTTTTTTCCTTTCTACAGAGTTTATATAGATTTGAGCTGCTGAGGTTGTCATTCCTCCGGTTTTATCTTCTTCCCCTGAATCTCTGCAAGCTAAATCCCAAAGTGGATCCCAAAGTGGATCCATCGTATCTATTGACAATGCGCAGGCTGCAATATTAAGGTGCTGTAAAAAATCCTGAACTTGCTGATTCAAATGACGTTTCACTGATATACTTCAGAACGTGCATGGTTTTCTTATATATTTTCTAGTATATCCTTATAGCGTTCCTTATTCTATTTAAAATGTGAAAACTTCCCTGAGCTCACCTCCTGGTTAACTACATGTGCACAATCACGTAATTTTCTTAGCTGCAATATAAAAACAGTTTGCGGTTGCCTTCTTTCCAGTCGTGGGATTCAGCCAGTTCGCACCTATTCAGGAGAACCAGTTGGTAACTTTCCAAGCAATTCAGAGAACTGGTTGTTGGAAAAAATCTCATTTTGTTTTTTTCCACTTTACAGGGCTAATCCTGTAAGAAAGGCAGGAAGGAAACATTCTGGTGTTGTTTCTAGCCTAATCTTTATTACCCTACTTACAGAAACTACCTCTCTGGTTAACCCTTATTACATGGGTTCAACTGTCAACTGGGAGATAAACTCTGCACCAAGTGGAAAATCCAACAAGTTCCTAACAAACCTAGCAGACAATTTTGTTTCCCAAAAAGTAGAGAAGAGAACAAGGGGATCAGCCATATTGGACTTAATTCTTACTAACAGAGATGAAATGATAGAAGGTGTTGAACCTATAGGAATCTTGGGGGCAAGTGATCACGCAATATTGGAATTCAACATTATGCAAACACAAGTAGTAGTAGAACAAAGTCAAACTAGAGTCTTGGACTTTAAGAGAGCTAATTTCAATAAACTCAGAGAGAGATTGAGAAGGATTCCATGGATGAGAATCCTCAAGGGGAAAACAACTCAAGAAGCTTGGGAAATTTTGAAAAGTGAGATTATAAAAGCCCAGTCTAGCACAATACCAATGAAGAAGAAAAATAATAGATCTCAAAAGAAACCAGCATGGATGCATAAAGAACTATCTGACAAATTGAAAGACAAAAAGGACAAATATAAAAAGTGGAAAGAGGGGCAAATAACTAAGGCAGAATATCAGCAAATAGCCCAAGCCTGTAAAGATGAAGTGAGGAAAGCTAAGGCTCACAATGAACAAAGGCTAGTGACAAAAGTAAAAAATAACAAAAAAAGCTTCTTCCAACATGTTAAAAACAAGAAAAAAGTCAAGGAAACAATTGGCCCATTGCTGGGAGAAAGTGGCAAGAAGGTGACAAGCAAGAGGGAGAAAGCAGATCTACTTAACTCATTTTTTGCATCTGTCTTTACAAAAAGGAAAAAAAATCCAACCTATCAAAAACAGCACCACAAAAAACAGATTAGGAGCACAAGTTAAAATAGAGGGGGGGAATGGTAAGTGAACATCTGTCTACCCTAGATGAGTTCAAATCACCAGGACCAGATGGATTACACCCCAGGGTTCTGAAGGAACTGGCAGACGAAATCTCAGAACCACTGAACTATATCTTTCAAAGATCCTGGAGCACAGGGGAACTGCCAGAGGACTGGAAAAGAGCTGATGTAGTTCCCATCTTCAAAAAAAGAGGAAAAAAAACAGATCCAGGAAACTACAGACCTATCAGCCTGACCTTAATACCAGGGAAAATTCTGGAAAAGATAATCAAGCAACGAATCACCGAACACCTAGAAACAAACAAAGTAATAACCAAAAGCCAACATGGGTTTGTCAAAAACAGATCATGCCAGACTAATCTTATTGCATTCTTTGACAAAGTGACAAAGTTAGTGGACCAGAGGAATGCTGTCGATATAATTTACTTGGACTTCAGTAAAGCATTTGATAAAGTAGACCATAACCTACTACTAGATAAAGTAGAAAAATGTGGGTTAGACAGCACCACCACCAGATGGATTCGTAACTGGCTGACCAACCGCACTCAACGTGTAGTCCTCAATGGAACTACATCCACATGGAGGGAAGTATGCAGTGGAGTACCCCAAGGTTCTGTTTTAGGCCCAGTACTCTTCAACATCTTCATCAATGACTTGGACGAGGGGATAGATGCTGAACTCATCAAATTTGCAGATGACACCAAGCTGGCAGGAATAGCCAACACTCCCGAAGATAGGCTGGATACAGAAAGATTTTGACAGACTAGAACATTGGGCGCTATCTAACAAAATGAAATTCAACAGTGAAAAAAATAAGGTTCTACATTTAGGCCAAAAAAACGAAATGCACAGGTACCGTATATGTGGTACCTTGCTCAATAGTAGTAATTATGAGAGGGATCTTGGAGTCCTAGTGGACAACCATTTAGATATGAGCCAGCAGTGTGCAGCAGCTGCCCAAAAAGCCAACACAGTTCTGGGCTGCATAAACAGAGAGATAGAATCAAGATCATGTGAAGTGTTAATACCACTTTATAATGCCTTGGTAGGGCCACACTTGGAATATTGCATTCAGTTTTGATTGCCACAATGTAAAAAAGATGGACTAGGGGAGACATGATAACAGTGTTCCAATATCTCAGGGATTGCCACAAAGAAGAGGGAGTCAAACTATTCTCCAAAGCACCTGAGGGTAGAACAAGAAGCCATGGGTGGAAACTAATCAAGGAGAGAAGCAACTTAGAACTAAGGAGAAATTTCCTGACAGCTGGAACAATCAATAAGTGGAACAACTTGCCTGCAGAAATTGTGAATGCTCCAACACTGGAAATTTTTAAGAAAATGTTGGATAACCATTTGTCTGAAATGGTGTAGGGTTTCCTGCCTGGGCAGTGGGTTGGACTAGAAGACCTCCAAGGTCTCTTCCAACTCTGTTGTTGTTGTTGTTGTTGTTGTTATTGTTGTTGTTGTTGTTATTATTATTATTATTATTATTATTATTATTATTATCATCATCATCATCATCATCACATTGTAATAGCTAATGCAAAGCACCCATCGATGTGAGTGACATTGAGTTGGCCATGCCCAGACGGTTACATGACCACCGAGCCATTCCTACCCAGCTGGGCATTAGGGCAGAGAACTGGTTGTTAAATTATTTGAATCCCAGCTCTGCTTCTTTCCAAAATATCATTCATCCAAGTACAACCAACTTGCTTGATGACTGGGGGATCAGGTACCTGCCTATTATAAGCTATGGTTGCATATTTATTTAGTTATTTACATGACTAGCTTTTGATGGAGCTTCCCCCCCCCCACCCCCGCTGTTGGACAATTCCTTGAAACTTTCCTTTCTATTCTCTCCAGTCTGCAATAGCACTAGCACTAGCTATAGCCCTTACGCTTATATAGCTCCCCATAATGCTTTACAGCCCTCTCTGGGTGGTCTATAGATTCGGCATATTGCCCCCAACAATCAAACATTTTACCAACCTCAGAAGGATGGAAGTCAACCTTCAGCCAGTCGGGATCAAACTCCTGGCAGTGAGCAAAGTTAGCCTGCAATGCTGTATTCTAACCACTGTGTCACCACAGCTCTTACAATGGGGAAGAGGAGGGAGAAAATGTCAGGTATGGGGCAATGCTTACTAATTGTAATGCTGATTACATGACAGAGGGACAGTGCGGAGGTTGTAAATGCAAGCATTGGACATACAGGGTTTGTTTTCAGCACTATGGTAACTTTGCATGGTTGATGAACAAAGCAGATGAGTAAAGTCTACCTGAATTAAACATAAAGGTCACAGATGCTTATTTTTTCACTGACATATAGTAAATTCAATGAAAGAGCAATGCAACTGAGAGACATAATTATAAAATGTAGAAAATATATTGAACTTTTTTTGCTGTTGACTTTCCTTAGAACAGTCTTATAATTTCAGATGATAGGACAATATCAAATTTGTGCTCAGTCTAAAATGTGTTATCGTCTTGTATGGAAAGCAAATCATTCCCACAGAGAATAAAAAAAGTTTATATATTTCATATGAGATTAAATGAATACAATTTATTTTTGAAAGCATGATTAGCTTCAATAGATTTGTTTCTAAAAATGAGTGCAAGCAGCTGATAGTGACTGAATAATTAGAAAATTAAAGAGCAAAAGTATAGTCTCCATAAATAAAGTAGATCAAAATGTTATGAGTCATGTTAACTTAAGTCAACAAGGGAGATCTTAATTAATATCTTAATTAAAATATTTCGGTTATGAACATGCTATCCTCCTATTTTCTTCTGTGATAGAGGTTAGGCCTAGAGTGACATCAAAAAAACTAAATGAAAATGGTAAATTTTGGTTTTCTTTTTTTTTTTTCCTGCCAAGGAAATGGCAAGCAGCCATATTTGGATTTTCTGTTTCTTGCAATGAAATTTTAGCAGCAATTTCTTGGGACTTCTGGATCCACAAAGAGGGAGAAAGAAGCCATTTGGCTACTTGGTTATGTGTTGACTATTCCTGGATTAAGAAGAATGGAAGTTATCAATCATCATTGGTAAAGATTGTTGTCCCCAATTTGGGTCTGAATCTGGTGCCGAAGCCGATGAAGAACATCAAACACGAGGTGCAGGTTTTGTTTCCTTTTATTGAAGTGCTCCAAGAAAAGAGGTCCTGGCTAGAAAATGTCTAGAACCTCAAACAATAGAATTAAGAAAACTTTATACATTTTCACTAAAACAGAAGGTGAGATAAGGCAGGATATATAAAACAAATCATTCAATAAATATTTTAGTAATAATCTAACAAATTCTCCTGTTGGTCTCTACCTGTCCCTATTCCTAAGTCTTGGCTAATGAATGCTACAGGAACAAGTGTCAAACTCACCGTGTCACATTGCCATCATGTGACATTTCACAACATTTTTCCCATTCATGGAGCTGAGGTGGACATGGCCTGCGGATGACGCATCTGACTTGCGGGCCGCCAGTTTGACACCCGTGCTCCAGGAGTTATCTAATACACAATCTATTGGCCATCCCTATTCCTAGCTTTTAGCTAAGGCATGCAGGATGTCTAAGTGTCAAGCCATGTCCTGGACTTGACACAGCAGGGTGGGACTGCACACTGGTGACGGGTGGGTGGGTGTTGGGGCCGCCAGTGGGGCAGTTAAGCAGTGGGACATAATATTCAATTAAAAGTGCAAAGTATATGAATCCTTGAGTTATTGAGCAAGCTGTAGTACTGTAAGAGGTAAATACAAATCCTTGATTTATGAATACAATTGAGACCAGAATTTCCTCTTTTAAACAAGATGTTCGTTAAATGAGTTATGCCTGACTGCAATTGTTAAATGAATCATGCAGTTGTTAAGTGAATCCAGCTTTCTCTATTGATTTGGCTTTTGTCAGAAGCTGGCTGGGCAGTTCTCATTATGTCATACTGTCCTGTGATCACACTTATGGGATCGCAGAACATGGCAATTGTCATAAATACATGCCAGTCACCAAGCACTCACATTTTGATCATGTAAACAAATGGCCAGGGTCACATGACCCTGGGACAGTGCGACCGTTGTAAATACATGCCAGTTGCCAAGCGCTGAAATTCTGATCCCGTGAGCTTGTGACAGTCACAAATGTGAGGACCAGTTGTAAGTCACATTTTTCAGTGCTGTTGTAACTTTGGATGGTTGCTAAATGATTGGTTGTAAGTCGAGGACTACGGTTTCTGTAAGCTGTTGATCCAAGAAAGACACAGAAAGCCAAGGAATAAAGGAGAATGTATTGCATATGGAAGTTCTCTGCCAAGGAGGCATTTTTAAACCAATGATGGGTTCAATGGCCAGTGAGAGGAAACCAAATATTTCAGTCACTGGGGGTGGATTTTTCCATGTCATTTTGACTGGTGCTAGTTTCAGCTGCTGGGAAAAGATAATTTTTATCTGTTCATAAATAAGTACCATTATTAAAGGATGCTATTAAAAATATTTATATGAATAAATACTTTATTTCTTTTCCATTATATTGATGCAGAAGGCAGCTAACTTAGACAGCCAACTTGGAGCATTGCACAAGAGTGTTGATTGGTGATTTAAAAGTCAAGAATGAGAAACATGCTTATAAGATGCCTTGCCTTGTGTACCAATTTCATTTGATTGGCCTTGGGTATTACGCATCTTAGAAACCTGGGAGTGACTTGTATAGTTGCTTCTCCTTGCTTAACAATAGTTATTCATTGGGTATTGTACTTAGAGTTGTTCTAAGTTGCTATAATGTCCTACCTGTCAATGACTACTTCAGCTTCAATCACAACAATACACGAGCACACAATAGATACAAACTTAAGGTAAACCACTCCAAACTTGATTGCAGAAAATATGACTTCAGCAACAGAGTGGTCAATGCCTAGAATGCACCACCTGACTCTGTTGTTACATCCTCAAATCCGGTAGCGATGGCGGCTGCTGGTTCGGAGGACCGGTAGCAAAAATCCCTGGCCCCACCCCCCGCCTCTGCTGAGCCGCACCATCTGCAGAGGGTTTTTTTTTTACTTTTAAAAGCCGGTTTTGCTTCAGCCGAAACCTGCCTTTAAAAGTAAAAAAAAGCCTTTGAGGATCCCGCCCCTCAGCTGAGATCGGCAGCCTTTAAACTTAAAAATAAAAATTAAAGGCTACTCTGGGGATCTCACCTGAGTTCCTCATCAGCAGAACCTTAAAAACATGTTTTCTGTAGAAAACATGTAGAAAAACTTCTTTTAAAAGAGTCTAAGCCACTTACCTGATTACTGATCGACCTCATGGCTCAGCTCACAGCCCGAAAGCCCCAGTTTCACTTTTAGCACAAGACAGAACTAATCTAAACTTAGCTAATCTATTTCACCACTGAGTGATTAATGCTGTCTGGCTGAGGAACTCTGGGAATTGAAGTCCACAATAAAATAAAATAAAATAAAATAATAAAATAAAATATTTGTGCAGCTTTCTGAGATTTGGTGTGTTTCTGTAGTGTTTCACTCTAACTACACAAACACACAAAATCTCAGAAAGCTGTATGTGGTATTTTGTGTGTGTGTGTGTGTCAGTTGTATGTGTGTAAAGTGTGAAAGTTGGTTTTTGAGCTTTTTGTGGCTGTGTGAAGTGTGAAGTGCAGCTGCTTTTACATTGTGTGTGAGTCAGTTGTGTTGTGTTGTGTTGTGTGTGTGTGAAGTGTGAAAGTTGGTTTTTGGTACCTCTTATTGTTTTTTTATACTTTGTTTATTATTTTTATTATTTATTGTTATTGGCCACGCCCATCCAGTCATCTGACCACCAAGCCACGCCCACCAATTAAGCCGTGCCCACAGAACCGGTAGGGAAAATATTTAGATTTCACCCCTGAAAAAAAGCCTCTGAAAGAAACTTCAGAAAAAAAGCCTCCAAAACAGAGCTTCAGAAAAAAAGCTCAGAGGCTGAAAAAAGCCTCTGAAAGAAGCTTCAGGAAAAAAAGCCTCAGAAATGAAGTTTCAGAAACAAAGCCTCTGAAAGAAGCTTCAGAAAAAAAGCTTCCAAACAGAGCTTCAGAAAAAAAGTCTCCAAAACAGAGCTTCAGAAAAAAAGCTCAGAGGGTTTTTTTTCCCTGAAGCTCTGTTTCAGAGGCTTTCAGAGGCAGAAAAAAAAGCAAGGCACAGAGCTCACAACCAATAAACCTATTGCTAAAATCCACCTCTGGGAACAACTGATTGGGGATATTCCGGGAGGCCGATCCACATGCCAATCAGCTTTTTTCTCATTTTCCTCCCCAAAAACTAAGGTGCATCTTATACTTCGGTGCATCTTATACTCCAAAAAATATGGGTAAATTAATTACTATGATTCCTAGTAATTGGTAAGATAGTGAAAGGATGAATGGAAAAGAGAGACTGGGAGAGAGGTCCATCTATCTCTATTCCAGAGGATCAGAGGCCATGACTTTCTAGTAGATTACATAGCATGGCTATGAATAAATGAAAGAATGAATAAAAAAGTTAATTGGGGAAAGCAAACAGAAAAATAAATAGTATTAATAAGTAAAATAGAAATCCAAACCTGGGCCCAATCTAGATTTTAATCAGTCGGTCAATTCAGGAAGGAAGGAAGGAAGAAAGGAAGGAAGGATAATTATCAAATGTGAGACAATTGTATAATTTTTAAACACTCTTTTCAGGCTCTGTTGGAAATGTAAAATAGAAATTATGGATAGTTACTAGGCTATTTATTCATTCATCAAATGTCTTTTGGAAAGTTGGTGTTCATGATTAGCATATGGAACTATAATGTTGGGATGAATATATATATAGATATCCAGTAGAGCCCCTATCACACTTTATTATTCATTACCAGAATCTAATCACAGTTTCTGGGATGGTCCACTGACAAAATGACACTTGGTAGAAACTCCCTCCTCACACCATCATTATTTCTGCACTGCTCAGCATGAAGAAGCTGCAAAATGTATTAGAAACCCCCTGTTTTTAATAACTTTATCTTGAAACACATTTCAGGTTATTTATGCCTAGGAATGCTTATGGTTTGTATTCTCAGATTGTGAGGTTTTGCAAATTTAGCTCAATTGTCTTTTAACTCCTTGCAAGTTGTCCAGTTCAAAAGAAGTACAGCAGCTCTGAGATTTATTTATTTGTTTATTTGTGGACAGAATGAACAATATGATTAGAATATCTATTTGAATGTGAAGCTAGAATTTATTTTCTGAGTATAATAATAACCGTTAACATTCATTGCCAATTTTAAATGTTAGGAAAATATTTTATATAGGAGACCAATGTCACAACTCATTCAAATCTGGCTTGACTCCTCCTGACATGTCTACAAAATTTCCTTGGCAACCATTTATTTGTCTTCTGGAGATCTTAACTTCCCAATCTATTCTGTTGCTCTGGAATTTCCTGGTCTTTTCCAAACCAAATATTTGCCAGATCCAACCCTACTTATCTTTTTTCAGCACAAAGTCATCTAGGTGCTGTCATCTGCTGTACTTAGGATGAAGCTAGTATAACAAAATCTTGATTTAACAGCCAATTTAGCAGACTTTAGACACATTGGATGAGATTTGGTTCAAATACCCCTTTCCACCTGCCTCTAAAACACACAGTTCCATTGCAACCCAAGGAATTGGTTGTTAAAATTAATGTTAATTTTATCTTTAAATTGATAATGTCTATGGTGATATCCAGCAGTTACACAATGACATCATTAGGCATGTCATGTGAATTACATTTTTTGTTGTTGCTTTAAATTACACACACATGTATGCATGTGTGTGTGTGTGTGTGTGTGTGTGTGTGTGTGTGTGTGTGTGTGTGTATATACATACAAAGTGCTATTGATTTGGTTTCTGGCTTCCCCGTTCTTGTACTCCAACCAATTTATAGTATTTATAAACAAATTTTTAGAAACCATACTCTAAGTCAGGGGTCCCCAACCTTTCAGACCTCAGGGACCACTAAGTTCATAATTTTAAATCCTGCGGACCACTAATATGATCTGCTTAATGACTGGCTGGGTGGGTGTGGCTAGGTGCTCATGTGACTGGGTGGACTTGGCCAACTCCTTAGCTCCCCACCCAGTCTCCTTAGGACCCCAACAAGAAGCAATTGTTGGAGCTAAGCAGCCACCATGAGAAAGACTTGGCAAAACAGATCAGTTCAAAAGTTCAAAATGGATCTAACTGAGAATGAGGCTCAACAGAAGCACTACGAGCATAGGCTTTCCAAGCAGAGGGAAGACCTGCGGGAGTGAAAGGCCAGGTACCGGCAGCTAGAGGCTCAGGGTCAGCCAGTTCCAGGCCATGTGTCGTGTCCCACCCCCACTCCAATGAACGAGTCAAGGAAGTCCGTAACAAACTTGGCAACGAAGCCTCTGCAGCTTGCCAAGTGCCTTCGAGGTTTATCAGGGCAGGCAGGAGTCCAAGTTGTGATTTCAGCGATAGAGTCCGATATCAGCAAACCAGATAAGACTTTGCTTGACTCAAGGTTGGAATGCCAAAAGCAGGTCCTTTATATAGGCTGTGGGGTGTGGCTCCATGACTCAGCATTTATCCAGGCCTGCCCACCCTTCCTTCTGCTGGCGTCGCCTCTCAGATCTCCGGAAGCGAGGGTCCACCCACGCTGAATTGTCCTCAGCTGGATCTGCTGTCAGCGTCTGGGAAAGGGAGGGGTCAGAGGGAGTAGGCCCGGGTAATTCCACCACCTGGCTGGCTTCCTCCTCTGAAGGCTGAGCCAAAGGAACACGCGCTGTATGAGTGAGGTTTATTGGGCTTCTCCTTTCACTCCTTGAATCCTCTCCGGGCATGGGGCCAGGGCCGGGGGCTGGAGTCATGACAAGCCATTCATCTTCATTATCAGACTCGGAGTCTGATAAAAGGCCTGGTTGGAGACGGGAGGGGCCTGGCTGAGGAGAGGAGGGAGGACGAGTCACAACACCATGATGCAGTCCTACTGGAACAAGGTCCTCCAGCTCTTTGCCACCAGTGGCACTTCCCTCCAGCCTTTGCCCAAAGCCCTGCACCAGGAAGCCGAAGCAGACCCCAAGTCAGAATTTCTGCCCCCCTCCGATCCACACAAAAAGACCCCGAAGGGGGAAACTCTCTGCAGCAACAGAAACATTCACTGCACGTATCTGTCCCAGGCCTTTTGTTTGAGGATCCTTGATTTAGTGCAATATTAAAAATGCAAATAATTTTCCTGCAGACCACCAAAATTTTCTCGCGGACCACCAGTGGTCCACAGACCACCAGTTGGTGACCACTGCTCTAAGTCATTATTTATCAACCTTGGGAACTTTTAGGATGTCTGGATGTCATCCCCAGAATTCCCAAGCCAGGCATGGTGACAAGTACAGCTTTAAGTGTTTGTATTTGTTTTGCTGTGTTATCTATAGTATATAGGGAAGTGATTTCTGCTTGAATTTAATCAAACTTCTATTATGTATATATACATATATTAATTTCACCATTCTTGCATATTCTCCAACTTTAAATTCCCAATCAGAATTCATCAATACCAGGATGCTATTATCATATGTGGTGGACATGTCCAGAAGCGAGAAACTATTGGATTAAAATTAAAACATGGTTAGAAGAAATGCTACAACAATATATAGATTTAAAACCTGAGCTGTTCCTATTGGGTATCCTACCAAAGAAAATTAGTAAAGAAAACATGTATTTGATTATAAATGTCTTAACTGCAGCGAGGATAGTATTTGTGCAAAGATGGAAAGCAGAGAAAATCCCCTCAGAGGGCGAACTAATTAAGAAAATATTGTGCAGAAATTAATAGATTGACTTTGATAATTAAAGAAAGAGAGGAATCGGAATATTTTAAGATAGGGAGACAATTTTACCATTGGTTAGAGAAGAGATACATATACGGCAATGTTGCAATGAAACAAGGGAAGTTGAAAGGGGAGAGTGAAGATAGATAAATGCATTACAGGGCAAGAAATGGGGGGAGAATGCAGGGGTGAAATGCTCCCGGTTCGGACCGGCTTACCCGATCCGGTAGTGATGGCGGCTGCTGGTTCAGAGGACTGGTAGCAAAAATCCCTGGCCCCGCCCCCTGCTTCTGCTGAGCCGGACCATCAGCAGAGGGTGTTTTTTTTACTTTTAAAAGCAGTTTTTCTTCAGCCAAAAACGTGCCTTTAAAAGTAAAAAAAAAAAGCCTTTGAGGATCTCGTGGCTCAGCTGAGATCAGCAGAACCTTTAAACTCTTTTTTTAAACAAAAGTTTTAAAAGGCTCCTCTGGCGATCTCACCTGAGTTCCTCATCACCAGAACCTTTAAAAACATGTTTTCTACAAGCTCTTCTGCCAAAGAGCTTGTTAAAACAATTATTTTAAGAGGTTCTGGGCTGCTATGAGGAAACTTCTGCTGAGATCGTCAGAGGAGCTTTTAAAATCTTTTTTTCCTCTGGCGATCCCAGATGAGTTGCCTGATCCTCACAGGCTTTTAAAATCATTTTTAACAGCCCCCCCTTACAGGAGCCCACCCAATGCCCACCCAATGCCCCACTTACCTATAATTACTGCTCCTTTCGGGCTGGCAATGCCATGCCACTTCAGCTACTGATTACAGCCTGCTTTGACTGCCTGCTTTGCTGAATGAGGAACTCTGGGAGTTGAAGTCCACAAACCTTAAAGTTACTAAGGTTGAGACCCCTGATCTAAAAAAATAAAAAAAATAAATAATAAAATAAAATATTTGTGCAGTTTTCTGAGATTTGGTGTGTTTCTGTAGTGTTTCACTCTAACTACACAAACACACAGAATCTCACAAAGTGGTATGTGGCATTTGTGTGTTGTGAGAGAGAGACAGAGAGTCATTTGTGTTGTGTGTGTGTAAAGTGTGAAAGTGTGAGGTTCCTGCTTGTTGCAAGGGACATTTTGGGTGAAGTGCAGCTTCTTTTACATTGTGTGTGAGTCAGTTGTGTTGTATTGTGTGTGTGTAAAGTGTGAAAGTTGGTTTTTGGTACCTCTTATTGTTCTGTATACTTTGTTTATTATTTTTATTATTTATTGTTATTGGCCACGCCCACCCAGTCATCTGACCACCAAGCCACACCAACCAATTAAGCCACGCCCACAGAACCAGTAGGGAAATTTTTTAGATTTCACCCCTGGGAGAATGTTACAACAAATGAACGGATAACACCAAGAAATGATGAATATAGGAGGAGTAAGAAGAAGAAGAAGAAGACACAAAAGATGTACACAGATAATACACTGAATGATTCACTATGTATTGTATGTTTGTTTGTCTATAAAATTAAAAAAATGATTTAAAAAAAAGAAATCATCAGTAAACCATTGTTTTTTTACCAATGGTGTGCACGGTTTCCTCTTGCAGCCATGAGCTTAATAAATTATGGTACTTTTGTTATTCTGTTTTGTGATTATTCCTATAAAAAGAAGTCATTTCAGACTTGCTTTCTAAAGAGAGGTTTCACTTGTAAGATGACCTGGAATGTCAGGAAAACTTCACCTCAGTTAGCTTAGATAGCTTTCACAAACCAGGCCTATTCGCCCGGGTGACATTTTCAAAGCTTTATAGCTCATATGATTCTAACTCTCCAAAATAACAAAAATGTGAAATACTCCAGTTTGGAGAAAAAGACCTGGAAATGCCAATGTTGTAATACTATAAAGAAGAATTCTGAGAGATAACAGTACTAAACCCTTCCTCTATTGTTGTTAAGAAAACTATTTGGATATATCCATATTGTCAACAGCAGCTAAGCTCTGCTGACAGGAAATTTTAGCCTTTGCTGTACTCAAAATGTTAAACTATTTTTAAGATTCATTGTTTGTAATACTACAATGCAAATAAGTTTCTGCCGTATTTTAATTTAGAAATCTGTGGAGAAAGAACTACTTAAACTTTAAAATGGTTAGACCCAGTGGTGGGATTCAGCCAGTTCTCACCACTTCGGGAGAACTGGTTGTTAACTTTCTGAGCAGTTTGGTGAACTGCTTGTTGGAAGAAATCATTAAGGCAGAGAACCGGTTGTTAAATTATTTGAATCCCACCACTGGTTAGACCTCAAAACTGATTAACCGCAAAACAAATTATATGTATACATATTCGACATATAAATTCAAATATGGGTCCTTTTTTTCTTAAGATTAGTAATGTGTATTACAGGTGGATTCTGTTTCCTAAATTTTGTCCAAAGAAAATTAATTTCCTCTTAAAATAATAATTTCTGTTTATACATCTTTAACTAAAAACTTTCTATAGGTTTTTCACTCCGGCCTATAGTTCATTTGTGATTTTGTAACTTCAAAGAACACAAACACTACCTTGTTTACCAAGAAAATTTATTAAGAGCACTTTAAGAAGTTTACTTTTTACATCTAAGAAATAAGACTCTTTAGCTACTCTATAATATTCGTTTCACTTCAGAACTGAACTGTCGCTCAGTGTGATAAATCAAGGAGCACTTGATTTATCATGGTTAGCATGCTGGATTCAAGGTTAGCAAGCCCGCAGTTGAGACCTGAGTGCTGCCATGTGTCAGGGTAAGCTCCCGTCCTTCTCTCCAGCTCCTGCCAGGGACATGAAAAAACCCCTCAACTGGGCATCCCCGGCAATGGTGATGTCACCAGCTAATCATTTCAACCTAGAAGCGTCTCGGTGCTTCTGACACAAGTGTGATATGATGTGATGAAATCACATCCACAGATGATCTGGTAGAGCTAGAATTATAAGAAAATCCAAATTTCTTAAAAACTGGAACTAAGATGATTGGTTGTAAAAAAAAAATATCTTCCAAATTTATTTCATGTATATTGTAACATGGGTGGAATAAAAAAGGCTTTGAGGTAGATTGCTGGAAAATTTTCAGCCTAAAATTGTTAGACCTATTGTTTGGCTTTTCAGTGTAAAACTTCTCATTTGCATAGATTTGCATTACTGGGGGGGGTGGAATTCTGGGAGTTGAAGTCCACAAGTCATAAAAGGGCCATAGTTCCCCACTCCTGATGTAAATGATGATAATGTGAGCTCAGAATGCTGCAACAGTCATAAACACCTCCAAGTTTTGAAGCTTCCAAATCATGATCACATAACTATGTAGACTCTGTGATGATCATAAGCGCATAGACCAATCATAAAGCGACTTTTTCAGCCCATTTGCCTTTTGGCAGCAAAAGTGTCACGGACATTGCCAAAAGTCACCTGTCCCATTGCTCTTTTCAAGTCATGCGTGGTAGAAGATGCAGAAAGAGAAGGAGTGAAAGCAGTTGGTTGCTTATCTAATAAATTCCTTGGAAAGTCTATTTTGGCACCTGGTTGCCTCCTATAGTAAAACTTACACCTGTTACATAGTTTGGTGCAGCTTCAGTTCTTGGTGCAGCTCCTTCTTTGGCTGAGATAGACTAAGAGTCCAAAGACCAATTTCATACAGCTGTTATACTTTTAGGCTTGCTCCTGCATATGGTAATGTCCATACATAAGAGCCCAAATGTCTATTGTTATAACAATTTAGCTTTGTCTATTAGGCAGTGCAGTGACAAAACAACTCTTCCAATTTTTAGAGATGGGATGGAATATCAGTGCAACATTGATTCATTACTTCATTATTATTACAAGGATTTTTTTTTAAAAAAAGCCACAATGAATATTAAAAGAATAAATTGGTAATTTAAAAAAATTAAGTAGAATATTTAATCAACCCAAATCCTGAAGGAAGTCTATAAACACTTCAGGAAGTTTATTAAGTTGTCTCCTTAGTAAAATATTTTGGTCATTCTAAATATCATAAAAAGACATTTGGAAACAAAATGCAAGCTCACAGTCAAGGAAAGTTACTCATCCTGAAGTACTTAAATTGTCTTACTGACTTCAAGTTGCACTAAGATTTGGTTCAGGCAGTGGGAAGTGAAAATCAGCAGATGGGCAGAGCATTAGAATGTACTGCCCATTCAATCTCTATATCAGGGGTGTCAAACTTGATTTCATTGAGGGCCGCATCAGGGTTGTGTTTGACCTTGGGGGGCTGGGGTTGGCATGGCCAGGGTGGGTGTGGTCAGCTTGACATCACTCATGTTGGGGGGGGTGCCTGTGGTGGCCCGAGCACTCTGCCAGCAAAAATGGGCTCCTGAGCTCTGTTTTCGACTGCAACAGCCTCCTGCAACCCTCTGTGCTAACAGAACTCAGGTTTCAAGCTCCATTTTCCCTGGCAGAGGCACTTTGCTGTTTCCAGGGCGGCCCCATGGGCCAGATCTAAGCACCCCATGGGCCAGATCCGTCCCCCAGGCCTTGAATTTGACATCCTGGTTGTTAAATCCCTGGAGTTCTGACGGAGGCGAGCACCTTACCAAGAGCAGGAGACTGCTGATTGGCTAAGGCGCGAGCCGAAGGGGAGGCGGGAAAACCAAGGATTGTCATTGGAGCAGCCATCTGACAGCTCTATATATAAAGAGCTGTCAGACAGCCTCCCTTGTTGTTGTTGCTGTTTCTGTTCCGCTTGAGTCAAACCGTTCTGCCTTGTCAATAAAGTTGAGTTAATTAGCAAATAATTCGCCTCAGTTTATACCCACGGAAAATACATAATACTGGTCTATATGAATCAATGTCAAATACACATTCAAATTGGGTCAGGCCTACATCAAGACTCTGTCTGCCATCTGCCAATTCTGGGCCCCACCCCACCCCACAGATTATGCTAGTTCATAGCATATTAAACCAAAATCTGATCTTTCTTCTTTAGGCCTAGTTTTCTACACAACCCAGCCAAAATATTTTTTTTTTAAAAAATTATTATTTGCAAACAGAAAAACAAATAAAATATTTTAAAATTATGCAGTTATTCATCACTCATAGATTATTCAGTTAGTTGTATATTGTAAATACGTACAGTATTCATAACATAAAATACAATTAGTTTGTTCACATTAAATTAGCTTTCTAGCCACAAACGTAAGGGTTTTAAAGTAAGATTAATATTATAAGCAGACCAAATTTCTAAATCTAGAAAAAAAATTGCCTTCTCCTTGATTTCCACACCATTGATACACAGTTTCAGAAGGGAGCCATTTATGGCACAAGGCCATAAACACATAAATCAGTGTTTGACTTCATTTATTTCCTGAAAAGACATAGAATCAGGCATAGACGCTGTATGAAGTAATATGTCTGTTAAAATAATCATTATTTTAAATCTATATAAATTTCAAATGATGTAAATTCAAATCAGTGGTGGGATTCAAAAAATTTTATTACTGGTTCTGTGGGGGCTTGGTGGGCGTGGCAAGGGAAGGATACTGTAAAATCTCCATTCCCTCCCCACTCCAGGGGAAGGTTACTGCAAAATCCCCATTTCCTCCTGATCAGCTGGGATTCTGGAGGCAGAGAACAGATGGGGGTGGGGTCAGTCAGAGGTGATATTTACCGGTTTTTTGAACTACTTAAAATTTCCGCTACCGATTCTCCAGAACTGGTCAGAACTTGCTGAATACCACCTCCGATTCAAATGCATAATTGTAAATATGTCGTATTTACAGAAATACAAAATATAGAACTCATAATAATTTTTAATTATTTTTAATTGTTAGGCCTAACCTTGGTGTATTATACAGCTAATTGTACTTAATTCAAGAATGTGATCTAAATTGAACAATACCCAGTTGCAACAATAATTCGTCATGTTTTCCCTTCAAAATAATAAATTTCAAAATAAATAATAACAAGATGTACAAATACATCTTTTAAAAAGCTATATTATTTAACTAAGATAAAAATACAATGATTCACGATACCAAAATAACGTTTTCAAACTTATTATTGCCATGAACCCTTAAAAGTTTTTAAAGGATTGACATTCTTTATCACCTTGATATCACAAATTCAGGAATCTGCTATAGTAACACAAGATAACTTAAATTCAGCTGGAACCCTTGAGAAATGTTCAGATGTAAGATTGGCAGAATAATATAAGACACTTAGAAATGGAAGAATGGATTAAAAAAAATCTTCCATATAGAAAATTTCCTGTATGCTGGACAGTATTACTTGACTTAAAAACATTGATGGCATAAAGAGAAGTAGGTTGATGTGGTTTTTTTATTATGGATGATGAAAATATTAGTGCACACAGATTTCTTTTAATTAATTTCCCCTTTTTTAAAAGAAGATTGCTGGTACAGTACACAGGAAATTAAAACAATTTTCAAGTGCTTACTAGTTAAGAGGCATCAGATGCAATCCTAAACTCACAGATTATTTAGGTATGTCTTAATATAGTTTTGCATCCAGGCATCAGTTCAAATAAAATTGGGAACATTTTTAATCCATACACCTGAATTATTCACATTTTTTTAAAAAAAGAAATGTGTATAAATTCATCATCATTAAACTGCTTTAAGTCCAAGTGTTTTCAAAACAATAAGATCTAAGCTAAAACTTTAGCTTTTCTCCTCTGCCTACTAAATTGGCTATGGAAAGCCCAGAAACTAATAATATCAGGGATGTGATTCCTACTGTTTTATACAGCAGAGGTCTCCAATCTTGGCACCTTTAAGCCTGGCAGACTTCAACTCCCAGAATTCTGGGAGTCCTCCCCCCATCCCCACTCTTGCTCTGCCTGGACAAACCTGAGGTGCTGGACACTCTAGATTGTATTTATGTCCGATATGCAGTGCGGGTTCCAGACAGATGAGCTGTATTCAAGGATGAGGAAACTCATCTAAGCATTCCAGAGAAACCCAGAAGAAAGCCACTGAAAAAAGAAGATGGATGGCAAGTACATTTTAGTAAGGAACAGGTGGGATTTTACATCAACGGGCCTAATGGTAAAGATCTAAGAATGATGGTAGTCAAAGAGATGGCCAGCCAAGCATAATTAATGCTCTTGTTTAACTCTAAGAGGGAAGGGGGATTTTAGAATTAGACAGGGGCAAACACATGAGTTTAAGTATGTAGAGAAGGTACAGAAATGGTTAACCTAGCCATGTTTACTCAAATACACAATAAATCAAGCTCCTACTTCTTGCAGCATTTTTACAGTTGAAGCTATAAAGGTGGGTGGAGTAGTTTGCTTATCTTGCTGAAAGCTGCAATTAACCTTGCATGGCTGATGACAAAACTAAGGTTTTTCTACTTTTGTTGATGTTTAAATAAAGGGGAAGAGGAAAAAAATCATCAGGGAGCCTGTATGTGTTGTGCTTGTCTGATTACTTCCCAAGAATCCAAAGCTTCATGAAAAGCATTCCTACAACAAACTCAAACTTATTGTATCATGTGAATTACACTATTTACATAATTATGGGTAATCTACATAATTACCACATAATGTAGAACACAAGTTTTCTCTGTGGCATACAGAGAAGCATACATACATAAAAACACACTTGCTAAATTAATTCCTTTACACGTGATATGCCATGTACTTAATTTTCTTGGTTTATTACTCCTACCTTACCATCTTCTACAGGAACAGAAGGAATTATCTATCTATCATCTATCTACCTACCTACTTATCTATCTATCTATCTATCTATCTATCTATCTATCTATCTATCTATCTATCTATCTATCTTTATTCAATTTATAAACCACCCATCTTAACAAATGAATATGGGGGACAAACACTCTTAAAAATAAAACATATAAACAACTACAAAAATTAAAATATTTGGCAGTCAAGAAAAAAAATACAACAATCATTAACTTAGCCAGGAGACCAGTCCCACCATCCACTTAAGGCTCTAGGTCTGGGCACAAATCCAGCTCTTTAGGACCTTACGAAAGTCCAGGAAGGTTGAGGTCAACTTGATCTTCAGAGACAGAATACTCCAGGAAGTGGGCATTATGGCAAAAAAAGGCTCATTTCCTGGGCCTTGCCAGCTGACATTCCTTAGCCAATGGGTTGTAGAGCATGCCCATCCTGCCAGACCAGATAAGACAGGTCGAAGCAACTGTAGAGAGATGGTTCCTTGTCCCAAGCTATAAATTGCAATGCAAATATATAAAGGAAAAGTTGTGAAGAAGATGAAGAAAATGATTTTATTTATTTATTTATTTATTTATTTATTTTGTCACAACATCATACAAAAAGATTATATAGTATATACACATATAAACATATATAGGAAAAAGAAAAGAAAAACAATAGGACAGGAACGGTAGGCACGTTCGTGCGCTTATGCACGCCCCTTATGGTCCTCTTAGGAATGGGGTGAGGTCAATAGTAGAAAGTTTTTGGTTAAAGCTATCAGGATTATGGGAAGAGACCACAGAGTCAGGCAAAGTATTCCAAGCACTGATGATTCTGTTGCAGAAGTCATATTTTCTGCAATCTAGATTAAAGCGGTTTACATTAAGTTTAAATCTATTGGTTGCCCTTGTATTATTGCAATTAAAGCTGAAGTAGTCTTTGACAGGAAGGACATTACAATAGATGATTCTGTGAGTTAAACTTAGGTCTTGTGGAAGGCGACGGAGTTCCAAGTTTTCTAAGCCTAGGATTTCAAGTCTGGTGGGATAAGGTATTTTGTTGTTTTCAGAGGAATGGAGAACTCTTCTTGTAAAATATTTCTGGACACGTTCAATTGTATTGATGTCAGAGATGTGGTGAGGGTTCCAAACAGGTGAGCTGTATTCTAGAATTGGTCTAGCAAATGTTTTATATGCTCTGGTTAGTAGTGTGGTGTTTTTGGAAAAGAAGCTACGCAAAATTAGGTTTACAACTCTTAGAGCTTTTTTTGCTATGTAGTTGCAGTGGGCTTTGGCACTTAGATCATTTGACATGAAAACTCCAAGGTCTTTAACGGGATGGGGGTCGTCTGTAAGGTAATGTCCATCTAGTATGTACTTAGTTTTAGAGTTCTTTTTTCCTATATGTAAGACTGAGCATTTGCTGGTTGAAATTTGGAGCTGCCAATTTTTAGACCAAGCGGTTAGATGGTCAAGGTCGTTTTGAATGATAGAAGTGTTGTCTGTGGTGTTAAATAGTTTGACATCGTCAGCAAAGAGAACACAATTACTTGAGATATGGTCACAAAGATCATTAATGTATAGATTAATGTATTTTGATTTTGATTATGACAATGGTCAATATTTATACCACCTATTTAAAACATTTGAAATTTACTCCGTAAGAAGTAGTCTTTTCTATGTCTACATTCTGCTCATTAGCCTTCCTGTTATCCAATTCTCTCTGCTTGCTTGTCTACTTAATTCAGGTGTGCTCTCTAACTCACTTTCTAATATACAGGGGAAAAAATCAATATAACCAATACCTTCTTAGCAGAGTGCAGATGCAATGGACAAAATTTTCATCTATAACCTGTCCGAAACACAAACTGAACACGCCTGCTGCATCTGAAATAGTCACAAGAGGTGCTTAAATTTATCTTACTTTATCTTAAATTTACATTGCATCAATTTACACCATTTGTGTAATGATGCTGTTACACAAATGATGTAAATTGCGGTAAATTATGTACTTTTGGATTTAATGGACATTCAAAAATAATGGACACCCTCTTCTCCCTGAATGGCCATTAAACTAAGGTTTTATTATATTTATCTTTCTTGTAAGCAAAAGTGCTCTTTCATTAAGTTTCAGATGTGCTGAATGAGCCTTAATTTATCGTTCCAGCATTCTCAATCTGAGATCATAGACTAGGTTTTTGGGAGAGAAAGACAGTGACCATAAATAGAGATGGATATGTCTCCAAAGGCATTAATTTAACTTGTTATCCATTATGTAAACCTTGAGCAATTAATTAATCATTGTCATTTTTTAAAAAACTTGATTAATGAATCAGAATATATATGTACACACACACACACACACACACACACACACACACACATATTCAAAGATAAACATCATGCTATTCCTTTTCATCCAATGTCATGCAAAGGATAGGCAAGTAATGGAAAATAGTAAGCTAAATGAATCAAGGTGTAAGATGAGAAAAAGAAAGTTAGCTCTAGTTTACTATAGGTATTCATAAGGCAGGGCTGTTAAACTGCCGGCCCAAAGGCCAGATGCATTATGCGCTGGCCATGCCCACGCCTGTTTTAGCAAAGGGGGAAAAGTCCCGATACATCACATGACACCGCCATGACGACCTGAGTTTGACACACCTGTCATAAGGGGATCAAGTATGAAATGTGTATGATTACATCATTACAACTTACATATTGTATTACATGTCCTAAAGAAAATATATAACTGTGATATTTTAATGACTACATGATTTTACATCTATCCTAATGTTGGTGTCATCATCATGGTTTATTATGAACCATGCTATTTACGCCAATACCTTTAATTATAATTTATATCTTTATACCTTTCTATCTTTATGAACCACCCTTATTTCTACCACATCCTTCAGGTGCTGTTTTTTCCCATCTTATCAGATCCATGTAGCTTTCTTGATTTTCCTCTTCCTCACAATTTCCCTCCTCTTATTTTCATGTATTTGTTTTGCAGTTCAGTTCTCATTCATTCTCTCTCTGTATGACTACCTCAATTCGACACATCTTTTTCATTGTAGTTACTTACTTTTGCATTCAGTTTATCATCCTTTTGCTCCTGACCATCTCTTCTTGTTTCATCACACATAAATGATCCACTCAATACAGTTTGGTTGTGTATTCTCATCACTCTTGTTCTTGGAAATTCTCTAACTCTTTCATCATAAACAATTAAATCCTGCAAACCAGCATCTCTAATTTATAGGCTCCTTCAAGGCAAGCTATTATTTCTCTAAACCCACGCACTAGATTTGGATATGAATGTCATATATCTGGTTTCTATCAGGTTCCTGCCAAAACATTAAGCAGACCAAATAACAGTCAAACGGTGGTTGGGTTTTCTTGTGATTTTCAATGCTACATTCCATCTACCATTGGTCAGGGGGATGGGGGGAGGGGAAGCTAACACTTATAATCCTGAGGGCTGAATCATTAAGCGATGTAGATACAGATTGCTTGGAGTATATTAGACCAATGTTACCACAATGTATTGACAGAGGATCTCCACATTAGCAATTTATAGTGTCAGTGAACCATCGCCATGGTGATAAATCTCTAGTGCAGGCAGGCTTTAGATCACCAGAGTGATGGCTAGTTGATGCTATAAATCACTAGTGTGGAAATGCTCACAATGATTATCAAATGGAAACTAAACTCTTGGAATATATCAACTGTCAGCTGTGGAAGGTGAAACTGGGCCTGCACATATAAGACATCAGCGGCATGGGGACCAGGCTGCTGTTGAACATGTGTTTCCCAGGGTTCTGTGCCATCCTCCCAGAGGACTGAATGCTGAGTTAGCATTCAGTAGTCTCATTTCTCCTTGCATTTTTCTCTATAACAAACTATTACAAACAATTAGAGAGACTAGTTAGTCCACAATTGTTAAATATCTAATTATTACTATATTATTTTGGTGTTATTCTAAGAAAAAAAATGTATTTAATTCCCTCTGTCTCTGTCTCTCTCTCTCTCTCTCTCTCTCTCTCTCTCTCACTCACTCACTCACTCTCTCTCCCTTCTCTCTCTTTCACACACACACACACACACACACACACACACACACGGGGGGGGGGAGGGAGGGAGGGAAGGGGGAGAGAAAGAGAGAGAGAGAGATTGAGCTTATTCTTGAGGAAGTTTATATTCAGCTAGCTGCAAATTCCTTAGTGATTTTCATGGCTAAATGGTGGCTCTGAATCAATATCTAATTGTTCTTGTTCTAACATCCAACAGATGTGCAAAAGGAGAACAAGTGTGCAGATCTATCCAAACACACAAAATATGTAATTAATAAATTTCTCATTGCTTCTGTGATGGTAATTAAAAAAAAGTCACGGAGCAGCAAATGTTATTGCTTTCTTATAAATGAATGCAACATGCTAATTTTTGTGCAAGACTTGTAATTTCCTGTTTTCAAAGGATATGTTTTTAAAACAGCTCAAAATCTTCAAGTTTAGAAAGAAGATTTCACAAGTTTAACTTGGATAACATTAAAGAAGATTGGATGAATTCATGGACTACTGTCTATCAAAAAGTTATATGGGTGGTGGGTTTAAGAAAATGTCGGTTGGCGGCCCCCAGGGGGAGAGCCTTCTCTGTGGCAGCACTGGCCCTTTGGAATGAGTTGCCTCCGGGGTTACGCCAACTCCCCGACCTCCGGACCTTCAAACGGGAACTGAAGACTTTATTATTTCATCGAGTGGGACTAGCTTAAGTGTATTTTAACTGTAAATTTTAAGGGGTTTTATATCGGTCTATGACCGTTTTAGTCGATTGGCCTACTAAATATTTGTTTTTAAATTCTTTTTAAATTTGTTATTCATTCTCTGTATTTTAATGTGGCTGTAAACCACCTTGAGTCCTTCGGGAGAAGGGCGGTATAGAAATTAAATTATAAATATAAATAAATAAATAAAAGCACAGTGTTGGGTGCAACATGATAGATATGCCTCTCCTTTGTACATGCCTTTGTACATGCCTGTGATGTGCTGCACATGCAAGGGGGCAGGCCAGGGGTGAAATCCAGCAGGTTCTGACAGGTTCTGGAGAACTGGTAGTGGAAATTTTGAGCAGTTTGGAGAACCAGCAAATACTACCTATGGCTTCCCCAGAGTGGGGTGGGAATGGAGATTTTTCAATATCCTTCCCCCAGGAGTGGGGAGGAAATGGAGAATTTGCAGTATCCTTTTCCTGCCATGCCCATCAAGCCATGCCCACCAAGCCACGCCCATAGAACCAGTAGTGAAAGAAAATGGATTTCACCACAGGGGCAGGCCTTCAAACAGTGTCCACCATCTTCTCTTTTTTTAAACTCATCATTCCACTATGCTATGAAGGGGTTGAAGACATAGAGTTACCACTGGGTTGGGGGCAGAATGTCTCAACAAATTAATCTGCTGATAAATAACAATGGGGAAAGAGTGTAATTTATCTTGCAAAGCAATCCAGAAGTATCTGATTGACTATCGCGAGAAACAAAAGGAGGGAATGAGGTGGACATTGTCCAACTGAAGACACTCCAGAATGGAGAAGGCATGATAATACCAATATTATCAAACATTATCTCCTATATCATATTTTAAAAATGTGATAGACTACCAGCATGCTGTAACTATTTTTTTTCTTAAAAATGAGGCACAGCCTTTCAAGTCATTGTGTCCATCATACATAGAAAATTGTACAAGGAGATTGACTTAGGAGAAGTCAATTGTACTTAAGAGAAACAGAGAGGATTCTGGCAATCTTTTGAATAATTCTGGACTGCTGATAATGATATCCGGTCCTTCAGGGTACATTTTAAGCAATTTTAAGGTTAGGCTGCAAAGAGCTGAATTATCTTTCTCCATGTTCTGCTGATAGATGTAGTTCCATCAGGGTAAAGACTTAATTGGATACACTCCATTATCAATTATTAAACCCCATTTTTATTTTTAGTATGTTCCAATTCAAATCTTGGAAAGGCTAAAATATTTGGAGTACTTATATTAGTTTCCTTGTAGATTGCAGCATGACTGTACTTCCTCTGTGAGCTAAAGCTTGAAATTTACAGGATTGAAAAGGGCTGAATCTTTCAATCTCTACTTATATTAAATTCAAGGAGCATTTATTTAATATTGCTGTTCTTTATACCATTGTTGTTGTTGTTAGTTGTGAAGTCGTGTCCAAACCATCGCGACCCCATGGACAACTTTCCTCCAGGCCTTCCTGTCCTCTACCATCCTCTGGAGTCCATTTAAGCTCACACCCACTGCTTCAGTGACTCCATCCAGCCACCTAATTCTCTGTCATCCCTTTCTTCTTTATACCATACTCTCCCCCAAAAAATCATTATATAAACAACACAAGTTATTTCATAATTCCCTGGGAGCAAACTTTTCTATTTTGGGGTGGCCTCTGGATCTAATTTTGAACATAACTTTGAAAAAAACAAACCAAAAACTCCAAACAAAATTAGCCCAGAGCTGCAAAATAGTCTTACAATAAACATTTCCTACTGCTAAATAATCTAGTTTTAATCTCTTCTGAAATGTTCATTTCCATACCCTTTTTAACTACACCCCAAATAAATTGAAAACATGGAAAACAAAAGCAATTTAAAAAAAAAATACATTAGCATTTATTTTCTGTGGTATGTTAGAAGCTGTACAAATATGTTTCTCTTCTAGTAGTGATGATGCTACCTAGTTTGGTAATGAAATGTCTTCAAGAAAACTACTAAGTTCAAAGAGTATCAAGCACCCCTCATTTCAACCCTGAGCTACAAATATTCTTCTTTATTGATATTCTTCTTCCTCCCTCCTCTAACTCCACATCTGTCCATTATGTGAGCTGGTTCTGCTAGGCATTTGTTCTCGATAACCAGCTGTGCACACTAGATCCAGACATTCCTCTTCTCAGAGCGATTTCTGCCAGTCATTCCTTTTCTTATGGGATTCAGAAATAAAGCTGCTGAAGGCAATAAAGGCACAGGTCTAGATCAATATATGAATAATCTTCTATTGACTGGCCAGATTGGAAATGAGTGAGGGCAGAGAAATCAATAAGATATCCCATGGGATATGTTGGTTCATGGGAACATGAGCTGTTGCTGATGAAGAGTTGGGTGCAATTCCTAATCATTAATCTTTCATGTTCTTTTTCTCATTACATGTACACTAGAAATCTTTCTTTGTTTATGCATAATTGTATTTAATGAAACAAATGATACATTATAAGCAAAATTATTACATATAAACTAATATATATATATATTAATATATATATTTGTTTTCGTAATATATTTTAGTAATTATAAGTATATAATTATAATTATATAAATATATAATTTAGTAATTATAAGTAATTACATATATACATATATATAATCAAGCATTAGTTTGATGATCTTTTAAATTAAAACAATTAACTCACTATTTGAATTCAAAAGATGTTCAAGCTGAGTTATTGCTGTAATAGCATGTTTGTTTGTTTGTTTCAACAAGGAAACAAGTAACAGTATAGACATAGACATGGACACATAAAAAAAAAATTGGCACAAAAAACGGATATAAATAGGCAAAACATAGCCATATACACATAGAATGATTACATATAATTGGGAACAGTAGGACAAGAATTGTAGGCATGCTGGTGTGCTTATGCACGCCCCCTTAGGGACCGCTTAAGAAACATGAAAGGCCCATGGTAGACAGTTTAAAGTAAAAGGTATGGGGATTAGAGAGAGTAACAACAGGATCAGGTAGAAGGTTCCAGACATTTACTACTCTATTGCAGAAGTCATATTTCCTACAATTAAGATTAGAGCGAATTACATTGAGTTTAAATCTATTGACAGCCCTTGTGTTATTATGGTTGAAATTAAAGTACTCATTTACAGGTAGAACATTTTGGTAAATAATCTTATGAACTAAGCATAGGTCAGAACGGAGACGACGTAGTTCAAGACTCTCTTTTTTTATTTTATTTTTTATTTTTTTATTTAGTTGTCAATCATATATAAGATAACAGGTAAAAGTATAAGCATAATTTGGATACATGAAAAGAGTAAGTAAAAAGGGAATATTAGGACAGGGACGATAGGCACACAGGTGCACTTATGCACGCCCCTTAGAGACCTCTTAGGAATGGGGTGAGGTCAACAGTAAACATCTTAGGTTAAAGTTTTGGGGGGTTGGGGAAGAAACTACAGAATCTGGTAGTGCATTCCTGGCATTGACCACTCTGTTACTGAAGTCATATTTTCTGCAATCAAGTTTGGAGCGGTTTACCTTGGGTTTGTATCTATTATTTGCTTGTGTATTATTGTGGTTGAAACTGAAGTAGTCATTGACAGGTAGGACATTGTGGTAGATAATTTTATGTACTATGCTTAGGTCAGATTGAAGTCTGCGTATTTCTAAGTTGTCTAAGCCCAAAATTTGTAGTCTGGTGGCATAAGGTATTCTGTTGCAAGCAGAGGAGTGGAGGACTCTTCTTGTGAAATATCTCTGGACTTTCTCAATTGTATTTATGTCCGATATGCAGTGCGGGTTCCAGGCAGATGAGCTGTATCTAGACCTAAAATTTCAAGCCTGGTGATTTTATTTCGAGCAGAAGATTTGAATACTCTTCTAGTAAAATATCTCTGGACCCTTTCTAATGTATTGATGTCTGAAATTTCTTCAAATGTTTTATTACCATTTTGCTCTTTCAGTATTGGTGGGGCATTGTTTTGTCCTTAGTAGTTCCTTGATTACAGTATTGTTCACTGCTTGATTGTTTGACTGGTGTTACTCCTGGTGTTAATCCCTGCTTATCTAGGTATTGATTGTTGCTAGGAGATGTCTTGGACTTTTTGCGTCCTTTCTAGCTTTTGTATTGTCTTTTTTGAATGGTGTGTGTAAATGTTGTTTATCTCTCTGTGCCTGCTAATAGCTGTTTTTCTGAGTGCCAACCTTCCAGGAATTTCCCAGAGTTCTTGGATTTAGCTTGGTCAAGGAGGTTCAGTTTCCAGTTCAAACTATGGTTAAGTCTACTCATGTGTTATGAAATTATTGAGTTTTGATTATGTCTTCTGGTATACTTGCCCAGGTAGGTGCCAGGGGTCAACTGACTTGGAGGCACACATATATACTCTTGGAAAAACTGTTGCCAAGTAAAAGTAAAACTTTATTATGTATTTTTGGCAGCTTTGATATAACCTCCCTTGATACTGCATTTCTGAAGAAATAAGTGTTTTGTTCAAGACAGCATGTCCATATATATATATATATATATATATATATATATATATATATGTATGTATGTATGTATGTATGTATGTATGTATGTATGTATGCATGCATGCATGCATGTATGTATGTATATAGGTCTTGGCATATTCGGGTCTTTTCCTGTGTAAGGTTGAGAGTATCTTGGCGATCTTTCGACGAGGTCTCACTCATAATCTTCAGGCTGGTGCTTTCGGCTTTGTGCTTGTCGTCGCCAAGATACTCTCAACCTTACACGGGAAAAGACCCAAATATGCCAAGACCTACATACCTATACCCATGAAAACCTACAAAAACAAACATACATACATACATACATACATACATACATACATACATACATATATAGGTCTTTGGTTGTTTGGGTTTTCTCCCATGTAAAATTGGAAGTGTCTTGGTGACGTTTCGACGAAGTCTCATTCGTCATCTTCAGGCTTCAGCTTCATGCTGAAGATGACGAACGAGACTTCATCGAAACGTCGCCAAGACACTTCCAATTTTACACGGGAGAAAACCCAAACAACCAAAGACCTACATACAAACACCCGTGAAAACCTCAGAAATATATATATATATATATATATATATATATATATATATATATATATATATATATGTAGGTCTTTGGTTATTCGGGTTTTCTCCCGCGTAAAATTGGAAGTGTCTTGGCGACGTTTCGACGAAGTTTCATTCGTCATCTTCAGGCTTCAGCTTCGTGCTTCTGGGAGTATATATATATGTATGTATGTATGTATATATCTGCCTTACTCAAAGAATGATCTAGTTTTCATCAATAGGCAATGATTTGCTTAATCATGGTTTGTTCAACACTGCTCAATTGACAAGATTCACATGTCACATTGAGTCAGGGAAAATTTTGCAACTCATGGGTTTGTACAACACGCTGAGGAAAGCCAAACAACATTTTAGTTTAATTTAATACTGTCTGTAATACTGTTTAATATGGTATTGTTATAAAATCATTTTGCTACAAAAGTTCTTTTTCACTATATTTCAATTATGCTTTTAATATATGTTTAGGAGACAAATAGGCTTTTTAATATTGTGGATACTTTTGGGTGGCTTTACATTTAAATAATCTGGTAAACTACTTCCAAGATGTAATCATATTTAGTTTATTATGCTGCAAAACAACAAAGTAATTTGTAGTGCCTTAAAGAGCAACAAATGTATTAAGAATCATAAGATCCCCTGTTGTTCTTATAAAGTAGGAAAACTGTGAGAAAAGTGCAAATAAAATGCTGGATGAATGGCTCATTTTTAAAACTTTTCTTAATGGAATCTTAGCATTCTTACTATATGCCACGATGCTGCATATGATTCGCAGTTGGTTGGATGTGGCTGCAGTATGTTGGCTTCCAAGATAGCGTCTACATTAGAAACCCCCCTTTGTACAGACTAGTGCAAATATAGGTAGCCCTTGACTTATGACCAAAATTGAGCCTAAAATTTCTGTTGCTAAGTGAGATATTTGTTAAGTGAGTTATGTCCCATTTTACGACCTTTCTTGCCACAATTGTTAAGTGAATCACTGATGTTGTTAAGCTAGTAACATGGTTGTTAGATGAAATTGGCTTCCCCATTGACTTGCTTGTCAGAAGGTCTCAAAAAGTGATCATGTGATACCCCCCCCCCACCAGCCCCAGGGCACTGTAATGGATCATAAATATGACTCAGCTGCCATGCATCTGAATTTTGATCACATGACCATGATGGTGCCACAATGGTAATAAGTGTGAAAAATGGTCATAATTCACTTTTCTCAGGGCTGAGGTATCTTTGAATGGTGACTAAACAAACTGTTGTACGTCGAGGACTACTTGTCCAAGTGGACTTTTGCTTGTGCTTCTCTCTAAATGAACCAAAGCTCATGGTATTCCCATTAGCAAAGACTGTAACATCTGGCATAATTAGAACTAACGCTATGATTTGATAGAATAGAGCAGGGGTCTCCAACCTTGGTCCCTTTAAGACTTGCAGACTTCAGCTTTGCTGGCTGAGGGACTCTGGGAGTTGAAGTCCGCAAGTCTTAAAGGGACCAAGGTTGGAGACCCCTGGAATAGAGAATCACAAAAGCAAAATACTGCAAAATATTTACGGGACCGCCTGCTGCTACCGAATACCTCTCACCGACCCGTGCGCTCTCACAGAGAGGGACTCCTCAGGGTGCCGTCGGCGCGACAGTGTCGTCTGGCGACACCCAGGGGAAGGGCCTTCTCTGTGGGGCTCCGCCTCTGGAACGAACTCCCCCCAGGACTTCGTCAACTTCCGGACCTCCGAACCTTTCGCCGCGAGCTCAAAACTTACTTATTTATCTGCGCTGGACTGGGTTAGTTTTTTAAGTTATGGGTTTTTAATGGGTTTTATCTCCAAATTTTAATTGTGGCCAATTTAAATAAGTTTTTTACTAGTATTTTAACTGTATTTATAATGTATTGTCCATTTTTTACTTGGCTGTGAACCGCCCTGAGTCCTTCGGGAGAAGGGCGGTATATAAATTTAAATAATAAATAAATAAATAAATAAATAAATAAAATACATATGCCAATACAGTAAGCTGTAAAATGACCTTAGATTGTATGTATTGTTTGCTGTGCTTTGTTTTGTTTTTATGTATTTGTGATTGTTTTTTATGTTTTTAAAAACAAAACTGTTTAATAAAAAATATTTTTTTAAAAAAGAACTAATGCTGGGAACCTAGTCTAGACCTTCTGATTCTTTTTAAAAAGCTTCAGCTGACAAAGCGGTGATAGACAGCAGAGCTCTATGTGCTCATGGGTATATCTGGTGATGAGCACTGCCAATAATATATTGCAAATTGGAATTAAAAAGATTGAACGGTAAAGAGAAATTTGCAAAGTAAGAGGAGGAAATGCTAAAGAGAAAAGCACAGTATTGCGCAAATAAGGAATATAAGGAAAGGTAGAAAAACAGATGTGTCGTGTATGTATCTCTACTACTCAGAAAAATGGGAAGGGTGTAATAAAACTGAATTAAAGCGATTTGAATACATGGAAAGACATTGCTGAATACATTCAGGAAAGTGAAGGCTTACATTTAAAAAAGAAAAAAAATGAAAATACATGTTACAGTCTATGAATTAGTGTGGTCTAGGTTATGAGTAGGTATGAACGTAGAATATCCATAGATAATTACAGCTGGTAAATGGTGCTAATAAAAGAAACAGATGAGTATGGGGACAAATTGTGCAATATTCCTGATAAATACAATTCAAGAGAAAACAATATCTGATAGTTCATAAGAATAGTTGACTGTGAATGAGACAAGAAAAACAATTTTTCAGAGTGCTGTTGTGGGTTTTATATCAAAGAATGGAACAATTGTCCAAGAAGAAAAGATAGAAAAGAAAGCTGCAAATACTGTGAAAACATTTGGAAATTGTAAGGCTGCAGAGGTAGATCACATAACTCATGAACTATTAAAATATGGATGTGGTTTGCTTATGGAAGAGCTATAGAATTTATTTAACACATATCAAGACCGCATCGGTATCTTATCATTGGAAGGAAGCCATTATTGTTCCCCTCTATAGACAGAAGGGTAACCAGAATAAAAGCAAAATAATGTTATTGGGAAGGGTATGGAAGAATTTTGATTGAAAGTATACTTTTGATTGGAAATATAATTTGTAAACATTCACTTAGCCTTTCATTGCTTCCTACGAGTGTATGGAAACTGTGAGCAGAATTTGAGAATGACAATACGGCTTGCTGCTGGACAGAGAATGTGTTTGTTTTGTTTTGTTTTTTTGCTCTTCAGAGATCATTGAGAAACATTTTGATGGTATGTTTCTTAGGGAAATTGCAGGATAAAGTGAATAGGCTTCAATTATGGAGTATTTTGCGTGAATATGGAATTGAAGATTGGTTACCCAGTGTAATAACAATGGCAAAAAATAAAAGTACAATTTATGAGAATGGAATATTTAGCAAGTGGTTCAGCACTGAGCAAGGAGGAAAACAAAGGCTGTGATGTCTCCTTGGTTGTTTAATGTATTTATAAATGTATAAGAAATAACTTGCGCTGGTATTAAAACCATGCTGTTTGGGGATATAAATGTATGTGTACTTTTGTATGCAGATTGTGCTGTATTATATATATATATATATATATATATATATATATATATATATATATATATATATATATATATATATATATATATATATATATATATATATAATTTGTTTTTGTAGATTTTCACAGGTATAGGTATGCAAGTCAAGTCTTGGTGTATTCGGGTCATTTCCCATGTAAGGTTGAGAGTATCTTGGCAACATTTCGACGAGGTCCCACTCATCATCTTCAGGCTGGTGCTTATGGCTTCGTGCTTCTGCGAGCAAAGCAGAAGCATGACGTGGAACCTCGTTGAAATGTCGCCAAGATACTCTCAACCTTACACAGGAAAAGACCTGAATACGCCAAGACTTGCATATGTGTGTGTGTGTGTGTGTGTGTGTGTGTGTGTGTGTGTGTGTGTGTGTTTTCATAGGTTTTCACGGGTATATGTATGCAGGTTTTGGTATGTTCGGGTCTTTTCCCGTGTAAGATTGGAACGTTTCAATGAGATCACACTCATCATCTTCAAGCTTTGGCTTTGTTCTAAAGTAAAGTGTGGATTTTAACTGCTGTTTCTCTATAAATACTGGTGGGGAGGGGTGTTTTTTGAATTGCTGGCCTAGCTGTTGAAAGCTGATTGGTTGGCTGTGTTGCTACATATTGATTGGTTAATGGATAGGATAGGTTAATAGGAGAATAAATGCACGCATAGCAGAACACAAGATTGCAGTCAGAAAAGAAGAAAAAACTTCATCTCTTTTCCAACACCTTAAAATAAAAGAACATGACATTAATTTTGAAGGAACCAAATTAACCTCCAAAACTGAACACTACCACAAGAGAATAATTATGGAAGTCATAGAAATAGAGAAACACCCCTGTAACATGAATAAACATGACAATACCTCCCACTTACCAAACATCTGGAAACTAGCCCTAGTCAAGAAACGAATCCCAGCTACAAAAATTGACACCAACACATGACAGGACCTTGAACTCAGAACCAGACCAGGGCCCAAAATGCTACTTCCCACACAAACATCAACCCCATTAACCAATTAGCAACACAGCCAACCAGCAGTTAAAATCCACACTTTGCTCACATAAGAACAAAGCCAAAAAAACTCAGCCTGAAGATGATGAGTGAAATCTCATCGAAATGTTGCCTAAATACTTTCAATCTTACACGGGAAAAGACCCGAACATACCAAAACCTGCGTGTGTGTGTGTGTGTGTGTGTGTGTGTGTGTGTGTGTGTGTATAAAGGTTCCCCTTGCACATACATGCTAGTCATTGCCGACTTTAGGGGGCGATGCTCATCTCCGTTTCAAAGCCGAAGAGCCAGCGCTGTCCGAAGACATCTCCGTGGTCATGTGACCGGCATGACTCAATGCCAAAGGCGCACGGAACGCTGTTACCTTCCCACCAAAGGTGGTCCCTACTTTTTCTACTTGCATTTTTACGTGCTTTCGAAACTGCTAGGTTGGCAGAAGCTGGGACAAGTAACAGGAGTTCACCATGTTACATGGCAGCACTAGGGATTCGAACTGCTGAGCTGCTGACCTTTCGATCGACAAGCTCAACGTCCTAGCCCCTGAGCCACCGCGTTCCATATGTGTGTGTGTGTGTGTGTGTGTGTGTGTGTGTGTGTGTATGTATAAATCATTAAATAACTGGGTACCTTGGTAGAATGTTTTAGTAAAAATGGGAACATGCAAATGCCAGTAGAAGGGTAATAAGTAATATGTGGTCTCTTGCAAACAATGAATGCTTGTTGAACCAAGCAAAAATGGCCATGTACTAAATATGCTTCTGCCCACTTTGCTATATGGAAGTCAAAATTAGGTTTGTTAGGAGAAACATATAGACCAGGGGTGTCCAAACTTGGTCCCTTTAAGACTTTTGGACTTCAACTCCCAGAGTCCCTCAGCCAGCAAAGCTGGCTGAGGAACTCTGGGAGTTGAAGTCCAAAAGTCTTAAAGGGACCAAGTTTGGACACCCCTGATATAGACTGAAGCCAGTGGGATTGGGGTATGTATGGGAGGTATGAGAAAAGTAACACAACAGGGGTGTCAAACACAAGGCCCCTGGACCTGCAATGTGGTCAGATCTGGCCCGCACGGCTGTCTTGGAAAATGTAAGGGGCCTGCGCGTGTCACTTCGGCCCGGTCTACCCAATGCGAAGAGGAAATATCAGCCCAGCGTGGCTTTGGCCTAGTCTACCCAGTGCAAAGAGGAAATATGCCAGCAGTTTGAGGAGTGGCATCAAGCTGGCCATGCCCACCCAGTTGGCCACACCTACCCAGCCCCCCCCCCAGGTCAACCACAGCCGTGATGCGGCCCTCAATGAAATTGAGCTTGACACCCCTGTAATACAAGAATAAATGAATATATTGCCTTCAATACGCACAGAATGTATGGTAACTAGTAGAAAATAAGTATGTTGAAATGGTTGGCTCATACAGACAGAATGAATAACTACTGAATCATGAAACAAATTTATAAAGAAAAAAAAATTAGGAAGAAGAACCAAGAAAGCTGTGGTTGGATAGAATTAAAGAGATCCTTTAAAAGAGAAAGATGAACAGTTTAAAGAACAGAGGACAGTAAATAAAGCTGTGTATGGACATGGTGGAAGGCACAATGGTTAGCAAGTATAGAAAGATTTGGAGATGTAGATATGTAGCTGTAGATGGGGCTGATGCACACTAAATTTAGCTAGTTTTAGTTTCATCTTAAAATCATGTCACCATGATTTTTTTTCCTTTTTCTTACATTTAATTTCTTGGATATGCTATTTCTTGCTCCTTGTCTGAGTTGCACTGCTGATCCAAAATGGAATAGCATTATGGCATTGATGGGTATGTGTCTACTGTACATATGAGTTTTAGTCCAACCAACCAATATCAAGTAAAGTTTTATTGGCTAGGAAATACAGAAAAAAATATGTTCACTTTTAGTTTCAGGTAAGGCATGCAAAGTGCATGATAATATAATGGAAACTGTAAACATAGTGAAGACAGGAATGTCTGACAAGCAAGGAGCTAATAAAATAGCAATCAAATATATAATCTAAATTCAGCAAAACAAGCAGCCAAGAAACATTTGTGCTAGAGAACTATGGAAATTACCACTGCAACAGAAAATTGAGATTAACGCAGCAGGATCCATATATAAAACCTGGCATATATTAAGAAGCTGAGGAATTCGTATTGATGGACAATTGCCAAACACGTTAACAGAGCTGGTAACTTGGAAATATCAGTTTTTAAGGCTGTCAAAGACAGCCATCTATAATAAGAAAGGTAAGAGGAAGTCTGCCATGTTACTTTATGGTTTTAAAAACAAGTGTGAGAAAATTATTCGTTGATACATAAGTACTGTACGTTCTTATTTTCTCAAGACATCATGGAAGAAAATTCACATCTCCAGCTCAGCAGACTTAACCAATGAGACAGGGGTGAAATCCAGCAGGTTCTGACAGGTTCTGGAGAACCGGTAGTGGAAATTTTGAACAGTTCGGAAAACCAGCATATGCCACCTCTGGCTGATCCCAGAGTGGGGTGGGAATAGAGATTTTGCAATATCCTTCCCCCAGGAGTGGGGAGGGAATGGGGATTTTGAAGTATCCTTTCCCTGCCACGCCCCCAAGCCATGCCCACAGATCTGGTAGTAAAAAAAATAAAAATAGATTTCACCACTGCAATGAGATTGAGAACCTAGACAAATAGAAGATGTGAAAATATATCTTCTAAATTTCCTCTAGGAAAGAGAAGAAGAGAATGACTAGTAGCAAGACGGATGGACTCAGTTACAGTGGCAACTAAGTGCACTGTTGAGAGACCTGAAAGACCAGGATAGAGAGAGAGAGAGCACCATGAAGAAAAACAATTTGATGGACAATCATTAAAATATTCCTTCTAATAATCTTTTTTTTAAAAAATACTCCCTGGCATCTTTTTCTCATCATAAACCTTTCTCCCTAATCCAGGAAGAAATCAGTTATTTAAAATAAAATGCTGTCTGGAATTTGAACTGGTTATTTGTCTCTTCCAAAACATTTTTTTTATTTTCAATTACAGTCTGAGATTTAAATAATCAATGGAGAAAATCTGATTTTTGTGCATCCCAAATGCTGCCACCATTTTTGTTAGCGTAGCTATTTTGATCAGTATAGCTTTTGTGGAAAACAACACATTGTTTTAATTGAGAAATTTGTTATTTGTATTCATATATCGTATTAGCTTTGATTTCACTTCCAGGGTGATAAGCACTTAATCAGAATTTGCTGTTGTAGAGGAATGATCTTCTTTTGTTGTTCTCCTGACACTGTGTTTCTTGGGTTGAATCCGAACCCAAAATTATATCAATAATTTTACTAACATGTAATAATTGTAATATAGTGACTATATGTATGTTGTACTGAAATTAAAACTTACTTCCTTCCTTCTGTCCTCTATCATGAATCAGAATGGAGCTGGAAGGGACCTTAGAGGTCTTCTAATCCAGCCCCCTGCTCAAGCAGGAAATCCTATACTATTTCAGACAAGTGGCTGTCCAGTCTCTTCTTCAAAACCTCCAATGATGAAGCACCTGCAACATTTGTAGGCAAGCTGTTCCATTGATTAATTGTCCTGTTAGCATTCCTTGTACCTTGACTTTCTCTTTGCCTAAACAATTTACTCTCTTGGATAATTTTCTATATGTCCCACTAACTCTGGGAAAGTACATCCAAGGCGAATGGACTGACTCCTAACATTCTTAGCAACTTGTCAGCTGGGCAATTATGGGAGTCCAACCAAAGGTTATGAAGTCCAACCAACGGTTAAGGAAGTCTGCCCCAACTCTTCCAGGAGCATCTGATTTTTCCACATACTTGACATTCAAACTCAAGCACTATTAAAAATACATATGTAATTCAGCTGTGTATATTGGTAAATGGCTTCTTAAGATTCACAGCAATAGAAAACAGCCTGGCTCCACTTCACTGACAATTCCATATTGTGTGGCCTCATCAAGTTCAGAACAAATTGTGATGTGTGCAGGGAAATGAGGCAAGAGGCATATGAACCCTGTAAGACTTGAATCTATAAATCACTGAGAAATTGCTCTAAATTTAGGCAGGTTGAAGAGACCAAAATAAATAATAAAGTTCAGATACCTGTATTTGTGATATTCTTCTGCCATAAAGGAAATTTTTTATTTTGTTTATGGACTGTATTTGGTTTGTAGTTATTTTTTTAATGATCATTACATACATTACCTTATTTAATCTATATTTTATGGGATTGTTTATTTTGTAGTTTATTGTAGTGTAATATTTTTATAATTCCATTATCATTAGTTGTGTTGAGCATCACCAAATGATATGCCAAAGTACACAAACCACAAGTAATGAATTAAGTTCTAACCAAAATTAAATTTCTTTGTTGAGTTTGACTATAGGCTGAGCATGAATATATAAAATCAGTAGGATTTAAAAACATGCTTCACCTTATCTGAAACATAAAATTCAGTTTAATATCAATACCAAGGTTTGCTCAGCGTATAGTGGTGCTACGGAAACAATAAGACTTTATATAAAATTCATAAAAAAAGTTCCAACAATCTCAGAGAATTCATTTTATTAAATAAATATCCCGTCTGTGAACCGGAGAGCCTTGCAGATTCATTGCTTTCGAAATTGATCAAGCTGTAACCAGCGAATTTCAGCTGCCTAACTTTCTCACATGCCTTTAATTTCAGTGAAAATATACAGTATATACAATTCTACCCCAGAAAAAAAAATCATTAAGACTTTAAAATGCTTAACTTTAATAGCATTGTGGCAGATGATTTGCTGGCTATACATCCCACTAGACTGAAAGAAAAAGCGAAGAATCTAGACTATATAAAGCAGGCTGTTGCCTAGGAAAACTCCTCATTCGATTTCAAACCAATCAGAAATGAATTAAGAAAAGTAATATGCGCATGTGACACGATCCGTAGTGAATGGTACATCATAGGCTTAGACGTGAGAGCGGCGATCTATCTTTCCCTTCGCAGATCACCACTTCTTGCCTTCGTATGGAGAAATCTCTTCTTTTGGGAGTGGGATGAGGCTGTTGTAGCACCCACAATACAACTCACAGGCAACAGTGTCAAAAGATTCCGATTCGCTGGCCGAACGTTATAAAAAAAGGGAACGCAAAAACTTGGACCGCTGTTTTTTTTTTAAATCGGACTTTTAATGGCTGCAGAAGGTCCAAGAAAAAGGGGGACTTTGAAGTTGGGGGAGCCAAGAACCTTTGGACAGGTTTCCTTCGCAGGACTCGAGGTCCAACGTACCGGTCGCTAAGACGATCGCCTAACCGGGCAAGCAGACACCGGAGACGGCTAAGCGGAGCGTCAGGAGTTTGGGTTGGGGGGTGGGGGGTGGGGGCGGATGGAGCTACCTCGCGCAGGAACCCCTCGGCTTTAGGACCGCTCGGAGCGCTCCCGCTCCGGAGGTAGTATAAGCTTTGCCATCTCTTCTACTCTACTGGCAGTTTGCAGAAGATCGCTTTTAAGTGAAACGGCAGGGCCACCCCTCCCGCTCTTGCCTCTCTCTCTCTCTCTCTCTTTCTCTCTCTCTCTCTCTCCCTCCCCTCCCCAATTCATCGCGCCCTGTCCTTAAGTTTGCGAGCTCCTCTTAGCCGCGGCGAGAGCGAGGGAGCGCGGGCGAAGCTCCTGCCGCCGCGGTCTATAAGGAGAACCGGCCAACCCAGCAAGAAGGGCAGGCTCGGCGCCGACGGGGGTGCATGCCTCTCTCCTCCTCCTCCTCCCCCACCGATGGACTTTTCTAACCGGAGCGCCGCCACGTTCCCGGGAAACCCCTTCGGTCCTGCCCGGCCCAAAAAAAAGAAAGAAAAAAAGAAAGAGCGAACGAACTCCGCGGCTTCTTCCAAGGCTAACCGCGGGGATTTGGGGAGCCTCCCGCGCTTCTTTCACCGTCGGCGATCGGAAATAAAATGAAAGCTGGGGGGATCGCTCAGCCCCAGCAGCAGCAGCAGCAGCAGCCGCCTCGGGACCAGCCGCGCCATCCGGAGCTGCCGCGGCCGGCAGGCAAACAGCGACCGCACCGCGCCTCCCCGTCAAAAGTTTGATGCCAAGAAGTGAGCCAGGCACAAGGAAGGGCGAAGGCGGGGCTGGAGCGGGACGGCTAGAGGAGGCTACCTAAGACCTCTTCTTTCCCATCCACTCCCCCCCCCCGGTCCTCACCCTACCCCCCCTCCTGCGCCGCTCTAGTCTTCACTCTGGTCCGATCCCTGCCTTGTCCCCCAGTTCGGGGAGGACTCCTGCCGCGTCGCCGGCCCAACCGGGCTGATCTCCAAAGGGGCAGCGCCAGAGGAGTGGCTAAATCCAGGGGGCGCGCGAAAGAAGCGCGGCTCGTCCGCTCGCCTGGTGGCTCCAGCTGGGCTTCGGGCTTTGCTTTTGCGACTCGCCCGCGGAAGTCTTTCGCCGCGGGCTGCAACTTTTGTTGCCTAAAGCGGGTGCGGCAAGGAAGAAAAGGGGCGGCCGAACCAGCCGCCGTCTTCTCCTCCCCACCTCCTCCCGCCGACATCACCGCTGCTGGAGGGACAAGAAGCCGGATAAAGCCAGCGCTGCCATCCAGGGTCCGGAGCAAAGGCGGTGGTTTTGCTTCCGAGGCTTTGACAAAACGCAGCGATCGGTCCGAGACGGTGAGTAAAAAACCCAGCTGATTTTCCGCCCCCCGGCTTTTCTCTCGGCCGCTCCCTCCGGGTGCGCTAGCCGTGCGGTTCTTGAAGGGGCGGACGGTAAACTTTCCGAGAAGGGCCTTCGCACTTGACTCTCTTTCCAGATTCCAGGGATGGGATCGGAAGAGTTCGGAAGCTGCCCTAGGAAACTTGACTGCCTAACAAACGAAACTCTTCCTCATCCCTATCTAGGACACGATGAAGTGAACCTGCCCCAGAGGGTTGGAAGGTGGATAAGGTGATCGGGCGGTGGCATTAAAATGCAGGGCTGGAGCTTTTGAGATCAGCTAAAAATTCAAAGAGAGAAGAGAGAAAGCGAGTCGCCCGGCTTGGGTTAGCATATACACTATATTCACACTATGTATATTCATTCATTTATCCATCCATCCATCCTTTGGAATTTTGACTCCCTTCATAATTGATACCCTGTGTAGACTCCTTGCCTATTATAGGGATCGCTCTGTTGCAAACAGAGTTATTGCACAATTAATGTGATTTTATTGCATCTTCTCCTCCTCCTCCCCCTTTCGCAATAACCAATTAAGAGATTTTAGAAGAGAAAAGGGAGATCAAACTTAGATACAAATAGAAACTGCGCCCTCTAGCGTTCATTTGGAAGTCTTCCACAGGGAAGGCACTCCGATTGGTACTTAGGCAAAAAAGGCGGAAAAAAAAATCTGCCAGCGGGGATTTCAAAGCCTTTGTTCATAGAAAAAGCCGTTTGGCCCCTTTTTATATCCCAAATATGTGGAATGATACACAACTGGCATCTTTTCCTTCCAAGCAATGAATGTATAAATCCATTGGCTTACAGGCAGTGCATCACCTTCACTGGTATTCGTAGATTCCTGAACTGTATAATCACTGCATTTAAAGAAGACGGAGAGCTCACTTTTATCAGTCATTTTTTAAAAATGACAATTTTAAACTAAAAATGTTACAGAATATACGACAGGCAACAAGGAATGAACAGAAGGCCTTTGAATAGAACGGCCTGTAGCTTGAGATGATATGGAACAGAAGTATGCCATGCTTCTGAATCTGAATATTTTTCCTGTTTTGGTGTCTACAAATACAGCTTTTTTTTTTCCCCAGAAGGAGAAAAGAAAAACAAGATACAAAATACAGCAGCAAAATACTGGAGGAGATTGTGTTATCTCAGTCCTTAATTCAGATCTAAAATATCAATCTGATTTGATAAAGAGGAAATGTATCCAGCCCTTCAAAAACAGCAGATGATGGAAAGGAGTATTCAACAGCTCTAATGCTTAAAATTTGTGATGCTTAATGCAAGTAGTTGACAATTAAGAATTATATTAGCCTTTCTTTGCTGGCAAATACATTTCTTTCAAAAGCAGAATAAAATGTGGATATTATTAGCAGCAAATCTGTTCTTTTGACTTTGTCGAATGCACTTGAGTCAAAATGCTTTTTACAGTTCCACCAGAAATAAGTGTCATTTATATTATTGGAGAAATATTAAATATTTAATATTAATAAAGAAGAAAGATTAAATACCTCCACAATGGAAGAAGAGTTTTAGGGCAACTTAAAAACTCCCTGCTTTAGAAAGTTGGCTCAGCAAATGACACCATTTTGAAAGAGTTTGGGGTCCTGCCTGAAAAATATGTCAGCAGCACACTTTGCGATGATAATAATAGATGGACATTCATTCTGTGGCTGTGATCACAAGTAAATCATAGCCAGAAACTGATTCTTGAAACAGAATGCTGTTTCAAGACCGAAATGCAGAATTTCTTGTTTGCAAAATAGGGACTTTTCAGCTCTTTGATACTCAGTTCTTTGCATACTATTAACTGCTTAAAATTTGGCGGGAAAACATCCAAGAACGATACAGGAAGTTATCCAATACAGAAGGTTAGCTACCATGGCTGATTTACCATCGTGACATAATGCTGGTGGACTTGCAATTGCAGGTGCTTTCCACCTGTATTTGGGGGTAGTTTCATTAGGTTATTGAAAATCTGATACTTCTAAAGAAAGGACGTGTGGTTAAAGGAGGAAAGGTGATTTGTGAAGAGATAGGGAATACCACATTCCCTGTTCAATACTGCCTTGAAATGTTTTGCTTTTTTGAATATTAGTGATGTGCCACAATTGGTGATATTTTTGTGTGGTTTCCTTTCCTTGTAATGCTGCAGGCAAGAGAAAGTTGGAATTGTCTGCCACGGGATAAGCATGACTCATAGTCCTATTTTTATGGTAAATCTTCCTTGCCTTTCTTCTTCTCCCTTGCTGCAAGTTAGAAGTCTAATACCTCATGGATGTTCCTGAGGAGAAGATAGGTATATTTTCCAGCAGTAAAATTTGTAAAAACAACTTGGTCTGACTAGATAATTGGAAGCCCTCCCCACCACTTACCCGAATGGATATGACATTATTTCAAGCCTGAGGGCATAAAGCACATATTCATATCGCCCTATATTCACTTGTTCAGCAAACTCATTTAGCATTTATGAAAAGCAGTAAGTTGGCTTTAAATGCAGAAATGTTGTATTACAGACATGTGTGTATGTATATGTATAAATAAGCATTTAAAGAAGGTTGTCTGTCAGTGTGGGACTATAGTTATGTTTTGGATTGTGTTTATAGCATTATTACTGTTGGTCTTCAGAATTCATACGGAGCAGAGGATGGAACACAATGCTCAAATTACAATTGTCTAATTGCTGTATGGATTCCTCAGATGGTATGTGTGCATGTGTGCTTTTATTAAAATAGCAATTTTACCTAAAGGATAGGGCTACAATCAGTTTGATTCGTGGATAATAATGTTAACAAAAGCTTCAAAGTATAAGCCTATTTAGTAACAAGAGGATAGATTTCCAAATAATACATATAAAACTGTTATTTGGGGCTTTATTTTTAGAATTCAGCTCTGTGTATAGAGAGAGACAGCCCTCACCGGGGAGTTCTATTGATTAACTACCCAATCAGCTTCTTAGTGCCAATTTCTATTATGAGACAATGATCTTTGTGTGTCTGTGGGTGTGGATCTGCGTGTGAGAGAGAAACACAGAGAGAAGGATGCTATTTACAGGGACCAGATCACTACACGATGCTTCATTTGTCAGCAGTTGCTAATCAGAATGGGAAGTTGGTTGTTTTTCACAGTTAATTGCATCTAGGATATTGTTGGGGGGGGTATCAGCGGGTGTCAGCGGGTATATGTAAACAAGGATTTGTGTGAAACTAAACAGCAGTCCTCCGAATGCCCCTAAGAAGAAGCTAGGTTGTAGAAGGGTTAAAATTCTGTAGGGGTGTTGAACTATCAGTAATAAAGGACACTCTAGGTCTCTGAACATTAGCATAATCCATTCCTCCCTCCCCCTATTGCAGTCACCCTTTTTTCAGTCAGAGGCGAGATTCTAGGGATCACTCTAGCTTCATACAACAGATTGTGTGATCACATGGTAAGCAAAGGTTATAACGCTAGAGAGGTTTTAGCAAAATAGTCCTCTGTCAGTTTTTAACACTTGTGTTAGAATTGATCAGATACAAACAGAAGAAAAAACCTGGAAGAAAATCCTACTTTATTTTTCTTCATTACACTAGATATTCAAACATGAAAATTTGATCTTAAGAAAGCTCAAGTAGAACTCTCCATCTCTCAGTCATAACTATTTGGATGGCCTTGACATAAAATTCAGTTCCACAGAAATGTATTTAGGATGGAAGTGAAGATATTCAAATTCATTTCTACATTAAAGTGATTATTCCTTCGTGCTTTTAATTTAATGAAGATCTGTATCACGGGAGTTGCAGTCTACAAATGCAACGTGAGGTGCATTCTGCTGTTATTAAAAACTCTCATGATCCTTAGCATATGATCTTTAAGCCAATATCTTTCCCTGTGTCAATGAGAGCTCATTAATAATGAGATACTGTCGACTGCTAAGCTATGCTGCGTTAGCTCTTGCCAAACCATGACATTTTTAATACATTAATAATATGTCTAAAACGTAATGGAAAACTATTAATCACACCCTGGACAGGTGCCAGAAATTTATGCTGTAATTGGCTGTTTCTTGTCAAGCATGTCAGTCGCATGTTCTGATACTTGAATCACCTGCACAGAGGTTTCAACTTTTCTCTTGTCATCTTGTTGAATGAGATTAATGTTATATTCTATAATTCTGTGTAATAACCATAATCATGACTTTTTACTTGCTTCAACAGTAATTCATTATCTAGGGGGAAGAGTATACTCTAGAACATTTGCACCAATGTTGCATTTTAGTGCAAATCTTCTGCCATCTTGATTGTTGCTTTCATCTATTTGCATCCTGATATGAGTCTTCAATTATTTTATTGTAGGTTGTTAAAATATATGCTTTTTGGAAGTAAAGCTGTATTGGAAGGAACTGGACTTAATACTATGAAATGGTACAGAAATATATAACTTCTTCGGAATTCTGTCCTTGGCAATTTGTTAATATATTGTACAAGACAAGGAAATATTTATTTCTCTTTATAAATATTAATTTAAAATGTATGCTTTCAGTCCAAGTAGTCATTTGAAATGAACCAAATCCTGTTTCTGAATGATCAGATAGTCACAGATGTAAGTTGGTGATCAGTAGGTAAGATAAAAAATGTAAAAAGCAAACAAAGAAATACTTCGAAGCTGAAGAAAATGACATGGTTTAAAAAAAATACCTTTGAGCTCTTTAAAATCCTAAATTTGCTACCTTAGGTAGTGGAGTGTGATATACCTCATTCCTGAAAAGAAGCTGAACTTTCTAATAGAACACTGGTTTGTGAAATAAATAGGAAACTCCATGTGTCCATAAGGCAATTATTGTAATTTGCTATGGAAACATTATTCAGCCATCTGTTGGCATTGCATCAGAACTATAGCTAGTTTCAGATGCAAGATAATGTTATATCTGAATAAAAGGAACCTCTTTACAGATTCGCTGTGGATGCCAGATTCTCTCTGCCTGAAAGTAGGCATTTTTGGCACAAGCTATTATGCTGCGCAGGTCACTGAAATGCTGTGTTCTTTTTATACATGTGATATCATAACTCATTTTCTTAACTCATCAGATCATCAGATCCCAAATAGGGAAAAAATATTGGCTTTGGGGGGAAAAGCACAACTGCTTCCCGATGTTTTCTACCATGCGTAGGAATTTAGTAAGAAATTAGTGTGATTCCTTAAAACGTTCGTTAGGAATATAATAATATGACTGCACAGTTACTTTTCAGTGATTGCATGGAAAGGGCTTATTACTAAATAATTATTAAGATAATACTTAGTAAATATTGCATTCTTTTTAATAAGTTAAAGCAGTTAAAAACCCAGGATGCTGTAATACTTTTGTCAAATGTTTTTGTTAGAATTTGTTCTAGATTGATATAACCAAAATCTGTATATTCCAGTGATCTGTTATTTCACAAATGGCTAAGATCTTTAATATGTTTGTCATAATTTAAGTGGCATAGTTTGTAACTCAAACAAATGTGCACAAATGCATTGCGTACAGGAGAGAGAGAGAGAGAGAGAGAGAGAGAGAGAGAGAGAGATCCCTGTAGACAGTTCTTTTATCACAACTTAATTAAAATCTGGTTAGAGAGGAAAGTGTTGAGGTTGGATTGAGCCTGAGGGCTGTCAAGTAGCCATGCCTTGTGTTTAAACACCTTGCAAAGTTGACAGAGGTCAGTGCGAGAATTTCTTTGATGTGCCTTTTCTATCACTTAAATTATCACCCAGTATTTTATGTCCCGCTCCAGTGAACACAGAGGGTAGATTGAGAAGATTGCTTTCTCCTGTGGAAATTGACACATAAAGGGACTTTAAAATAACAACAACCAGCCAGTCTATATAAGGAATTATTATTATCAGCTGCAAATGAGCCAACTGTTATCTTTGTCATTAAACACAATTAAATGAAAGCAGAGCTCTTCCAGTACTAATGAGAAAAAAACCCAAAGAGACAGAAGTGGGCTCATCAGATCACTTATTAAGCTAACAAAAGCTGAGATGTGTAACAGATATTTTGAGCTCTCAGAGGTCTTCTTTTGAAGAGATGAAAAGCACGCAAGTTGTTGTCAGTCCTTTGTCATTTGTAATAAAAGCTTTGACACCTTTGGTAGACTGGGGATTGTATCCCCGATTTGGCTATGAAATATGCCACTGGTTTGAGTGCTGTTGCTGGGCTCAGGTTTTGACAAGATGAAAATAATGTGATAGATAGATAGATAGATAGATAGATAGATAGATAGATAGATAGATAGATAGATGGATGGATGGATGGATGGATGGATGGATGGATGGATGGATGGATAAAAATGAGAGTTAAATCCCTAATGTCAAAATAATTTTGGTGATGAGTAATTTAGACATTTGGTTTGTTTTAGAAAAGTTCCTCCTGTAAAGGTTACCCCGTTTTCCCCCCCCCCCCAATTTACCTTTTATTGAGCAAGGCCCTCAAAATGTCAATATATCTAATATTTTCTATTGCATTGATCCTGGAACGGTAACTCTTACTTTCATTGTTTCTAAAAGGGTGCTGGTGCCAGAAGAAAAGAATGATTGATGGCAAACAGACTGTAAACACTCATCATTTTGGTCCATCAGCTGATTCATCAGTTTGGCTGACTCTTCCTCATGAGCCGGAAAAAAGGAGGATCACTCGGGATTATTGACGGTACAGCTGAGGCCTGGCAACACTGCTAACTTGTTACCTGGTTTTGGACATTATTTGCATAAGTGATTAAAAATCCTGAAACTCCTGGGAATGTAGCAAGCATCTTTCACTTGGCTTTGAATGACGTATAATATGCTTGGCTTCCACCAAAGTTTCCAAAATTAAAAACACAGTTATTGTAACTTAAGCTCTTCTCTCCTTTGGAACATATTTTGCAAAAACGTTGCCTCTCTCCATGTATATTTATGTATAATAAAGACTGCACTTAGTTCCATATTGGTGATTGCTGTCAAGGCACGCGAAAGGATATAGAGATGTATTTGTCAAGATTCCTATCTCTCCATGCCCTATGGGTTACTGTGTCTTCGGTAATGCAACATTATCCTTCAGTTTGGGGACATTATGATGTGTGCAAGACCCAGATTTATATGGATGAAGACAAGATTTGGGATTATACAGCCTGTCAGCCTGAAGCCATAGATATGATGAAACACGTAAAAGTAAACCTGGAGCCACCTAATATAACATGTGGAAATCCACCAGAGACCTTCTGCGGAATGGTAAGGCAAAAAGTATAAATCTTATCTTTAAGCATAGAGCATAGATCTCTCAGAGAAACAGAATAATGTCTATCTACTGCATCAAGACCAACATCTTTAGGACTGGCCGGCATTGTTTGTCATGGGACTGAAAAATGTCCAGCAGAGAGGACACATTAGAAGCTTTTAAAGCTGAAGGGTTAAGTAGTCCATTTAGGTTTACTTGAATGAAGGAAAGTGATTCTTGAGTCAATGGTATTCTTTTACTGCTTTTTTTAGGCCTCAAAACCACAGACAGCCCTGAAATGATTGCATATATTCATAAGAACCCCCACAAAGATTACTATTAAAATTGTAACTTTCCATTAGTTGGAAAGAAAAAGCATTAGTTGCCCCTGTAATAATCCTACGAAGTGTATATAATTTATCCACTTAATTTTATTTACATTTAACTTAAATCTGTTTAGTTTGTGTCGTGGCCTATATAATTGTTAAAGTTTTGATTTGGCTCAAAAAGCATTGTTGTTAGATTGGATGATAAATTTGTTTTTGGTATTTTCAGCTTTTTAAAGATTAAGCCATAAATGATTTTTGGATTTCTGTACTGTGCCAGGTAATATTTTATATTAAGACAATGGCTTTTGCAGGATTTGCATAGCTCTTAGGAAAATAATCTAGCAACCTGTAGCTATAACAGTTGGGGTTTTCAGAGCTGATTAAAATGTACCATGTTTTCCTTAAATATACAGTATTTGATTATGTGTTCCTGCTATTTTCTTTCTAACTGCAAAGTATGAAATGTGCTTCTCTGACATGAGCTGAATATTGCATACTGAATGGAGGATGGCTCTCTAATTCGAGTGATCCTTCTGAAAAGATAAATAGGGGGGAAAGTGACAGATTCAGTCAAAAAGCTTGTGCACTGTCCAGCATTCATATCTTGTCAAACCAAGACTGACAGCTCCAGTTGAAATCAGTCCTGGAGATTTCATTTCCTCATAAAAAGTATGCAGGTGGCATTTCGTACACGTATGCGTGCATTTTTGCATTTGTGTTTATATAACTTGTAGAAGCTATTCGAAGGACAAGACTCAAGACAATGTCTCCCACATTCCCCATCTATCTCTATTTAAAACGAATAGTGTTTAAAATTAGGTGGCCCTCTGTAGAGAAGAGCCATTCTCGCACTCAAAACAACTCATTCTTGCACACAAAAACATACAAATTCACGCACACATTTCTATTCTCATTCTATTCCAGCAGGAATAGAAGAAGAAGAAAAAAAATAAACTTCAGGATGCTGATTTTGTGAGGAGGAGAATTTGCATTGGGAAGGAAAGAAAAGAAATCCATGAACAAAAGAAGTGAAGGGCAGAAATAGCTAGACGGGAAAAACCTCATTTTGATGTTATAAAAAGGGTAAACATTCAGTGACAGCAGGGGTGAGCCTCACATCTCCAAGTTACTAATTTTGTAACACAGTTTAGTAACTAAATCCGTAGTCTTTTGTACCTCCTGCCCATTCATGTTCTTTCAACAAGTTTTCAATTCTCGGTAGACATAAGAAGAACCCAACAGGATTATTAGGCTTTGGGCATGCTCCTTTCTGGGTAGGGAGGGTAATCTAGTGATTTAAATATTTTACTATTTAAAATAAAATAATAAAACAAGTCACTTTCATGTGAGATTTATGACTTGACATCTGCAAAATTATTTTTGCTTCAGAGACTGGGCTCTCAAGATTCAGAAGCTAAAAGAATGAATGGAGATGTAATCCAGATGTGTTCCCTAATTTATGTGCAACTAGCGATTCAGATGGTCATTTAACATCTGTCATCTTGAAGCAGATAATAATTTTATAAACTATTTACATAAGGACTGTGTTTGTATGCTTTGTTAACTACTTCAATATTAAACCTCTGGTACCTCAAAATCTTAGGACAAAGGTAGAGGAAATGGACAGAATAGGGAACGGAATTGCATAGGCTAATGCTGTAATGATTGATTACTCATAACATGTTGTGCATCAATTTTGACTCAACCTATACACTGTCATATTCTGAGAGCAGAGTAGCACACTTCAGAAGCCTCGTTGAGATGAGTAAGATTTCCGCAAGAGCTATGCTAGACACGGCACTTAGTCATTTCATTTGGAATAGGCAACAGAACATCCTACTGGATTGTACTCATCTGTGACCCACTATATTTAAATTATGGCATACACCTATGAAATGTGAAATAAGCTTTTCTGGAGAACTGTTGGAAATTGCATTTTTGTAGAAAGACTAGTTTGTAAGTAGAACGTAATGTCAGCTGGTGTCAAATAATACAGATCTATATAAAATTACAGTTTGATTTGATATAAGGAAACTTTATCCAAACTATTTGATCAGGTATAAAGGCATGAGATCTATTTAATTTTGGACACCTGAACATTTTAGGAATAGTTTCCTACCAATAATGAAAGGCAAGCATGAAACTTCCACAAGATTTTTTTTTAATAACAAAAGGTACTCCAATTCACATAAATTAAACAATTTAGATATGATAGATTGCATTTTCTTTAAAATATGCCTGGAATTCTTCTGATAGGCTGCACCCTTCGTTAGGGTCTTCGGTACCTGTGGCTTCAAAAAGCAGAACTTTATTATCCCCAAGTTGTACCTCAGCAGGAAGAATGAACTGGGGTCATTAATATAACACGTATTGAGACTGGCATCTCTTTGAGTCTTGAGTTGCCAATTAAGATTTTGAGTGCAGTGGCTCTAAAAGTGTGGAATGTGTGAATTGTAATCTACATTTATGATCTTGGTATATTTCCTTATGCCTGTGACAAAGAGGTTAGGGAACTCATTCAGCAAATATTGCCTGGAAAGGCAAGTACTGTAGCAAGATTCCCTACTGTGTTGTCTAGTCAGCTATATTATTTAAGGAGAGAAATTTTGTGCTCAAAGTTCTCCTGGGCTTTGTATGTATTTATAAGCTAGAGTGATACATATAGGCAATTTCACTATATGAGATCATTCTTAGCCCATGGCTAGATATAACTATAATACTTCTATCTGCTTTTCAGGAAAACAGAAAGAATCCTAACTAAGTTCCTGCTGTTCGAGAGTGGGTTAGTTAGACTTAACCTTCTAGGATAAAGCAAAATATAAGGCAAATTCTGAAAGCACAAATGTATTGAGTTGATAAAAGACTGGAATAAAACAAAATATGCTACTCAACCAAAGCTCTGCTAATTTAAGATCCTAATGGATCCTACTAAGTCCAGATCTTCAAATAAAAAAAATATATAGATGGGGGAACTCTTTTTTTTATATCTACTGCATATTGAATTTTGGTGTTTGCATATATGGAGATTTTTGGTGTTTTCTTAGATATTTATCTGAAAGGAAAGACACTATAGAGAAGGGACTGGGGGATTGGCAGAAATAAAGAATAAAGCGCTACGATCTGCAAGCTGCCAATGTTAACCTGTAATTCACAAAAAGCAGAAGACTGAAATAATGGCATGGTGCTGTTCAGGCTCCCACAAACCTTGACTAACATAAAGCAGAGCAGCAAGGCAATTTGCAATAGTTTCATTATTCCTTTTGTTCCTCGAAAATTCATATGGAGAACTTGAAGGCACCTGCAGATGGACATATATGTTTGTGTGACTCTCAGAGCAGAAGTGCCTTCAAGCGCCACTGTGGATTTCACAGCCAATCAAAACTAAATTAAGAAACAAAGGTTATTAAAAAGGAAGTAAAAGTCTTCCCGCATGTAATTTTGGCACGGTGTTACGAGTTGAACCTCCGATGTTTTCCTTAGAGATTTTCAGCATCATTAATACTGTGTGGCTTTCATTACCGGTACATTTACATTTGCTGAGGAAAAAAATTACAAAGTAAAGGACTGCCTGGTATCATGATGATGTTTATTGAAATAATTAAACTATCAGATACTTTCCAACAGATTAGTTTAGAAGGCAAAATGAAAATGGGGTTTTATTTGGAAATGCCTTAATAATACATGCATGCCTCCTGCAGAACAACGAATCAATACAGGACTGCTGTGGCAATATCAAGAACAAATCTACTTTGAAAGGCTGCTAGCTGGTAATTTTTCCCAAAGAGGAAAATAACCAATTCAGATATGATGCCTCCCATTTTTTTTACAGAAGCTCTTCAAAGTGTAATCTTTACCTTCTCCCATGCTAGAAAATGCTTCCCAAATAGACTTTTACATTTTCATGAATGAAAGTCACATGATTTCTAAGTATTGTTTCAGCATTATATTAATGGCTGACTTTTTTTTTTTTTTGGGAGGCTGTTTTCTGATCTTATTTATTTGTTGGGTTTATTTAACAAGTTTGTAGGATCACCTATCTCAGAAAAGCTGCATGGATAAAACAGCACAATTTAAAAGCTAGAAGGAAACACAAATATATATTTTTTTAACTGAGGCTCCTTGTAAAACTGTCACACAAGACAGAAAGGATATATATACTGGGCTGCCTTAGTGTGTTGGTTTGCTTTTTTTTATATAGTCAAAAAGTGATAGTAAAATTTTACTACCTTTTTAAAACTGGGTTGCGAGGATTATGAGCTGTGTGTGTTTTCTGCCATGTTGTAAGGTGAATGATGTATGAGTAAAACCAAATAAGTCATTTTCTTTTTTAGGTTGAAAAACGGGAGTAATCACATTTATATACATGTGGCAATTGAAAAAGTTTGCCATCCCTTTCCAATGCTGCATGATTGACATTAATTTGGGGTCATATCGAATCATGTAGCATTTCCTCCAAGTGACAAAAATCTGGTCACTTAGGATTTCCTAGCTTTACATGTGTAATAGTTCTTTGTTTCATTCGGGCATGAATTAGCTACTGACGTTGATTGACATCTGCTGTAGTTAGGACTGAATGCCTATGCTTAGTATCAGCCATACATATATTTATTGGATTTATATCCTGCTGCTTCTCCAGAATAAGCCAAACAATACGTCTGTGAAGTCAGTTGAGCTGAAAGTTAGTTGAGTAACTGAACAGAATAGAATAACAGCGTTGGGAGGGATCTTGGAGGTCTTTTAATCCAACCCCTGCTCAAGCAGGAGACCCTATATCATTTTAGACAAATAGTTGTCCAGTCTTTCTTAAAAGTCCCCAGTGTTGGAGTGCCCACTGAAGGCAAGCTGTTCCACTAGTTGATTGTTCTTACTCTCAGGAAATTTCTCCTTCGTTCTAGGTTATTTCACTCTTTGTTCTATTTTCATTCACTGCTTCTTGTCTTGCCTTCTGGTGCTTTGGAAAATAGGTTGACCTTCATTGTGGCAGCCCTTCAAATATTGGAACGCTGCTATCATGTCACCCCAATTCTTTTTTACTCATTTCCTGCAACTGTTCTTCATGTGTTTTTAGCCTTCGGCCCCTTAATAACCTTTGTTGCTCTTCTCTGCACTCTTTCTAGAGTCTTAATTTTGACCAAAATTGGATGCAGTATTCCAAGTGTGGTCTTAGCAAGGCATTATAAAGCGTTAGTATCACTTCTCGTGATCTTGATTCTATCCCTTTGTTAATGCAGCCTAGGATTGCCTAAAGTCAACCTGTCCATTTGTTTTCACAAGGGAGGGTGATTTAAATGTGTCTTAATACAACCATCCGTGGCTGGAGATGTATATATGACAATGTTTGACTGTATGTATATGTAATATATATAGGCAGATGCTTATGCAGATGGCCACCATTCTCTTTTTGGCAAGTGTACTATTGCCCTTTATATGAAATAGATAAACAGGTTTGTTCATCTTATTATTTTAGATGCTTTTTTAAATTATTGTTTACATTTATATCCCGCCCTTCTCCGAAGACTCAGGGCGGCTTACAGTGTGTAAGGCAATAGTCTCATTCTATTTGTATATTTACAAAGTCAACTTATTGCCCCCCCAACAATCTGGGTCCTCATTTTACCTACCTTATAAAGGATGGAAGGCTGAGTCAACCTTGGACCTGGTGGGACTAGAACCTGCAGTAATTGCAGGCAGCTGTGTTTTAATAACAGGCTATCTTACAGCCTGAGCCACACCGCGGCCCTTTAACAATTTTTAATAGGCTTCGCTATCTTATCTACCAGCATTGCACTGTGAACTACCTGAAATACATAGCAGGATAAAGAAGGCATGTAAATAATTAAAACAAAAGAAGAAAGATACAGAATTGTTGTAATGCTTTATAGGGTAAGTGACATGTTATGGGATGGTTTTGATTCCCCACAACAAACCACAGGAACTTAGAGAGAGAAAAAACCTGTGTTGTTCGCTAACCTAAGCAAAAAGAAAATAGTATATTGGGTTTTTTTAGGCTGAAGTCATAATTTTGCTGATCAGTGTTTCCAAAACAGATTAATTCCCAGCAAAGTAGAACCTGCTCCTTCCCAAATAAAAGTTGCCCTACACTCGGTATACAGGAGTTCATTGTACCATCTGCCTTCAGATTACTATATTTCAGTAAAATTCTTTATATTTCTTTAACATTTAAATAGTTTTTCATGTGTTGTGGGTCTCCATAGAGAATTTACTATGCTATGAGATGATGGAAAGGCGGAAATTGTACATACTGTGAACGTTCTACTTATCATACCAAAGTGTCGTATGTGATGTGCTTGGGTAGATGGATAGGCATATGACACCTCTCTGTGCAAGTGTCAGAGATGTCCCACTGGGCTTATGAGTTGAGATATGCCAAGCTTCTGTGCCGCACTCCATGTTTTTTGCTTCTGTATTGTGGAGGATAAGTAAATAAGAGACATGTCCAATGAATGTACGAATGAGATAATTCTTTCTCATTCTATTTTTTCATTGTTAATTTTGTGCTCTTTTGCTATACACAGAATACAGAATATGTTTGTTAATATGTTTGTTAATAATACTCTATTCCGATTGGGCTTTTATCTGTTGTTTGAAATGACATTTTAAAAATCATCAAAAGGACACTTGGGGGGATTTGTGAACAAAAGAGAATAAAGAAGTGAAATTATCTCTTACATATAAAAATTAAAGTTGTACAATCCAGAAAAAACCTAGATTCAGCTAGTTTTTATTATTGTACTTAAAAAGCCCCTCTGTAAATTATTAAGATTATGTTCGCATGAATTTGGTGCTACACACACAGATAGACACACAGAGAGAAACAAACTGGGACTCTCTTTTTAAAGAGAAATGATTAATCTTGTAATTAAAGAGACATTTCTTCCCAGATGATCTAAGAAAGCAAAATTTTACAAAGAAGTATGCTTCTGGGTTTAAACAATGTTTTGCTGAATCAAATCTTAGGGCAAATCTTATTTTAAGTAAAAGATCTGCTAAAGAAATCTGACACACTGAATAGCCGGTCCTCTCAGCCATTCATGAATGTTTTCCCCAGCAACTAACACCTGTTCCTTGACCTACGTTGAATCACATATTGCAGTTTAATTTGGCTTCTTGGAATCTGCTTCTATTTTGGTGATCTGTTATATAAACTGGCATTGGCTGTTTTTGACTTTGTGATCAACCACATCACAGTAAAATAATGACAGGCATTCGGTTCATCTTGTTTTTGTGCTTCAGATATTCCCTCAAGGAAGGATATCACAGAAGACCATTGTATGTTCTTCCTTGACAAATTTACTTTTTAGAACTAAATATTTCAGTCATGAATATAAATCAACATCTGTGTGGTTTTGGTACATACTTGCTACAAATTCATGGAAACATGAGATTTTGTCATTTCTTTTTCTTTGTGGTGGACTTGGATTAGGAGGTGGAGGTGCTCCTAAAGTTCTAATAATTTCAATTCTATGGCTTTGGATGTTTCCAGGAATGGCTGCTTCTAATTGTAATTCTACAGAATTTGAGATTCTTAAAGAAAGTCTTGCTAAGTCATTTAGCAAATTTATGTGATCAGAGACATCACTTCATTCATCCAGTTAAGGACCAATTTGTATAAGGGAGTCTACTTACGTGGTCCTGTAGCTTTTCAGTGGCCCAAGCATGGGGTAAAAATTTATTGCTTCCATGTTGTATGAACTATTGATTCATATTTCACTATACTGCTTAAAATAAAGCTGAGATTCTACCGGTATAAGATAGAAAATATTTTTTTCTGTAAAGAAATCAGCTGAGTGACAAAAGGGTTCAGCTATAGAAACATAATTTACCAATCTTTACTCAATATTTTACTTTAAAAATTGGCAGTAATCTGGGATACTTTATTTCATGGAAGGAGGCAAAAAAAAAGGCTTGGGATATAAAAATGTTAGTCTCTTAAGAGCAAAAGGTTCAGCAATATCTTGAGGCTGAATATCCATAAACACATCATTTCTTAAGGTTATATTTTTAGTCCAATTTTTTTTTTTGCCTCTAAAATTTAATAAATCCACATGGGAACTGTCACTTGGCAGTGACATTGTCTTGATATTTAAATCCTGACACTGTGAATGTAATTATAAAGAGTAGCCTTTGAATGAATTTTAATAACATGTATGCCCTATGAAGAGAGTTCTTTTTTACGCCTTTTCAAAGATTTATTAATCTCTTCCTTTTACTTATGGGCTCAGTTATTTTAAAGCTTTAGAGATCAGTCTGAAACCCAAATCTGTACATAGATAATTTAAGTCCTAACTATGGATTTCAGTATTGCAAAAGATAAGAAATAAAAACCTCAGGAAAAAAAAAGATAGATCAATTAAATCTCAGTAAAATTTCTGAAGACTACATCTGAAATCCAATTATAGAAGTTTTCATGTGTATCACTCCAAAATATATGCAGAAAAGATTAGACACTAATTTAAATCCTGTTCCTAATAGTTGAAAATATATGTAATGCAGAGTTGAAATTGTGGAATTATTATTGCACCCTAAGATTGATTTTGATCTTGTACGTGTTTCATTACCTTCCTTGATAATAAACAGTGAATTAATAGGAAGTGGGGCTTGTAGGTTCTTTAAAAAGCGAGGAAAAGTAACTTAATGTAATTAATATACCGTATTTTTCAGAGTATAAGACGCACCTTAGTTTTTGGAGAGGAAAATAAGAAAAAAGCTGATTGGCAGGTAGATTCCCCCCCCCCCCCAACAATCAACTGTTTTCAGAGGTGAATTTTAGCAACAGGTTCCGTGGTTGTGAGCTCTGTGCCTTGCTTTTTTTTTTTTTTTTGCTTTTTTTTTTCTGCCTCTGAAACACTGTTTCAGAAAAAACATTTTTCTGCCTCTGAAAGCCTCCAAAACAGAACTTCAGAAAAAAAGCCTCTGAAACTCTGTTTGGGGGCTTCTTTTCTGAAGCTTCTTTCAGCCTCTGAAACCTCCTTTTGAGAAGCTGGGTGGGGCTACATTCAGAGTATAAGACACACCCAGATTTTTACTTTCTTTTTTGGGGGAAAAAGCTGCGTCTTATACTCCAAAAAATACAGTAATTATGATGTTAACAAATAAGATGAAAACCAAGTTTAGAGAACATAATGAACACAAAATATTAGCCCTGCTTAGATGAGATCTATTAAAAGTAGATGGTTTGAAGGTTTGTTTTGTAGAGGGGGTTCTGCCCTAAACCTTAAGCCTAAAGATAATTTAGTTTATGAATTATACACACGTATCTCTCCTGGTATTGAAAGCACCCTCATTTTGGTAATGGGATAAAACATAGTTATCATGATAAGTAGCCTTCCCACATCCTTGTAGCACTTTCTGTAGCAACAACAGGCATGTGGCATTTACATTAGGACTCCCAAGTCAAATTCCGAATGTTTCCTCTTATAATTACACTGCTGCTCCTCAAAATGCCTGTGTTTCCCCCACTATTTTTTATCCGTCTTTAGTTAACCCTGATTTAAGAAAAAAAAAAGTGCTGCAGATTTTAATTACACATTTGTTCCTTTATGCCAGGAGGCAGAAGGAAAGCCTTTTATAACTAGGTAGTTAAAAAGCCATTAAAAAGGACTTTATGATGAGAAAAGCATTTTTGTGCAAGCATTTCCATAGTGCCTTCTAACATTTATATCTGTAATACTGTTGAAAGCCATCCTTTGAATTAATCAGTTTGATTCCTTTGATTCTTATCTCATCAGGAATCATTCATTTCACTGAATGTTACGAACCATGCTGCTCAGTTCATATTTACAGAAGATTGAAGTGACATGGAGCAGAGGGGAAGGAAGGAAGGAAGGAAGGAAGGAAGGAAGGAAGGAAGGAAGGAAGGAAGGAAGGAAGGAAGGAAGGAAGGAAGGAGTTGAAGATAATTATCAAAATGTATCAATATAACTTTTAAACATTCAGGCACTGTTGGAAATGTAAAATAGACATAAAATTATGGATAGGAAGGTATCATACATGCACCCATAAAAGAAAAAACAACAACTTACCATTATTGTTACAGGCTGCAAACAATGGGGTAGGAAATTTGTCCTCTTTATTTTGATCAATATTTCAAGAATAGGTCTTGTTTGTATTGGAATATGGGATCCCCAGAAAATCCCAGGGGTATAGGGCTGACTGAACACTTGGTGGGGCGGGGGGTGGAGTCTCAGGAGAAAAATAGTAGCAAACCACTTCAGTCGCTGGGAAAATTTGAGGGATGTGTCATGAATTGAGCTCAGCTGATAAGAGCCTTATCTATTTCAGTATTCCTGAATGCTGAACGATGTCTCATCTGCACATTTCTGTGCACACAAATCATGCTACTCCAAATTAATTTTGCACCTTAGGTACAATAACTGCAGTAAGCATAATGTACATACTGTCATCAAATCTACAGACTCCTAAGAAATAAAATGCTAATAGTGGTCATTGTATGCATAGCTTTTAAGAATGACAGAAATAATTCATTATCACCATAACTTGAGAGTCTGTGTGTAGTATACCCTTGCCTTAATAATATTTAGGCTAGAACCTTACACCTGTTTATCTGAGGACAATATCTATCAAATTTACTTCTGACTAGGATGCTATAGTATAATATCAATAGAAGGCAGTTAAGAAAGAGAGGCAGTTTGTTGTAGCTGTTAAGGCATTAGGCTAAAAACTGGGAGTCTCTGAGTTATAATCCTGCAACCAGCTGGGTGACCTTGGGACAGGCATTCCCGCTAAACTCTCAGAAAACCTTGATGAGAAAACTGCAGGGACTAATCCAGGCAGTTGCCAGAAGTAAAAAAAAGTATTGAATTAAAGGGATTGATAGATAGATAGATAGATAGATAGATAGATAGATAGATAGATAGATAGATAGGGTGTGTGTGTGTGTGTGGTTGTGTTGTGGTCCGCTGGCAGCCTGCAGAGCTGGCAGCAGAGTCGGACAGTGAGGAGGTTGGGGAGGAACATGGGCCAGTCTTGGAATCTGGGGAAGGCTTGGATGAGGGTTCTGCGTCAGAGGCAGAGAGGGGGCCAGGGCCATCTGGGAGTTATGTGCTGCCTCCGGACCCTCAGAGTCAGATATCAGTGAAGCAGAGAAAAATGGGGAGCCTATTCCCAATGTGTGCATGCACAGAGCTGCCAGAAGGCAAGAACAGTTAAGACTAAAAGGGACGACTCTGGAGTAGGGCTTGGAGATAATTGGCCCCTCCCATAAGACATAAAGGAGGAGCAAAGGCACATGAACCTTTGCAGGAAGCAACTTTGTTCTGGTCGGTTTAAATTCTGAAGCTCCATTTTGACCCTGTGCTCCATGCGGCCTTGCAAAGCTAATTGCCAATTAGGTCTTTGGCAGCGTATCAAGGGAGATAAAGGTGGGTGCTTATCAGCCTTATCCCGAAGGACTGTGGCAGACTTCAGTCGGACTCTTTGCAAACTATTTGTGACTCATTAGAGGCTGTGAATTCACAATATTTGTGTATGAATATAATTCACAGCCATTGAAATAAAAAGTGGGTTTTTGGGACTAATCGTGTGCTTTTTACTGTCTCAGGAAGCCTAGAATAGAATATCTAGCCTAGAACAGATAGATAGATAGATAGATAGATAGATAGATAGATAGATAGATAGATAGATAGATAGATAGATAGATACCCTGTTTTCCCCAAAATAAGACATCCCCTGATAATAAACCCAACTGGGCTTTTGAGCGCATGGCAACAAGGCCAAGCACTTATTTCAGGATTTAAAAAAATATAAGATAGGGTCTTATTTTCAGGGAAACATGGTAGGTAGGTAGATAGATAGATAAAGACAGAGGGACAGTCAGACAGGGTGAGTAATGGAACTGCAATCTGTCAGGATTTTTCATTCCAACTATTCTCTTTTGAACTTACTTTTTGATAGAAAACTCCTATAATTTGAAACAAGACAAGAGTCACTAGATGGCATAGGATTTAACATTTGATTATTGAAAAGGGATATCAGTGGGTCCCGTGTTGAAATACTTTTGATATCATCAATAGATTTTAAAATTGTTATTCCATTCCATTGCATTTTTATTTTGCTCTTCCTTTAAAAAATAATATAGATCTTTTATTCTCAGCAGTCTTTTGAAATATGTCTGAGTGTATTTGACTAATGGGAAAGAAAGGTTCCCCGTAATCTCTAGTTTCCAGGTCATAGACAGGCAACCTGATGGTCTCCAGATATTTTTAATTCCAATTCATGCAAACCTTTGGCAGCTGTTACGATAGCTGGAGCTGGTCATGTTTGGCCAACTTGCCTATTCGTGTTCTAATTAGCTGTCACTAATGAGCAGTGATGATCGTTCCTGGAGATGCCTACAACTGTAGCAGGCTGCCAGGGGGAAAAAAATTTCCATGGTTTTTGTCTTGCACTGAGGGTAATTTATTTTCACATCTGCCTTTACTACCAATATATAGCAACATATATTTTAAAGGAACACCCTTTATTACATGATCTATAAAGTTCCGTTCTTAGAATATGTTAAAATTGAACCTGGTTTTTTCCAGTTCTGGTGCCTTGCCTTGGGGATTTGGCTATGATTTCCACAATCATAATTTTTTTATATTTTCAGTGCCATAAAACTAGGAGTTGTAATATTGTACATTAAGGTATATGCACCAAGCTGAAGAAGACTTTTCTATCCATTACAACAGTGTATCTAGCAGTCAGTATATATATATTTTTTTATTATACAGTATATTTTACTGATGCTTTTGCTAGATGTACAATTATGAAGCATTTATCATCATTACAAGTAGTGTAACTCTAATAAAAATGCAGAATGTGACATCTAAAGCTTAGAGCTTCCCTCTATTTGATAGTAAGGAGAGAACAGAGACAGGAGAGAGATGCTGATGAAGGACATAAAAAATGCATTGAGCAAAAACATATAAAATGTTGCAACGAGTACTGTGCTTCTACCTTCTTAAATCAGGAAAAATATTACATTTTTTCCTGATTTAAGCTTACCAAATTTAAACTGCCAGCTATACTGTAAAAAAGAAATGAGTTTTGAGACTCTTTTTTCAGCCATGATTTCTTTGTCAGCTTGGAATAAAAGAGTTTTTTCCCAGAGCTGCAAAGAGGACATCTGATAAAATCTCTTTAAGCCTGTTCTGTATTCTGTTACCTAGATAAACCTTTTCTTGTAACTTTCTTTAGCCTACATACTGATCTGTCTCCAGCAATTTCTGGAAACTTGTACACAGAATAAAATTAATGTGGCTCAGAGATTGTATCAAAACAGATAAAAAGCTATTACAGGTAATCCTCAACTTACAACCATCCGTTTAGTGTCCAAAGTTGCAACAGCAATGAAAAAAGTGACTTATGACCATTTTCTCACACTTTACAACCACTGCAGCATCTCCATGGTCACAGGGTCAAAATTCGGATGCTTGGCAACTGGTTCATATTTATTATGGTTGTGCCAGGGTCACACAATCACCTTTTGTGACCTTCTGACAAGCAAAGTCAATGGGGAATCCAAATTCACTTAAACTCTGGCAAGAGAAGCCACAAACTCACTTAAGAACTGTCTTGCTTAACAACAAAAATCAATTGTGGTTCTAAGTTGAAGACTACCTATATGCGTTTTTGGGCAGCTACATGTTGGTGGAGGTGATACAACATTCTCAGCTGATTTTTTTTTCCCATCAGAAGAGATACTGATGTATTCTCTGGTGAAAAATAATATATTTAAGTCATTTCTTACTGCATATTATAGGATTGAAAAGAAGGTAATTTTTTGGTTTCGGTAGCAGTATTAACAAAGAATGCCAGAAGTCAGGGGACAGGAATAAGCAGCATTAAGCACAGTGCATTGTCCTGCTGTTAAATTTCTCTATCCGACAGTTTGTGATTTCAGATATGAGCTGAGCTTCTGAACTGGAATTCAAAAGCTGGCTTGAAATTTAAGCCTTCCTGCTGTTCCCAGACTTCTGTTTATTGCTTAAAATAACTAGTGTGACCCAATATAATGTTAGAATAGAAACCAGAAACACCTGTTGGAATTCCCAGTTGCCACCACTAAATATCATTCCAGAACAGGAATTGAAAGACATCCAAGTTAAAGGCTTATCAGAATATTGGGCAGGATGGTGTTTGAGCCTTTGATCGCTTGAGGCTCAACCATCCCACCCTCATGTTTTGCTGGTAAATAAAAACACCAAAACAAGCCATAATGATAGTCCCATGACTTTCATTATAAGGGAGGAATTCCCCCCCCCCGGTGTGTTGAACTACAATTCCCAGAATTCCCAGCCAGCACATACTGTCGATTTCTGCATGTATTTTCTCTGGAAGGACACATTTAAAAACACGTTCTGATGCACGGAGCTGAGAAATGTCTCAGAATTGTTGGATGAGTATCAACCCGATGAGTAGCTTTCCTAGTGATGAGGATACACAGGTCAGCCTGGACCACAATTTGCGAACTTTGGAGTTTTCAAGTAACCTTACCTCTGTTATAAGAGAATGCTCTGACATTGTGGAAGAGACAGACTCATAAACTTGTTAGATAAGCATACTGTTAAAGACAGACAGGAAGTCTTGGTGGTGTTTTCCACCGCCCTCTGTATCTCATATTTGGAACGCTATCACGAACTACTGACAAAGGAAGAAAGAGAAGGAAAAAGAAAGGAAAGAGCTTCTTAACCACTTTATTAACCCGAAGATAGGGAAATAGCCAGCTTTTCATTTTAATAAGATGTCAGCTATCACCCTTGCTGTCCTATGCATCTTAATGCACCTGGCTGATTTGGGATTTGGAGCTTTGTCATTGCTCTGCAATGCATTTCTCTAATTTCTTTTGACACGCGGTGTTTAAATTCCCAGAAGTATAGGAGGAGGTAGGAGAGATTCCTTCAGACTGCCTTACTGTGAATGTGCTCATTTGCATTATTCATTAAAGGAGAGCATTGATTTGCATCTCATTATGCCTGTCACTGTTTTGAGGCAGAGACAGTTCTTGAGATTACTACATTTTTACGATATTAATATTGCTCATTAAGGATTAAGGTATTGCCTTGGCCCAGGTTTTGTCCTATATCACACAAGCTTCCTAGGGATGACATTCTTTATGTGAAGTGCAGTTTTCTACTGTTATATGCAAGCTATTTTTTTTTATTACTTGGGTTTGTAGATATTGCGCGTGTGTGATGGAAATATCACTCTGCTAGTTTGTGCCTCCAATTAAACGATAATTGCTGGTTGCTTGCTATTTTTATAAGGCAATACTTCAGATGCACATATCTCTCTAGTGGCAGTGTTTGCACACTGTTTAATAACAGCTTGAACACTTTCCGCTGCTTAAGGTTGTCTGGAACAAATGCCTGTTAAGGATTGCATGTATTCAGTTCAATAGGACAGCTATTTGCGAAGTTTGAGGATTTAGATAAGAAATCATTCCCACCTCCCTAACTCTTGTTAATGAACATATATTGTGCACCACATTCACTCCTAACTATTCATTCAGAAAACAAAGAGGGGTAGGTGGGTGTCAGAATTACATGTGCCATGCTCATTTTGTTTTTATTATAAGTATCTTTATTGAACTGTGCCAGGCTAGTTTATTTAAAGAAGCAAAATAACAGCTTTTGGCTTGTCTGTAGGTGTGTAGGTACTTCAAAAAAATAATAATAAAAGGAGTCAGGACAAAATATTCAAGGTGTACAGGAAAGACTATATTTAAATGCTACCTCCCGCAATCTAACAATCCATTTCCCTCATTTTGCTTCCCTAGTTGTGCTTCAGCCATTTTGTGTATGTGTGTGCATGCGTGCGTGCATGAGAGAGAGAGGAGTGGGGGGGAGAGAACAATGACAATGCTGAGTACTTAAAATGTCCAATTTGAAACAAGATAATTTTTCACTCTTACAGGACGACCTTCAAACAGAGCAAAACTGGGGGAGATCCATAGGCAGTTCTTAGTTCTCCAGAACATATAAACAGGAATGGTGGCCCTGGAAATACCAGGATCCCAAATATTTTAGAACTTTGAACACAGTTTCAGCTCAGACTTTTTATTCCCATGTCAAGACCCGTAAAACTGCTGTTACAGTCTAGCCATCATATTTCACACCAGCTGCAGTGACTAAGCCATCTTCAAGGACAGTCCTGTGTAGATTTGCCCAAAGTGACTACACGGTTAAATATTTGTGTAAATCTCTGTACAGTATCTGCTATTTGGAGAAAGACCATTCAAAATACATAGGAATCATTTGAGATTGTGGAGGGAGGGGCAATTTTCCCACACTTAAGTGAAACAGTTTTAATATTTATTATTACTGTTAACCCAATCATATTCTGCCTGGGCTATCCATCAGCAACATTTTTCAATCTTTATTTCTCATTCCCAGATTGGGAGATCATGAATTCTAAAGCCTCAAATCTGGACCATTTATCCTTTTTCTGGCACGTTTGAGTCCTACCCTTTCTGCTAGAGATGTGCACAGATGGAGTAGGAGGTGAGGTTGCCAAAGATCTCCTTTTAGAGCTAGCACAACTTCTCACGAAAGACCCTGTCATTTCAAGGCTCAGTGGATACTGAACTGTGTGTTAGTGTATCCTGATGCAGGTGGTGCAAAGACACACAGGAAATGTGCTATTGTAATTGAAGAGATGAAAGTCTCTGGGTAACTTCAGTTCTCATAAAGGTTTTGTGCAGAGAAAATAAACAGTTATATTCACATGTATCTGGCCACAACACACACACACACACACACACAAAATGGGGAAAGCCACTTCTTTAGAAATAGACATATATACCTAACAACTTGGATAAAAATCAAGAACAGCTGATTAAGTAATTGGTCTGTAAACACTGAGAAAATAAGATCAAATTGATTACAGATCACATGCAAATCTCTTCCCTTTCTCTGAAGTTTTTGGAAGAAATCAGTGCTTTATGAGATCTGAATGCCAAGAGCAAGATTAAGATGTATTGTATGGCTGTAGGATTCCTGATAATCCCCTCTGATAGTTAATGGACCAGGATTCTTTCTAAGAGTTTAACAAATCCCCATAATGCTCCTAATTATTACAGTACATTTTTATTTGGATACCGGATGCCAGAATTTTGTGGATAACTTCCACCCACATAAATCCACCCGTTGAGTGGTGGTTAAAAGTTCTTTGTATACCAAAGAAGGCCCATCTTTCTAGAAAAGTCTGACATGAATTTTAACTTAAAGTCCTTCCTGGTTTGACCCACTTGAGTTAACATCCTGTGGCTAAGTGTTGCTTTTGGCATATTTCTCACACTGTGGGTCGGGTCACATTCCGCTTTGAGATCTTCACAGCCGTAGAAAACCTAAGGATAAGAAGAGAATTGTGTCTTTTGGATAGATGTGGCCTGATGTATCTAGGACAGCTGGCGATAGCCTCACAAGTACATCAGTAAAAACTAAATTATGAAAGATACCCTAAAAATAGTAGCTGGTTTTTCAGTAAGTTGTTACCAGCTGCCCAAGTCCACTCAAGTTAATGAAAGTGGGAGAAAACAGGTAGCTCTCGAGTTACAACCACAATTGAGTCCAAAATTTTTGTTGCTGAGCGAGGCAGTTACGTGAATTTTGCTCTATTTTAAGACTTTCCTTGCCACCGTTGCTAAGTGAATCCCTGCAGAGGTTAAGTTAGTAACAATGGTTGTGAAGTGACCCCACTGACTTTGTTTGTTAGAAAGTCATAAAAGGTGACCCCAAAACAGTGCAACCATCCTAAATAAGAGTCCGTTGCCAAGCATCTGAATTTTGATTCCATGGCCATGGGGATAGCAAAGGTCGTAAATGTGAAAAATAGTCATAAGTCACTTTTTTCAGTGTCATTGTAACTTTGAACGGTGACTAAATGAACTTTTATATGTCAAGGACCACTTGTACATACAGTAGAAATGTTGCTTTTGTAGGCCACTTTTGGAGTGGACTATGTACAAAATCTGGTTTTCTAAGTGACTTTCCTTGCCTGAATCTTTATCCTCTGCCTTTGTTACTATGGTGGGTGTGCTGAATTCTAGGGGTTTCAAGAGACCCTTGCTTCAGAGACTGACACTGTAGTAGTTCTACTCTCATCCTATTTGTCTGGAGTAAATAGACACATTTCGCAGATTCTCCATATGCATTGTTGGATGAAGGCCAAGTCTTGCTTCATTTCTCAGCCAAACTCCCACTGAAGTGAGTGGCATCTTTGTCTCATTAAGGAGTTCAGAACCAGACCTGCAATATGTAAAATCCTAGGGCATGTTAATTTTGCATATCCCTTGTGAAAGGAAGAATTCTTTTTTTTTTTTAAAGGCATGCTGTAATTCTGCAGCCCTGCCTCTTCGATGTTCACTTCACATCCTTTGAAATGCCAATTTCCTTTTGACAAAACAACTCACAATTATTCCTTCCATCCTGAACCACATGACTTCATGAAGGAAGCTGCTCCAGTCAAAGGGTCTGCCACAAAAGTTTGCTTCTGTTCCCTTGCAAATAAATCCTTTGGGGGGGGGGGAAACATATTGGGATGAAAAAGTACAATATATTCAGAGCAGGAATTGCCAAAATCAAAAGGAACAAAATAAGCCAGGTTTGGACTTTAGACTGGTCTTCCAAACTAGCTAGACAAAGTTACTTGAATTTGGAAGGAGATATTGACATTAGTCCTTCCCTGTCTCTTCTGGTAGAATAAGTATATAGCTCAGGTATGTTGAGTGGATGAACCATTCCTACAACAATATTTGGCCATATTTGTTTTCTCCAGTCTGCATTCTTTCAGTTGAATTGGATCTACTATTTCCATAATACTTAACAAGATTGGTTAAACTGCAAGAATTTCCACTTTCTTTCTGATATGGAGTGTTGAGAAAACATATATGAATATACAATCAGGGGTGAAATGCTCCCGGATCGGACCGGATCGCGCGATCCGGTAGCGATGGTGGCGGGTGGTTCGGAGAACCTGTAGCAAAAATCCCTGCCCCTTTCACCCGCCCATGCCCAGCTCAGCCACGCGATCATCAGAGGTTGTTTTTTGTTTTTGTTTTTTAAGCATTTTTTCGGCCGAAGAAAAAATGCTTTAAAAGTAAAAAAAAAAGCCTTTGATGATCGCGCAGGTCAGCTGTATGCTAGCCAAAAAACGGGGGGGGGGGTTTTCCATTTTTCCTCCCAGCAGACTTCCCTGAAGTTTCACTGAAGCCTGCTGGAAGAGGAAACGGACTTCCCCCCACCTCATTTTTTGGCTTGTCCAGCAAGTCTGTTGGAAGAGAAAACGATGTGTGTGTGGGGGGGTTCGTTTTTGAGAGAAAGAGAGAAAGAAAGGAGGCAAGGAAAGAAGGAAGGAAGGAGTACAAACCTGGCACTAGACGCAGCTTCAGAAGATAATCCAGGGCTGGAAGGGACCTGGAGGTCATCTAGTCCAACCCTGCTCCAGCAGGACATTGCTAGTGAGTTTCTGTTGTTTGATCCCCCAATCACATAGCCACGCCCACCCAGTCACATGAACCCCCCACCAAGCCACGCCCACAGAACCGGTAGCAAAAAAAAATTAGATTTCACCCCTGTATGCAATGCTTATTGAGTGTCTATAGATACTATACTTTACATAGATGACAGCCAATATGGTACAGTAGTTAAAATATGAGACTACCATCCAATTTCAAATACACACTCATGAAGCCAATCATTCAGTTTCAGTTCAATCTATATTGTGGGGATAAGATAAATGGAAATTCTCATACAAGCCATTTTGTAAATCTGAAAAGTTATGGGATATAAACAATAGTAATTAATAATAGGATTAATAAATCACATTATTTCTACTCCTATTTTTGCATTTTGCTCCTTTGCATCATTGAGACATATATACTGTGAGCTTCGTGTTTAGTTTCCCTTGTTTAAGCAAAGAGATTTTCCATACATTTAAAAATCACAGATTAATGAAAAACATATTTTATTATTCCAGTGTTTTACAGTAACAGATTCGGCAACTAACAGGATTCGAATGTATTTCTTATATTGTATTAGTTTCTATGCCTTGGGAAATATGAACGATAAACTAACAGAGAGGTTCCCTGTGACAATTGGGGTTATTATTCCAGTTTCTTCAAGGAATATACAAATATTAGTAAATCACATTTTCTTAGTGAACCAAAGTAAACTAGAAAGAGAAATTCTTCTGAACCAAAGATGATGGCTTTCAGCTTTTGGATTTTATTTTAATTTCACATAGAATTAGATAGAAATAGAACCCTATTCAGAATACTAATATTCAGGGGTGAAATCTAATTTTTTTGCTACCGGTTCTGTGGGCGTGGCTTGGTGGGGCATGGCTTGGTGGGGGTTCATGTGACTGGGTGGGCGTGGCTATGTGATTGGGGGATCAAACAACAGAAACTCACTAGCAATGTCCTGCTGGAGCAGGGTTGGACTAGATGACCTCCAGGTCCCTTCCAGCCCTGGATTATCCTCTGAAGCTGCGTCTAGTGCCAGGTTTGTACTCCTTCCTTGCCTCCTTTCTTTCTCTCTCTCTCTCAAAAACGAACCCCCACACACACACCCCGTTTTCCCTTCCAGCAAAAAATGGGTTGGGTTGGGTTGGAAGTCCTTTTCCTCTTCCAGCAGGCTTCAGGGAAACTTCAGGGAAGTCTGCTGGGAGGAAAAATGGACCACCACCCCTGCCCCGTTTTTTGACTAGCATACAGCTGAGCTGCGCGATCATCAAAGGCTTTTTTTTTTAATTTTTAAAGCATTTTTTCTTCAGCCGAAAAAATGCTTTTTTAAAAAAAAAACCCTCTGATGATGGCACAGCTGAGCTGGGCACGGGCAGGTGGGGGGGCCAGGGATTTTTCCTACTGGTTCTCCAAACCACCTGCCACCATCGCTACTGGATCGCGCGATCCGGTCTGGTCCGATCCGGGAGCATTTCACCCCTGCTAATATTGCTCTGTTCCTTGTAGAGTATTTCTTAGAGGAAAAAAAAAGAGAATGTGAAAGAAGACAAAGAAAAATATGTTTCAGTGTAGGTTAAGAGCTTGATTTTTTTAAAAAATGGGTATCTTAGCCTGATTATAGTTCTGACCCAAACCATTACAGTAGAACTTTGGGTCATGAATGCTTCTGACCACAACGAACTCGGGTTCCGACCAAAAAATTCACAATTTTTTTCCCCGCAGCCTATTTCTCCTTCTGTGCCATTTGTTTTGTAAGCACCAAATTTCCAAAATTAGGTTCAGGTCACAACCAAATCGGTTTGCAACCAGAGTTATGGAATGAATTATGATTGTGACCAGAGGTTTGACTGTATATACTTTTCTGATGGAATGCATCTTTAAAATAAAGACTAAAGAAAATGCTGCAGCCCTATCTTTGTCTAATTATTTAAATACAGTATATGTCAATTACTACTTCTCTAATATCTCTTCTTTCTAGTTTAATTGAAAAGATTTGTGTAATTCAGAGTACTATTATTGAGAACTGTAGTTTATTAATGCATTAACTTATTTCTTCTCCCATACATGTTTTTGTCCAGTATTTACCGTTGTGAAATGCTAGGAGTTTGAATAGATTATGGCAGTATACAAGTTCAATAAATACATTTCTTTGAATGCTGTCTAGTTCTAATGTGTTGATATGCTTGGTTAATATTGATATAATATCTATAAGCGTTAATAAAATGGAGGAAACAAAAACTATAATTAAAACAAATATGGTTGTTTTGTTTTGTTTTATTTGACTTCATTTCATTTGTGCCACAGATAACTGAGAGGTAGCAGTTGAAATTCCTGTCTTGTGAATGGACAACTGATGTTGAAAGATATTTGTTTTCGTCAATTGATCCAGGACCAAATCAGGGGTGGGAGGGAAAGAGCCTAATTCTGTATGTGGAACTTGAAAGTAGCCTATTTCAGAGTAACTTTGAAATTCTCCTTGAGCCCTCAACAACTCCTTTGATTTTCTTGGATTAGCAGCCCTGAGTCATCGTTCTCACTGTCAGGAAATTTCTCCTTAGTTCTAGGTTGCTTCTCTGTTTTGTTTTTTGTTTTTTTTATTTGCATTTATATCCCGCCCTTCTCCGAAGACTCAGGGCGGCTTACACTATGTTAAGCAATAGTCTTCATCCATCTGTATATTATATACAAAGTCAACTTATTGCCCCCAACAATCTGGATCCTCATTTTACCTACCTTATAAAGGATGGAAGGCTGAGTCAACCTTGGGCCTGGTGGGACTTGAACTTGCAGTAATTGCAAGCAGCTGCTGTTAATAACAGACTGTCTTACCAGTCTGAGCCACCAAAGGCCCCTCCATCCAATTAATTTGATTAATTTCCCTCCATTGCTTCTCGTTCTGCCTTCGGGTGCTTTGGAGAATAGATTGACCTTGACCCCCTCTTCTTTGGGGCAGCCCTTTAGATATTGGACCACTGCTATCATGTCATCCCAGTCCCTTTTTTCAGTAAATACCCAATTCCACCAACCCTTCTTTATATGTTTTAGCCTTCAGTCCCCTAATGATTTGGGTTTATTTGTTTATTTATTTATTTATTTATTTATTTATTTATTTATTTATTTATTTATTTTATTTGTCACAACATTATATATAAGCATAAGCATGAAATAACTATACGATATATATGAGCATATATATAACCATAAGTATGTAATAACTATATGAAATTGTATACAATAAAAGGGAACATTAGGACAGGAATGGTAGGCACGTTGGTGCTCTTGTGCACGCCCCTTACAGACCTCTTAGGTCTCTTAAGAATGGGGCTCTTCTCTGCATTCTTTGTAGAGTCTCAACATCTTTTTAATATCATGGCGACCAAAACTGGTTGCAATATCTGTTGTTGAACTGTATGTTGTTGGAATTTCGGCAGATATTTGCTGTATTGACACCTGTATGAGGCAGAGCTTTCACAGCAGTCCTAGATGAAATCTATTTGCTGCTTACTGCCTCACCACTATTAAATTAAAAATGGCCCATATGTCACAAGGAATTCTTCTGTTATCATTCAACTTCCGATGACTACATGGAGAAATTAATATTGTTTTCCTGGCAACAAAATACAAGTAGTTTGCTATTACCTCTTCCCAGCTTTTCTTTGTTCAGGCTATTCTATAGCCTTAGGATTTCGTCTCAAATCCCAAGTATCAAATTATTTTTTGCAGTATAACAGTATGGTCTAATATGCTAGTAATTTCTTAGTTGAAACTGTAGTTGAGTCTGTCTATGTGTTGTACGATTAAAGAGTGTAGAATTAACTTGAGGCCAATTTCCTCTTTTTCAACCAATTATCATTTTGCCAGGAGAAATCAATGGCTAGTAAATGGGGGAACTCTTCCAAATTAGCATTTCACATGCATTCATTTTTGTACCGAGCAAGATCACCCAATGCTTAGAGGTTCAGATTATGCAACTTTAGACTGTGAATAAACTCTTTGAAAGGATTAGAATATTGTAGAATGTCCAATAGGTTCATGATCCAAAGGCCATACCTTATGGAGATGTGATGGGTTATGCACGATGAAATCGAATTTTTTGTATGAGATGTAAAGGACTACTCTAGAAGTGGGTTTGCTCTCATCACCACATGTTGGGGATGAAGGAGAGACTTGTAAGATTGAGCCTTACTTGAATCGTATACAACCCCTCTTGACCCCTCATCTCAAGTTATATTATCTAATTTATTTTTATTTATTTATTTTATTTATTTAATTTTTATACCGCCCTTCTCCCGAAGGACTCAGGGCGGTGTACAGGCATAATAAAAACCAACAATACAATATACAAATTTAAAATCCAATTTAAAAAACTTATTTAAATTAGCCCAATAATTAAAATTTACTCTACTAAAACCCCATTTAAAATTAATAAATTTAAAATTTAAAATCCCAATTTAAGCCAGCCCCGCGCGGATAAAAAGGTGAGTCTTGAGTTCGCGACGAAATGTCCGAAGGTCAGGAATTTGGCGTAAGCCCGGGGGAAGCTCGTTCCAGAGTGTGGGAGCCCCCCCAGAGGAGGCCCTTCCTGGGGCCGCCAGCCGACATTGTTTGGCGGACGGCACCCTGAGAAGTCCCTCTCTGTGGGAGCGTACGGGTCGGTGGGAGGCATATGGTAACAGCAGGCGGTCCCGTAAGTACCCAGGTCCTAATCCCTACTTATTCAGGTGACTTCCTGATTTCATAAAATGTGTAAATTCTAGATGTGTCTTCCGGGTACCTCTGACTAACCTGGAAATGGATATATGAGTAGCTTTATATACAATGGCTTTGTAACATAACATTTCTAACATTGTTAAAGCAGTATCAGCTGGAAGGGAGGACGGGCAAGGAAAAGCTGAGTGCTCTGAATAATATGAACAGGTCAGTCCTTGAATGATTTCATTTGTTGTATTTATATGTTGATGTTTTGCAAGCAGTATGAATAAATCGTTGGTTTTATGAAAAGTTGGGCTTAACAACTAGTTTCTCTTGGGAAAGGACCCAATGAGCTAATTCAATGCCTAACAGGTGGCTCTGGGGATGTTAGGAGGGAAGTTGTTGTTCCTTACTTCTAAAAGTATCTAACTAAATACTGGAAGATTTTTAAGCCACTACCATTTGAAGACTTTTTTTTCTTTCCAGCACTCTTAGAACACAGGTTAAGAACGGTGAGTTATGTTAAAGGAAATTGAAATTGTTGCTTCGATGGCTATGTTCTATCACTCTGTGAATTTTGCAGAGATTTCTATATAGTTTGGTAATGCCGTTATCAAATCTTTTTCCAGTCACTGGTATGAATTCTCTGTCCACTAACCTTTGACTGAATGTTTAATATCATCACAACTTCTTCAGTTATTTTAGAATGTGTCTGCAATTAACAGCTAATTTATTTCTCTTCAATTATCTTCACCTGCAGTTATGATACTTGATCATATTAGGACAGTATAAATTCAGTTGGCTTTATATCCATTTTTAGTGTTTTTTAGATTTTTCTCCCTTGCCAAGGCAAATGGTTGCATTTTATTTATTGTTGTATTGTATTTTATTGTCTTATTATCTAGTGACACTATCATCAAATGAAATGAATGTTCAGCTTGCAGTGTGTATTTTATTCCAGCACATTTGTGAATAAACTCACCGTGATGTATATTATGAAATATGGCTTCTAAATATCCTAGAACAGAGAATATTGGAATAGAATTTTTCATCTTCTGCGTTATCAAGCTACATCCCCTCTCAAAAAAAAAAAAGCATGGATCACAAATAACTGATCATTCTGCAGAGTTGAAAACTTATCACCACTAACTGCTCTTGGCTCCTGTACTACCTAGGTAGACAAGAAAGCAATATTTATGACATTTTTTATTCTAGGTGCTGCAGAAATAAACAGCACTGCACTATCTTTTTTTATTATTATTAAAAACACATTGGGGAAAATGCATCTTTTTTCTGAATTGAGTTCAGGGATTTTTGCCTCCTAGTTTGATTTGAAATAATGACGACGACTGTAATGCTGCATGCCCCTCCCCTCCTATAACCTTCCAACCTTAATTAAACCAAGAGAGAAGCTTCTTTTTCTGTCTGTAGCCAAAACATGTTTCTCACTGCTGGAGAAATGCTTGAAGGTATTTTCATTAGAATCCCATTTCTTCCAGCCATACAGGTGCAATGAATGAAATTAATTAAAACTGTGGACATGTTTATCCCCTGCAGGTGCATTAAAAGGTACTGGTAGAGATATTTTTCAAGTAATTAAACAGGCATTTTTCTGTTTCCTAATGAGTTATCAGTCTCCTCTTTTTTCCATTGCATCAAGCAGGATTCATCATCGCTGTGTGATCAGGGGACAGGAGAGAGCTGAATAGGAATGTATGACTGGAACAGCTGCATTTGTTTTGATTCTTGCCTCTGTTGTAGGAGATCATAAGAGGTGGAAATGCTACTTTATGCAGTATTTAGTAGAGAGATGCAGCCTGAGACTCCGAGATTGGTGGAACCGTAACTTCTCCTTTTCCAGTCATTTAGAATGCAGTCATCAGCAAATCCCCCCTATTTTAACATGGGAAACATCTAAAACCTATTATGAACTTATACAGGTAGTCCTAAACTTACCATTACAATTGAGCCCAAAATTTCTGTTACTAAGCGAGGCGTTTGTTAAATGAGTTTTGTCCCATTTTATGACTTACCTTGCCATAGTTGTTAAGTGAATCACTGCAGTTGTTAAGTTAGTAACATGTTAAAGAGAGTCTAGAGCCGAGGGAGACCACTGTACCTCAGATTGCCGGATGTGAATCCCTCTTTGTGAGATGGGGTCATAGGTGTCAGATGGGCTTGCTAGTCGCGTACCTGGCTCCTTGCTGCGTGACAGCTGCCCTGCCCGAGCTCCTGGAGGTGCTTGCTGGGGTGGCAGTGGAGACCCCCATACTCTTAGTCATGGGAGACTTTAACTTGCCATCTGCCGGCTCGTCATCAACAGTGGCTCGGGAGTTCATGGCTTCCATGACGACCTTGGACCTGACTCAAGTAGTGGATGGCCCCACTCACATCGGGGGAGGCACACTGGACCTGATTTTTATCTCTGGTCAGTGGTTGAAGGATCTGGACTTGAGAGATGTAGTCACAGAACCTTTGTCATGGTCAGATCACTCTCTCCTTCGCCTGGACTTTCTGACTGCTACCCAACACCGCAGGGAGACGGAACCGCTACATTGGTTCCGTCCCAGGCGCCTGATGGACCCGGAGAGGTTCCGGACGGAGCTTGGGCCATTTCCTGAGGGTCTGGCTCACGGCACGGCAGAGGAACTAGCCGCAGCTTGGGAACGGGCTGCGGCTGGGGCTTTAGACCGTGTTGTGCCTCTGCGGCCTCTGACCCGGCGTAGATCCCAACCAGCTCCTTGGTTCTCCGAGGAGCTGAGGGGGATGAAACGCCGGAGAAGACGCCTAGAGAGTTCTTGGAGGTCTAGCCGTTCAGAAGCTGATCGGACACTAGTTAGGTCCTATACTAGGACCTACCTAGTGGCACTGAGGGAAGTGAGGCGTTGCTACGTCTCCTCCCTCATTGCGTCAGCAGATAACCACCCAGCCGCCCTGTTTCGGGTTACCCGTTCCCTCCTTCACCAGGGGGAGCGGGATGACCCGTTGCAGGGACGTGCTGAGGAGTTTAACGGCTATCTATACGATAAAATTGTTCAGCTTCGGGACGGTCTGGACCAAAATTGCGGTCATTCAGATGGGGCGTCTGAGGGTGGTCTTGGTGATATTGTCTGGGATGAGTTTGACCCTGTGACTCCCGAGGACATGGACAGGTTGTTGGGTAGGTTGAATGCCACCACGTGTTTACTGGACCCGTGCCCCTCCTGGTTGGTGCTGGCCACTCAGGAGGTGACACGAGGCTGGCTCCAGGCGATTACGAGCGCTTCCTTGTTTGAGGGAGTCTTTCCGGCCGCCTTGAAAGAGGCGGTGGTGAGGCCCCTCCTCAAGAAGCCTTCCCTGGACCCGGCTGTTTTAGGTAATTATCGTCCGGTCTCCAACCTTCGCTTTGCGGCGAAGGTTGTAGAGAGTATGGTGGCATATCAGTTTCTGGTGGCATATCTGCACCTGGATGAAACTGTCTATCTAGACCCGTTCCAGTCCGGTTTCCGGCCCGGTTACAGCACTGAGACGGCTTTGGTCGCGTTGGTGGATGATCTCTGGAGGGCCAGGGATAGGGGTTGTTCCTCTGCCCTGGTCCTATTAGACCTCTCAGCGGCTTTTGATACCATCGACCATGGTATCCTGCTGCGCCGGTTGGAGGGATTGGGAGTGGGAGGCACCGTTTATCGGTGGTTCTCCTCCTATCTCTCCGACCGGTCGCAGACGGTGTTGACAGGGGGCAGAGGTCGAACCCGAGGCGCCTCACTTGTGGGGTGCCGCAGGGGTCGATTCTCTCGCCCCTTCTGTTCAACATCTATATGAAGCCGCTGGGTGAGATCATCAGTGGCTTCGGTGTGAGGTACCAGCTGTACGCTGATGACACCCAGCTGTACTTTTCCACACCGGGCCACCCCAACGAAGCTATCGAAGTGCTGTCCCGGTGTTTGGAAGCCGTACGGGTCTGGATGGGGAGAAACAGGCTCAAGCTCAATCCCTCCAAGACGGAGTGGCTGTGGATGCCGGCATCCCGGTACAGTCAGCTGAGTCCACGGCTGACTGTTGGGGGCGAGTCATTGGCCCCGATGGAGAGGGTGCGCAACTTAGGCGTCCTCCTGGATGAACGGCTGTCCTTTGAAGATCATTTGGCGGCCGTCTCCAGGAGAGCTTTCCACCAGGTTCGCCTGGTGCGCCAGTTGCGCCCCTTTCTAGACCGGGATGCCTTATGCACGGTCACTCACGCCCTCGTGACGTCTCGTCTGGATTACTGCAATGCTCTCTACATGGGGCTCCCCTTGAGGGGCATCCGGAGGCTTCAGTTAGTCCAGAAGGCGGCTGCGCGGGTGATAGAGGGAGCCCCTCGTGGCTCCCGTGTGACACCTATCCTGCGCAGACTGCACTGGCTACCTGTGGCCTTCCGGGTGCGCTTCAAGGTTTTGGTGACCATCTTTAAAGCGCTCCATGGCATAGGGCCGGGCTATTTACGGGACCGCCTACTGCTACCGACTACCTCTCACCGACCCGTGCGCTCTCACAGAGAGGGACTCCTCAGGGTGCCGTCAGCTAGGCAGTGCCGTCTGGCGACACCCAGGGGAAGGGCCTTCTCTGTGGGGGCTCCCACCCTCTGGAACGAACTTCCCCCAGGACTCCGTCAACTTCCGGACCTCCGAACCTTTCGTCGCGAGCTTAAAACACACTTATTCATTTGCGCAGGACTGGATTAGTTTTTAAATTTATATTGGTTTTAAATGGGTTTTTATTATTTATATTGCTTTTTAATTCGGCTTTGTAGAATAAGTTTTTTAAATGTGGTTTTAATGTGTATTTATATGTCTTTTACTTGCCTGTGAACCGCCCTGAGTCCCTCGGGAGATAGGGCGGTATATAAATGTGATTAATAAATAAATAAATAAATAATGTTTGTTAAGTGAAAAGCAATAGCAATAGCACTTAGACTCATATACCACTTCATAGTGCTTTACAGCCCTCTCTAAGCAGTTTACAGAGTCAGCAGATTGCCCTCAACAATCTGGGTCCTCATTTTTACTCACCTTGGGAGGATGGAAGGCCGAGTCAACCTTGAGCCTAGTGAGATTCGAATTACCAAACTGCTGGCAGCCGGTGATCAGCAGAAGTAGCCTGCAGTACTGCACTCTAACCACTGCGCCACCGTGGCTCTCCCATTGACTGTGCTTGTCAGAAGGTCACCAAAGGGGATCACGTGATGCCCTGGACCAGAGGTCTGCAAACTTGGCTCTTTTAAGACTTGTGGACTTCAACTCCCAGAGTTCCTCAGCCAGCTGCTGGCTGAGGAACTCTGGGAGTTGAAGTCCACAAGTCTTAAAAGAGCCAAGTTTGCAGACCCCTGCCCTAGACAGTGCAACCATCATAAATATGAGTCAGTTGCCAAGTGTCTGAATTTTGATTACAAGACCATGGGGAATGCTGCAATAGTGGTAACTGTGACAAAATGGCCGTAAGTCACTTCAGTGACATTGTAACTTCAAACAGTCACTAAACGAACTGTTGTACGTCAAGGACTATCTATATAAGGGATATCTGGGGGTTGGGTTGTCATGGTTCAGGTGGCATCTGGGTTCATAGCATTGAAATCCTACCCCCTTTTTTACATTCATTACAACTTTAAAGAAGGAATAGGGCTTTGGTGATACAAGTGCTATCTTGAGTATAATTTTGAGAAAAATACAAAAGATACAGACTGAACCTAGATTTTTTTTAAAAAAAAACAACACCATCCTTGAACCTCAGAAAATCTTGCCCGCTTATGTGACACAGCACCATGCATTTTGCATATCCTCTTCGGCTTTGTGTTTTCCTTCTAAGAAAAAACATTACATGCAGTTCCTACTCCAGAAAATATGGGCAATCCTTGATTTAATGGCATAGATCAGGAGTCTGCAAACTTGGCTCTTTTAAGACTTGTGGATTTCAACTCTAAGAGTTCCTCAGCTAGCAAAGCTGGCTGAGGAACTCTGGGAGTTGAAGTCCACAAGTCTTAAAAGAGCCAAGTTTGCAAACCCCTGACATAGATAAAAACCTCACTGAAACATTTGTTACAGTGCCAGTTCCAGATTTTGAGCGACCTTACGTAAGATCAGTGCTTGGCCAAATTGGGGCACCGTTACTCACAGGATCAATGCCTTCCTTCTTGTTAAAGAGTGATGTTGTTGTTTCTTTTGCACCTTCTACGGTAGTCATAAATATTTATTTAGAGGGAAGGACTAGGAGAGTGTTCCTGTCTCCTGTGAGTAGATGTACCAGCTCTTTTTTAAAAAAAAATTTGTTATATAATCCAGTAATCCCTTAATTCGGCATAGAGTCAGGGCAACTAAATGGAGCTGGGTGTTTCCTGCCTGGATGCCCTTCCTGACACCTATGTGGAGTTTGCAGCACATTTTCTCTTTGTGCGCTGAGAGGAATATCTGCTGCCCCGTAGGGTTGAACTTTCAACCTTCTGAATGGGATGTGAGCAACTTCACCACTAGGCCACCAAACCACTCTTTTAAAGAAGAATTAAGGATAGAAATAAGAGTTGATCAAAAGGAGAGGGGGCTCAACTCCCTTCTACCTTTTTAATATATTTTTTTAATTTTATTTTTTTGGGACTGGCTTACAGGCAGTGTAGCAACTCTCCCATTTCTTCTTGTTTCTTAACAAGCAGTAATCTGTGTTCATTGTAAGAACTCTGCTCTTTTCCCCCCAATAAATGCTCAAGGGGGAACCACTGTTTGCTAAAAACAGAAGAGCACTTCCATAATAAGATGCAGGTATCAGAAGTCAAAAGGACCTGCCCTGCCTTCCCCCGCAATGATAGAACTTGCAAAGAGTCCTTCCCCCATTCAACAAGGATCTCTAAAAAGACGCTCTCTATCAAGGAGAGACTACCATTCATAGACTTCCCATAATCCCAAAGTAGCAGTAGGCAAGCCAGCTGGGGAAGCCTGCCCTTGCATCAAGAAAACAGATGACATTGTTATCTCAGAAGAAAAGTGCTTTTGCTTGGCTTGTCCTTATTTTTAGTAAAGCTGCAATACAATAACACACTCTCAGCAGCTGCTTGTGTGTCTTCCGCATTGATTTTATTTCCATGTCAGGGAGAAGTGCCAAAGTGCAGATGTTATGCCAGTTAAGAAGAATTCTGTAAAGATTTTCCAAAATCCTGCTAAATTGTATCAGAGGACTTTTTATATGAAGTAGTGGCATGACCTTGAAGAACCCCACATGGCTACCACAAGAATTATTATTAAAGTTGCTAGTCAAGCAGTCCAGCAAACTGATACTAGTCACCCCATTTCAGGGGTGAAACGCTACCAGTTTGAGCCAGTTCGCCTAAACCGGTAGTAAAAAATTCTACTGATTCACTGAACCGGTAGTAAAAAAAGTAAAAAAAAAAAAGTTCCAAAGTTCAGCTGAGCAACATGCGATCATTGGAATTTTTTTTTTTTACTTTTTAAAGCATTTTTAACTACCAGTTCTCTGGAACCGGTAGTAAAAAATGCTTTAAAAAAAGTAAAAAAAAAAGAGGTTCCGACGATCACAGCTCTGGCGCGCAAGCTTGGGAACCTTTTTTTTTTTAACTTTTTAAGCATTTTTTTACTACCGGTTCTCCGGAACCGGTAGTTAAAAATGCTTTTAAAAAGTTTTTTAAAAGATTCCCAGGCTCTCATGCCACAGCTGTGATTGTCAGAACTTTTTTTTTACTTTTTAAAGCATTTTTAGCTACCAGTTCTGGAGAACTGGTAGTAAAAAAATCCTTAAAAAGTAAAAAAAAAGTTCTGATGATCGTGCGTTGCTCAGCTGAAGACCTTATTAGCTGGAGATCTTTTTTTTTTTTTAATTGAAAAAGTTTTTTAAAAAACAAAGACATTTTCACCCCTTTTTTCCCCCTCCCTCCCAAAAACCCCCTTCCCCCCTCCCTTCCCCCCCCCCCCCGGCTTCCCGGGTCAATCACAAGGTATTGTTATACATAAACCAAACATAGAATAAAATTTTCCCTTCCAATCCAATTAACCTCATCCAAAGCTTTTCATCTCCCAACCCCCTCCCCATTAAATAAAATAACTTTCTAATTATTCAAAGGCAATCTGATATTTCTTAATCTGATATCTGTTTTGTAGATAATCAATCCATTTTTTCCATTCAATTAAATATCTTTCCTGCGTATTGTCTTTTAAAAAAGCTGAGATTTTAGCCATCTCAGCCAAATTAATGACTTTCAGTATCCATTCTTCTATTGTAGGTACCTCTTCTTTCTTCCAATATTGTCCAATCAACAGTCTTGCTGCTGTTATTAAATTCAGAATCAGTTTAGTCTCAATCCCTGTACAATCCGTTATAATTCCCAAAAGGAAAAATTGTGGCAGGAACTTTATCTTCTTCTTCAGTACATTTTGAATAATCCACCAAATTCTTATCCAAAAGGCCTTAATTTTCTTGCAAGTCCACCAAATATGAAAATATGTAGCGTCATCACAATCACACCTCCAACATTTCGCTTGGATATTAGGATACATACGTGATAATTTTTTGGGATCTAAGTGCCATCTATAAAACATCTTATAAAATTTTTCCCTTAAATTCTGTGCTTGTGTAAACTTAACATTTCTAACCCAGATTTTCTCCCATGTTTCCAACATTATTGGTTCCTGAATATTCTGTGCCATTAGCTGGAGATCTTGAGTGTTCCATTTACAAGGCTCAGGAGCACTATAGTTTGGGAATACTACTTTAGAGCATAGAATACTACTTTAGAGCATAGAATGCACTCAGACTTCATAGCACAGGACGAGGTGTAGGAGAACAAGCTGAACTGGAAGGGGGAGTTAAAGGGGTCAACAGTTTAGAATCATTGCATTGCCACAAAGGACTTAAATCTACCCTCCTGTGAATTTTGTTGACCCTTATCTAAAACCAATTCAGTTTTGACATTAGTTAGCTTGATTCTTGTATATAGGTAGCAATAATATACTCGTCTGTGCTTTGAACTCCGAAAATGTTCCTGGCTATTTGTACCTGACCCAAGGTGATGGAGCAGTTTTCTTATTCAGGATCAATGAGGTTGGTACTAGCTTGCTTAACCAAAAATCTAGTGGGAGAGAAATATAAATTAACCAGTCTTATATTTGAATGATATTTTAATATATTTTCAGTCAGTGCAGTGTATTTCTTAATGAGGCGTACACCATTATTTTATCTGTTTGTAATTTCCTTGTTAGTTCCTTTGAGTGCTTTTTAAGTAGAAAGTGGTATAAATATTTTAAATAATACACTCTCATATGTATCGTAACAGAATATAGCTGTAGGGATATTATAACAAGAATGTGTACTTTACAAAAAATATGAATGAAGAATTTGAAACTATACCCATGTCTTTCATAATTTAGATTTGTTGCCAGACACCTTCAATATATTTGAGTTCTCTTGCTCCAGGATAAGATGTGAATGTGTTCCATTAACAGAGTTTTGTTCTGTTATACCTGTCATCATCTAGCAGTGTTCTTTAGCGACAAGTGAAGATTTTTTGATGAAAGCTATGCTTTATTTACGGATTAACAAATCAATCAATTTGGGGTTCACATGCTTGTTTATTCATTTGTTCATTCCTCTCTTTTTTTGCAATTTTTCAAAATCTGCATAAAACATATATTAGTGAGCATTTTTTAAACTCTTTCCTCCTGAAATACTGTATGTTTCAAGATATATTTTCTCGCAAAATACACATTACTGGATCCTAGTATTCACCAAAGTCAAATTTTGCAAGCATCTTTAAAATGAATCTTCAAGTATATGTAATTTCTGTTAAGGTACTTTAGAAGTATTTTGTCTTGAGACACTGGTGGGCTACATTTGTAGGAAGAAAATTCCAGTGGTCTTTTGATCTTGGGAAGGGAGAGAGGTGGTTGTTATCCAATTTTTAGTACAGGTCAAAATTCATATAATGATAGTGTAGGTTGATTATAGTAAATGAATAGATTTGTGTAAATTTGTGTAAATCCCAATTCAGGTGTTACTAAAATAGAATATTCAACATATCCAGTGGTGGGATTCAATTTTTTTTACTACTGGTTCTAGGGCGTAGCAGGGGAAGGATACTGTAAAATCTCCATTCCCTCCCCACTCCGGGGAAGGATACTGCAAAATCCCCATTTCCTCCCAATCAGCCGGGACTCGGGAGGCAGAGATGGGGATGGGGCCAGTCAGGTGGCAATTACCAGTTCTCTAGAACTTGTTAGAACCTGCTGAATACCACCTCTGATATGAGCGCTCCAGACAATTTCTGCAGTAGGTGACTTTTCTTAAATGATGTCAATTTTCTATAGACATAAATTCAGCACCACTACCTGCAGGAGTAATATATACTTGTAGGCAGTCCAGGCTTACACACAGCACCAGGTTTTTTCCTGTAGTTTATACCTAACTCATAATGATGCCTGCAGGTAAGCAGATTTCCTGGGAAGGAGGCAGTGATGGGGTTATAAACTTTAATAATGCCTGAAAGGGGCTTATATCATCTAGGGATATATATCGTATATACCTTTATATTCCTATCTAGTGAGCTTTCTAAATCTGTACGTCCTGTTGGAAACAGTATTCTGGAACAGATAGACTCTGAGTGAGCCAAAACAATCACCACCTTTCAGTTTTAAGGAAGATACAGCTATTTTTGATGACAATAACAGTAGGGATAAAAAAAGGGAAGAGAAATAACATTAAGGCATAATGGAGCCGACATGACATACAGACATAATCATTATTGAGATAGCCGCATAAAGTAGAGATATACTTATAATCTGAATTAGACTAGAACGTGACAAATATAGGTTTGGCATTTCTTATCATTTCTGCAAAAGAAATATCTATTCTCCTGTTTTTGTGGTTTTATTGTTATCATTTTACAATTTTTTAAAAAAATGTGCTGCCCCGAGTATCCTGTTACTTAAAAGCAGCTTATAAAGAAGGGAATAAAATAGGAATGTCAAGAAACAGGTGAGCTCTGTGGTTCAGGAAATAAGGATTACACCATGTTATGGTATGAGGAAAACTCTCCTCAAAAATTTGCTTGTCTGTCCCACTGCTGAATGAACATGAATGAACTCTGTAAGAGTAGAAAATGGCAGTACACATAATGTGGATATCCAATGTCCATGTTGAAACGATTCTGGTTAACAGGTAATCCAGCCAAGGGGATTTGTATGCTAAAATATGTTTTCATGTGCATAGTATGATCATCTTTTCCTCATTGGAGTCAGAGTGCGTCTCTGGGCCCATTGAACTGTTTGGCTATTCTTCAAACACAGTTAGAAGATAATATTAAATGAATATTTTCCATTATAGAGGCAGTGAGACCATTGCTAGTGATTTAGATAGAATCCGAATATGAACCAACTTATTCTGTAAAATGGACTGTCATAAATCCATTTTCCTAGTTGACGGTGGCTCATTTATACAATGGGTTTTAAAGCTATTTTAATTTTATTTATTTATTTTTTTAAAAAATCTATTCAGCGTGGCAGGGTGGATTGAGAGTGGGTTAATGGAGCAAAAGTGTTTTCTGTCTACTGTTCCTCCCTCCCTTTTAATGTCTATTCACTTGACTGTGCACTTGTATCAATAAGTATTCCCCAAACATTCTTAATAGCATCCAAACTTTCTGAAGCATAAAGTGAGTTTTACCTGGTAATCTACATTGTAGATGAATGCAGCATAGAGAGTTTCATTAAGAGGTAGGGGAAACTTTCTGGGAAAATCAATTTTAACCGTTGATGTATGATGTTCTTTATTGGAAAAGAAAGTGCTTGCAGCATCTCAGAAAACATTCTGCATACACCTCAACCCTTTTAGCATACTTCCTGACAAGCCAAATCTAATACAAGCCCTTAAATTCATCAGTAGAAACCTTGACCTCATTGCATATTTAAACCAACAGCTCCAACTGCCACGCAGTAAACTATCTTACTTCACAATTTATCAGTGAGTGGTTTGCTTCCTTCCGAATTTCCTTTTTGTTATAATGCAAAATAGCCCTCATTTTTAAAATTCATGTACACGTGAATATACTCACATAGATCTCTTGTGCATTCCCCCTTTGCCCCTCATTTCTTCTCCTTTTGCCATACTTTGTTTATCAATTACATTGTTAACGTTTCTTGCTATCATTTATTTTGTATTAGGTTTGCTAGCAAAATAATAATAATGACAACGATACGTCCTCCTTGTGCAAAACTGTTTGCTTCTCCCGGAGTGAGCGGGATATTTACTCTTATTGACACCAAATTCTAAGAATTTGAACCAGTTCTGTCACTGCCCAACACAGGGGTGTCAAACTCGTGGCCATGCCCACCCCCGGTTTAGCAAAGGGGGGGGAAAGTTGCGATACATCACATAATGACAACATTGTCATGAGTTTGACGCCCCCTAGCATGGATCAAAACTAAAAGCAATATCTGTATCTTAAGGAATGCTCTTTTACAAAGCAACCCACCTATTAACTCTGGCCTATTCAAAACTATATTTGGCAGGATGACTTGTCCTTGACCAAAGGGAGACTTTGAAATTAAGAGTGCACAATTTTCACAGAGCACTGAAACAAATGTCAAGCATTTGGGGGTGGGGGGGAATGTATATCCTGTGGCTTCTCAGCTCTGATGCTTCTCTGAAATTCAAGGTGTCAGTCATGGATACAGATCATCATGTATATAGCCTCTGTGGCTCAGACTGCTAAGACAGTCTGTTATTAACACAGCTGCCTGCAATTACAATTACTGCAGGTTCGAGTCCCACCAGGCCCAAGGTTGACTCAGCCTTCCATCCTTTATAAGGTAGGTAAAATGAGGACCCAGATTGTTGGGGGGGCGATACAAGTTGACTTTGTATATAATATACAAATGGATGAGACTATTGCCTTACACAGTGTAAGCCGCCCTGAGTCTTCAGAGAAGGGCGGGATATAAATTCAAATTAAAAAAAATGCAAATAAAAAAAATTGCTTTAAGCATAGATTAAAATAAAATAGACCCTTTTCAAATGTTTTTCTCAAATTATATGAGTAGAAAATAGTTTTATAATCATTGCATTCTCCAATGCTTCTGAATTGATACTGTTTAAAGTAGGGGTGTCAAACTCGTGGCCCACAGCCCGGATGTGTCACGCACTAGCTATGCCCATCCCCAGTTTATTGAAGGGGGGGGAGTCGCAATATGTCACACTGTGAGTTTGACACCCCTGGTTTAAAGAATATATTCAATTTTATGTTAATGAGGGATCATTATCCTCATCATGGTCATCATATCTTAATACTAGGAAAAATAAACGTTCTTGGCTTTCCATAACTTAGTATAACTTAGTGTAATAATATATGCCAGTGATGGAGAACTTTTTGCCATCGTGGGCCAAAAGTGGGGAGAGTGGGGGGGGGTCATGCACATGCACACACCCATAATTCTATGTGCCCCACCTCCGTGCATGCGCATGCAACACCCGCCCCCGCTCCCCCCCCACTTTTGGCACAGTGGGCCTGCTAGGTCCATTTTTTTGCTCTCATCAGGCTTCAGAGCCTTTCTAGGAGCCGGGGGGGTAAAAAATGGCCTTCCCCACCCCGGAGGCCCTCCGGAGGCTGAAAATGGCCCATTTGCCAACTTCCTGTGGAACCGGAAGTTGGTAAATGGGCCGTTTTCGGGCTCCAGAGGGCCTCCGGGTGGGTGGGGAAGGCCGTCCCCCCCCCAGGGTCCTAGAAAGGCTCTGGAGCATGAGGAGAGCAAACAACAGGCCTTCCTCACCCCTACCATGCCCTCCGCAGGTAGGAAGCAGCCTGTTTATATGCCATGGATATATGCAATGATTAGTTTTCCCTCAAAACTTTCAGAAATCATGCTTTAGCAAGAAGCTTTTGTTGAATATGAGAACCACTGACCAGGAGCCTGACCTGTACGTTTGATATCTTCACAATTTTTAAAGCCATCAGCATTTGGGTTGATCAAGATTATAATAACCAAGACTTCAAAAATCCAGTGATGTGTTTATGTTTGAGCTGTGTGCAGCTTGACAATATTTAAATCAATAATAATGCTATTAGAAGGGGAAAATCAAATGCAAACTAATTCTCTAGCCTTTGTATGTATAATGACACTTGCTCTTTTGATAAATTGTTAATGTAAACATCTTTTTCCCTTGGTTCTGTTCAGCATTATTTTTTTTAATTTAATCCAAGTCTCTGCTTGGATTGAACATGAGGGGAAGAAACCCATCTAGGCATTGGGGTGTGGAAAAATGGTATTGCATTTTCCACAATCACATCCTCTTTGCTGCTAATTAAAGCAGCCCAGCAGTTTTCAGGTCTACATGTACTTGTAGAAAAAAGATGCTCCTGATTCAAGGAATGTGCTCCATAATATCAACGCAACTCTTGAAACACCAGCACTTTTTGTTCAGGCTCACATGAAAATCTGAAAAAAAAAAAATAATAATCAGGTGATGACTCAGTGAGATCAAAGTACTTCTGAATCATTTTTGAAAGGTTCGTAGTTCTAATACTTTGTACTTTAGAAGTTTTCATTTCCATTTTTATGTCAACTACAGCCTTTCATGGCAACTGAGCCCCAGTGTCTATGGTGAATATTAACGAGCAGTGAGTTAAATCACAGAAACTTTGAACCATGGGTTGTTTCAATCTTGTGTGTGTACATGAATGACAAAAGAGAACTAAACCAAGATTTAAACACCTGCATTGATTTGTAATTTTAAAGATGAAATGTGAGGCAATTCTAAGAAATGTAATTTTATCTGTTTTATAGGAAGCACTTGGGTTATGTCTGATAAGATGGTACCATTAAAAAAAAACACAGAGCAGACATGTGATCAAAAATGCCGTGCCTGGTGAAATTTAGCATACTGGTTTATTCACTCACTGGTTTATAGAAATACTGTAGTTAGATGTTCCTTCAATCATTCTACCACATTTTTAATTTATTTATTAAACTTCAGTGCTGCCCATCTCGACAAGGCAACTTTAGACCAGGGATCTCCAACCTTGGTCCCTTTAAGACTTGTGGACTTCAGCTCCCAGAGTCCCTCAGCCAGCTTTGCTGGCTGAGGAACTCTGGGAGCTGAAGTCCACAAGTCTTAAAGGGACCAAGGTTGGAGACCCCTGCTTTAGACAACTTAAAATCATTCAATAGAATACATTATAAAATATTAATACAATGCATAAAGACCATAAATTTAAAATTCAATTGACATAGATGGAGAAGATGGAAGCAAAGTGTGTATGGAGAGGGTGTGAGCTCTGTCTATTAACCACTTCCAGGGTGCCACTTTCCCTTTGGGGCCACAGGCCAGTTAGCAGAGCCAGTCTTCAAGCCTTTTCAGAAGTCCATATTATGCAGATCTCACATGGAGGTGGGGGGAAACCACAATGTTTCAGAGGACAGATACCAGTAAAGACACTTCTCCTAGACCTTACCATTTGAAATTCCTTGACCAACAGGGTCCATATCATGCTGCTTCTGCTGGTGTGGGTGGGGCAGGCTGATCCTATTGGGATGAGAGATTCTTCAGATAATCTGGACCCATGCCATGAAGGGCTTTAAAGGTGATAACCAAAATCTTGAATTGGACTGGAAGCCAACTGGCAACCAGTGCAGTTCATGGAGTTACATCAAGTGATGTAACATGGGCCACCCAGGGGCCCCAAGAAGAGCCTACACAGCTGTGCTCTGTACCAGCTGGAGCTTCCAGATACTCTTCCAGGGTAGCCCCATGTAGAACGTGTTGCAAGAATCCAGCTGTGAGATGATCAGGTCATGAATAACTGAACACAGGAACTGACTGATCCAGAAAATGGCTATAAGAGTTTAAAGCTACACAGAACTTCTGATGGTTCTTTGAATCCTTCAAAGTTCTGCTCATTCTGTCCCTTTTTAAAGTAAGGGATATTTCTAGTTTGCAAACAAGTAGTTTGAACAAGAAAGAAAAGGAATTTTTACAAGCTGAAAGCTAAATGAAAATTGAAAACAAAATAATACAAATGGTTAATGCTTCAAAGAGTGTAAGTAGCTGCAGATTCCCAAGTGTTTCCTGGATTGCCATAACGTATTGATCCAGAGACTATTAGGAGGTAAATAGTTTCTGGCTTAGAAAGGCAATAAATGTTTGGCAAAAGTATGCCTTTGCTAGATTTGAAGTAAGAAAGACAGTTCTTAATTAAAGCAGACAGCCTTACCAATTCATATTTTATGTATTTGTGGAGCTTTAATACAGCCACAACTAAAAGGCTGGTTCAGAAGCTTTGAAACCTCTTGTAACCTTTTAACAAAGCACTTTTGACTTAATTGATGTGCTTAATGCTACTATGATGAGGCCTATCCAACATGCTAAAGAGATTTCAAGTAAAGGCAAGTGAAGTATTTACTCCAGTTCTCTTCTATATTTGCAGAGATGGTATAATAGAATAATTCCAAACATCTCTAGTAGGAGGTGAGTTTTATTGTTTTTAGTGGGATTTATTCTATTTACTGTAAGCTGCAAGATCCGTTCCAGAGTTATACTGTACAGTTAAGGGTTCATCCATATCTGGCTTGACAGGATCCAAAAGCAGCCCACTAACCATTTTTATGTTCACATTATCTCACCCATCACTCAACCCATGTCTAACCTGCTCTTGAGGCAGCCCATAGGCTTTAGGTATTCCAGTGAGACGATGTATTTTTTCTCTTATCCTGACACAAAAGTTCCCAAGCAGATAATATAGGTTACATGGAAGAGGACCCTTGGAATAATAATATACAGATACTCCTCACTTTTTCCTGGGTGAATGGGGCTGTAATTTCAATTGGGGAAATCACCAGTCTGTATTCACGGGGTCATAGGGTGGAGCTGTATGGATAGCAACACAGTATGGCTAAAGCCCAATTGTGTGTTACGATCAGAATGTCAGGGTAATGCAGTTTATGCCAATATAATTTCTTCCTGGTCCTGAGAAAGATAAGGTGAGACAGATATGAAAATAGGCCTCAAAGTAGTTCAAAAGACCACCCTCAATTACTATTTCAGAAAGACTGACTAGAATATATTACTCAGATATTGTCTGATTTGTGTATCCTAAATGGCCTGAGTCCAGGGGTGAAATCCAGCGGGTTCTGACAGGTCCTGGAGAACCGGTAGCGGAAATTTTGAGTAGTTCGGAGAACCGGCAAATACCACCTCAGGCTGGCTCCAGAATGGGGTGGGAATGGAGATTTTTCAATATCCTTCCCCCAGGAGTGGGAGGGAATGGGGATTTTGCACTATCCTCTCCCTGGAGTGCGGTGGGAATGGAGATTTTGCAGTATCCTTCCCCTGCCATGCCCACCAAGCCATGCCCACCAAGCCACACCACACCCACCAAGCCCCGCCCACAGAACCAGTATTAAAAAAAAATTGGATTTCATCACTGCTGAGATCTGTTTGTCTGAAAGATAATTTTCCACATACAGAGTTCAGAAAGCCTTCACCATCTGAAATTCTGCACGCATCTACTGGGAACAGATGTATTCAAAGCACATCTGGATACTCCTCCCGGCACTGTATGCCCAAAGCAAAATTTTAAAAAGTAGTCTATTAGGAAAATATTTGGAATCTGCTGAAATTTGATTAGTGTTCTTCACTGTTCGTTTTGTTTTTCTCCTAAATTATATTTTATCTTCTTTTGTTCTCCTTTCTGTTTCTCCAGCAGGTATGTATCTTATGTTATTTACTTCTTTTTTAAAATAAATTTAAATTTTAAGATTTAATTTTTTAAATATTTTGCATGTTAGCTATTTCTGGATGCATTTTAACTGATATACAATAAAATCAAAATGAAGTCCAGTGGGAGATAAATGTGTGTGTGTGTGTGTGTGTGTGTGTGTGTGTGTGTGTGTGTGTGAGAGAGAGAGAGAGAGAGAGAGAGAGAGATTTATTTTTAGTAATCATGGGATTACTAAATCATGGTAGAATCCCCCAGTTCAGCATCTGACATTTTCAGATGAGATAGAAAACCTTGAAAGACCCACTGGCCCTAGTTAGGTTTAGGATCAAGCAGTTTAGATTATTGGCTGTGGATCCAGATCTACATATAACTATATAACTATATATCTCTATCTCTATCTCCTATCTCTATCTCTATCTATCTATCTATATACTGTGTTTCCCCAAAAATAAGACCCTGTCTTATATTTTTTTGAACCCTGAAATAAGCACTTGGCCTTATTGCCATGCGCTCAAAAGCCCAATTGGGCTTATTATCAGGGGATGTCCTATTTTGGGGAAAACAGGGTACCTTCAGGATTATGTGGTCAATCTTCATTTATAAAAGCGATGAGACATAACTCTATGGCCTGCATTCAAACTCAGTTAAAGGGCTTTTTAAAATGTGTAGTATCTCCACTCTCTCTCTCTCTCTCTCTGTATCCTGCAAATTAGGATCAAAATTACGAATTGGGCTAGAACTGTAATAATGTAAATTGGGAAAAATAGAGGAAGTGCCAAGGATGATCCAAAGGGCAGTAGGGACTGGGCCAGTTTCAGCAGAAATCAGAAAGGATCATAGAGCAATAGTCTCACCAAGAATTTTTAAAAAAAAATAACCTGGTATTTTATGCAGAAGGGAATATGAAGCAATTAGCCAGGTAACTGACCATCTCACTTAGACAATAGAGTCAGATGAGATGAATTGAAAGGCAGCCATGATAGCCTAATGGAAATTTGGGAGTTGATGTGTGTCAGTGTGGAACCAACAATTACTTTTGTGCATTTTACGCTCTCCGCAATCCATCCAGGGGATATTTTTGGCATAAAAGCGTATGTTCAAATTATGAATGTTGTCTGTCTGGACATTTAAAGTTTTGATGTTTGATGGATGCCATTACAGTACAGGCAATCTTTGATTTATAACAGTTTATTTAGTGACCATTCAAAGTTCACTGAAAAAGTGACTCGAGACTGTTTTTCACATTTACGAATGTTGCAGCCTCCTCTTGGTCACATGATCAAAATTCAGATGATTGGCAACTGGTTCATATTTAGGACGGTTGCTATGTGCCAGGGTCATGTGATCCCCTTTTGCAATCTTTTGGCAAGAAAAATCAATAGGAAAGCCAGATTCACTTTACAATCATGTTACTAATGTAACAACCACAGTGTTAATTCACTTAACAACTTTGCAAAAAAAAAACACAACCTCATAAAATAGGCTAAAATTCACTTAACAACTGTCTCACTTAGCAACAGAAGTTTTAGGCTCAGTTGTAGTCGTAAGTCGAGGACTATCTGTACTGGCATTCTGAATTACACTGAAACTTTAAAATACACTTGGCTCTATCCAAGTTCAAATAGAATGTTATAACTCACGTCTTTTACTTTGGGCTCCTTCAATTGATTTTAATTATTATGTGGGTTGTTTTAATATTTTGATTTTTAATTGTGTTATTTTTAAAATGTTCATTATTGCACATCTTCCTAAGGTGAGACATATTAAGAAGTATTAAATACAAAATACCTACCTTTTTATGCATCCGTTTTGATTTGGTAGGACATGTTTGAAATGGATATATATATAAAAGGGGTTTCGCTAAAAAGTTAAGTATATTCCAGACACCAAATTGCAAAAAAAAAAAAATTACTTGCCAAGAAAGAAATGTTTATTGTGAGAAATTACTTTGCATGGTATGAACTAGGTTTAATTTACTTGCAGTGGCTACATCTCTTCTCATTTGCATTCCTGAAGGTGGAATTCCGACAGTAAGATTAATGGAAAAGTCTGCTTCCCTCAGATATTGTTATCTAATGGATACTGTGTTTTAAGTGCTGCAAATTGCCCCACCACTCTGAAAACAGTCCTAGTCTTAAATGAAATTTCACCAATTTTGGTACTGGTAATCCTTGATTTACAAGCATTTGTAAATTTGAAGTTACAATGGCACTGAAAAATGTGATTTATGATCAGTGCTCAAACTTAGGACTGCTGAAGCATCCCCTACTGTCACATGCTCAAAATTCAGGCACTTTTTTTAAAATTTATTTGCATTTATATCCCGCCCTTCTCCGAAGACTCAGGGCGGCTTACACTATGTCAAGAAATAGTCTTCATCCATTTGTATATTATATACAAAGTCAACTTATTGCCCCCAACAATCTGGGTCCTCATTTTACCTACCTTATAAAGGATGGAAGGCTGAGTCAATCTTGGGCCTGGTGGGACTTGAACCTGCAATAATTGCAAGCAGCTGCTATTAATAACAGACTGCATTAGTCTGTTGAGCCACCAGAGGCCCAACTTGACAAGCAGCATGTATTTACAAGAGTTGTAGCATCCCAAAGTCATGTGATCACCATTTGTGACTAGCTTCTGAAGCAAAGTCAATGAGAAAACTAATTCACTTAATGACCTAATGATTCATTTAACAATTGCAGTAATTCACTTAGTAAAATGATATGGTAGAAAAAAGTTAGTAAAATTGGGCATAACTCATTTAACAACCACCTTGCTTAGCCACATAAATTCTGGTCCCAAATGTGGTTGTAAATCAAGGATTACCTGCATCGTCAATGACCACTGTATTGTATATGCTCTAGAATTGTCCAACTTTTATTACTTTTACTACAAATTTTGTATAAATTTGACATAATCAGAATGGAACTTATAGATAGTGAATTTGTTCAGGTCACACGAGGCATGACTGCTTAGAAGGTGGATTTTTTTTTTTCAAACTGAAGGGTAGTTTTTGGAAGATTATATAAAATTAGACAGTCTTTGATGCAATTGAATCATTTTTTCTCACTGATTTAAAGTAGGAATATATAAATGAAGATCATTTAACATAAATTAGTTATTTATGCTTTGTAAAGTTAATAGACATACAGAGACTTAATTATTTAGAAAAGTAAATTATGCAAGGTTTCTAGTCAGCATATTTCTAGTTTATAAATCATTAAGAATGGTTGAAAGGGAGAAGTCAAATTCCACAGCTTTTTGTATTTTTCTTTTTAAACCCCTCCCCCCCTTTTTTTTATTATCACAAATTTTCTCAACTCATTTTGTTTGGTTTACTTATTTTTTTTTTATCAACATGTATAAAAATGTATATCCATACTCATACATATATCACTAAGTGTTGTACCTTGATGAAGGTATCTTTTCTTTTATGTACACTGAGAGCATATGCACCAAGACAAATTCCTTATGTGTCCAATCACACTTGGCCAATAAAAAAATCTAATCTATTCTATTCTATTCTATTCTATTCTATTCTATTCTATTCTATTCACACACAAACAACTACATCCACAGAGAGAGTAATACTGGAACATGCTGGAGATTTTTTAAAAAGTGTAGTGCAGTTATTGGAAAACTAGCTTGCTTTATGTGTCAGATATCTATGTAGGTTGATAGTTGATTATGCAGGCTGCTCTCAGGGTATGGATACTAAAGAAATGGAACTGTACCTCTAGGACATATAATCCCCAAGCCATGGTCCACTAACAGACTGTGACCTGTTCAAAACCAGGTCACAGAAGCGATGGCTTAGTGCATATGTGTGCAGGTCCACATGCGCGAGGAGCAGGTGAGCACATGTGTACACACAGGTCCATTTGTGCAAGTGGCAGACAAATGGAGTTGTGTGCATACACTCGCCTGCTGCTTGCACATAACCATTCCCTCTGCCTCTTCCCCGCCCCGCCCCTCCAGTCGCCAATCCACAAAGCTGGAAAAGGTTGGGGATCGCTGATCTAAGATATGTCACTGCCAAGTTACAACTAAAACCAAGGGAAGGGATCAACAGAACAAGAAATGCATGCTGTGCAGATACTTCAGTCACCTCCTGGACTCCATTTATATTACCACCTCAGATTTGTCAGCAGTTTCTAGACAGACTGCAGTGTAGTCCTGCAAATATGTATTATATACCACAGAATCCTTCCCCATAATGCAGTTCTCTGAGAAAGCAGGGGGGGAATATTTATTACCCTATGGTAATATGGACAGCCAATAAATTTTACAGATAAATAAAATAAATAAATACCAGGCAAGGCCAATAGATATGTGGTTAAAAAGAAATTAGGGTCCAACAAAGCAAGCATAGGAATATAGTTAGAAACAGAATAGCTAAGGAGTTATAGAAAGATATTGTAACTACTTGTTAGCATTTCCCTGTGTTTGTTTTTGTAGTAGCAGATAGAACCAGAACCAATAATCGCTTAAGCTGAATTTTCATTTAAAGCCAATTTTCTTAACAGTCATTTTGAGTATTGGGGACTAAATAATGAGTGGATAGATCCTTAGATCATGGCAATATTTGATGATGCCGCAAAAGTTCAGTCTACATCCAGAGATGGGCCCTTTACTCTGAACAATGTATTATATCATCTACCAATTGTCATATTTCCCAATACATTTCATCTCTAAGCAGCTGCTGTGGATGGTCCTGATTGATTTAATTGAGGAAGCAATTAATTCTGTTCACCTAGACAGAAATCTGTAGCTAGTTTGTCAGCTATAGAAATAGAACTGTGCTTTGTGGCATAATTAATTTCTCAGTGCTCATTACAATTAGCTCCACATTTTGGAAAGCTAGCACTGTCTTATTTTTCCCCCCTACTGGGATATACAATATTCTCATTATGGTTTCACAGCTCTATTTCTCCAGTTTTGCCCCTCTGTCTTAATTATGTTTAAAAAAGGTCACTTCTCCAGTTCACTGAGTTGACCCAAATTGTGTTTTTAGCTGTTGCCCAAAAAGGTTGCTTGGAAGTGCACAGTAAGAAAAGAAAGCCACAATACAGATTCCCAAGTTCAGAAAAGAATGGACTTCATCCAGCATGTTAACTGAAAATTAAACCTGGTGCCTATTTTACATTCTTATAAATAACCAATTCTTCCTTTAAATTCACAATTATGCTTATATCTTTGTATTCAGCATCTGACAGCAACGGGCTGAAGTGCTACAAAACAGAACAATCATCTACAAATATATTGTATGCTATGATCTCCTGTCCTGAATCAATATAGATGCAGCATTGTCATAATTTATAATTCTGATTTGTCTGTTGCAAAAAAGGTGGAAATACAGGTAGTCTTCAACTTACAACAGTTCATTTAGTGACTGTTCGAAGTTATAACACCACTGAAAAAAGTAACTTATGACTGTTTTTCATACTTATGACCATTGCAGCTTCCTCGTGGCCATGTGATTTACATTCAGATTCTTGACAACTGACTCACGTTTATGATGGTTGCAGTGGTAAACAAATGTGGCAAGAAAAATTGTAAAATGGGATTAACAAATTTCTCACTTAGCAACATAAATTTTGGTCTCAATCATGGTCATAAATTGAGGACTACCTGTAGGTGCCTGGGAAGTGCCTCAATCAATTTCTTAATTAATGAATTAAACAAATTTATCGCCACATGTAAGTGACTTTAGGTGGCTTACACCAGGGGTTTAAGCAGGCATGCGCGGTGCGCACCAAATGTGCACTTTGCACACATGCGCACCACAGGTGCTACCGCGCAGGTCTGAAAAAGGAAGATTAAGAAGCCTTTTCTGAGTCTGCAAATGTAAGTAGAACAGCAAGGGGGGAACAGCTATGCCGCGCGATTTAGATTATTAGAATATAAATCATGCGGCACAGCTGATTGTCGGAAATACTGGTTTGGCTGAACCAGTAGCATTTTTTTTTTACTACCAGTTACTACCGGTTCGGTAGAATCAGTCCGAACCGATAGCATTTCATCCCTGGCCTAATACATTACAAATCTACACCATAAAAACCCTTACCCCTCCCCCAAGCAGCAACACAATCAAATCAATCATTGATCAGTTCTATTTTCATTCATAGTCCCTGAGCCTGCTGATAAAACTATATTTTCAGGGCCTTTCAGAAAAGCAACAGAGTGGGGCCAACCATATCTTGGGAGGAGGCTGATGTTCCATAAGAAAAGGGCTACCACCAAGAATGCCTTGTTTGTGGCCCCATCAGATGCACATCTATAATCAATGGGACCTGCAACTTACTCTGCCTCACTATCCTAGTAGGCTGATTGAATGTAATGGCAGAGAGGTGGCTGGTATGCCTGGCTGGTATATTTTGCCCAGGAGTTGTTTTAACTTGAGTGTGAATATGAATTGTCCATTTCTTATATCAGTTGTGCAACCAAAATTTGGAGCATCTTGCTTACAAACAGCATACCTGGGAATTGAGTTTAGAAAACCAATAACTAAAACTGAAAGGGACCATTTTATACATACTTATAATTCTCTACATCTTTTAGGAATGGAAGTAAATTCAATGACGAAGCACATACTTCATACGCCAAAGTCATCATATTCCACTTAGACTTATATACCACTCCACAGTGCTTTACAGCACTCTCTAAGTGGTTTACAACGTATTCCCCTCAACAATCTGGTTTTACCAACCTCACAAGGCTGGAAGGTTGAGTCAACCTTGAGCTGGTCAGGATTGAACTCCTGGCAGTGGGCAGAGTTAACCTGCAATACTGCATTCTAACCACTGAGCCACCATGCCTCACGGGTAAGTTAGCGAGGGCTGAAAGATGCACCATGTTAGGACATAGTGCCAGATATTCAGATGTAAGAAAACAAAAACAAACAACAACTAAGGAATGATGCAGAACAAAGAAGAATGAGGTTATTTTTTATTTTATTTTATTATTTTTTTTACATTTATACCCCGCCCTTCTCCGAAGACTCAGGGCGGCTTACAGTGTATAAGGCAATAGTCTCATTCTATTTGTATATTTTTACAAAGTCAACTTATTGCCCCCCCCAACAATCTGGGTCCTCATTTTACCTACCTTATAAAGGATGGAAGGCTGAGTCAACCCTGGGCCGGGCTCGAACCTGCAGTAATTGCAGGCTTTGTGTTCTTAATAACAGGCCTTACCAGCCTGAGCTAAACCGGCCCTTATTGAGGAGAAAACTCAAGAAAGTTATCTTTTTGCCAACTTCCAGAAGAAATCAGGATATGCCCACATTAAATCATTTTTTAAAATTATTTAGCAATGCAGTGTGCTGGCTAGTTTAGTTCTCCATTCAAAGATCTAAATTACCCTTGCTAACTAATCTTCTGACTAATATTTAGGGGAACGTGAACCTCTTTGGAGGTGACAATTCACAGTGAAACCAGTTCCATATCAGAAGAAAGATTAGCTTGCTTTTATTTAGTGAAAAACAAATCTTCCAAGGGAATTTTCATAAACAGTAAGGTCAGAAGATTTGTGCTATGACACATCAGAAGACAGAAAATCTCTTATTAAAAGAAAAAGGTAATGATAACCATATAATAGTTCCCTTTGGCCAAAGACCAAGTAAATCTAAACTGGTATGCTTGTATAAATTGTCATGCAAGAAGAATGGAGTTTCCTACCATTTTTAATTCAGAGAACAAGTTTTTGTATTCTAGCAACGGCTAACACTTCGGCTAGTCTACCACCTGGTTTTTCTGTTTTTCTTTTCCTATTCTGAGATACTGTGGGACCTTTTATGCTGATTCAAGTCCTGGCTGGAGTAATCCTCTTGATTATGGATTGCAGGAAGTCTAAATGCAATTTGTTGCTCAGACATTCTAGCCAGCCATTCATACTACCAACCTTCTTGAGCTGAAGTGCTTGGACCGATCTGCTCTTCCTGATGCCAGTGGAATTAAATTGGTTTAAATCGAAGCACTTAAGTTTAATTGGGGTGAGGATTTTGTTTGTGCATCTCGACAGCAACATACAATGTATGTGTGTGTGTGTGTGTGTGTGTGATGAGAGTGGTGATGCTGCATTTTCTCAGCTTGTGATCAGTTTCAGTGGGAATGAAAGCGGAATGGCTTTGAGGAATTGTTCTACTTTGGCCATGTGATTTGTTTCCTCCCTGCTATTCATCTTCACTAATAAATAATTCATACCAGCAGAATGCAACAGGGCTAGGGAAGAAAAGAGCACCCATTTCTTTCTGTATCCTTTCCCCTTTAGTTCAAGTTCAATGTTGACCTGTTAAGATTTTGGAATTTTACCTCCCCATTTCTAGAAACTTCATTCTGAAGCTTTGGGTGGCTTTGTGTAGGATCTAAAGCTTCCTCGATCTTAGCTTCTGTTCGTTTTTATTTCTTTTGCCAATAGTAAAACTATAGGAGTTTGGTAAACTATTAGAGAAGGAAGAGAAGGGTATGTGTTGTTTAGTCCTGTGGTCCTTAGAATATTTTTTAAAAAGGAAAGAGAGAAATTGGAAAATAAAATGAGTTTGAACCAAAACTTTCTGAACTGTCATAGTGTTTTGGGGTTTTTTCTATAGACAGCAGAAAACAGCTACTTCAGAACCAGAGTGGTAGTAACATTGCTTTGAATGGGAACAGGAGTAGTTGTGTTCTTTAAGCTTCTTCCATTCTCCATTTTCCAGTCATTCACAAGTGCTATTGGGTGCTTGGTTGGCAAGACTATAGATTTCACTTTCATTGAAAAGTAGCTGGATACAGCTGGATATTTACCAAGTGTTAAACTGCTGAAAAAAATATACAGTCTATTATTTTCAAACCCATCTTTAAATGAAGGCTTTCTTTTCACTCTTCATTGAGTGAAATGAACTGGGATAAGATGGAATCTGAAGATTTTCTCTGGAAACTCTTTATATCTATCCTCCCAAGCAGAGGTGGGTTTCAACAGGTTCTGACCAGTTCTGGAGAACCTGTAGCGGAAATTTTGAGTAGTTCGGAGAACTGGTAGTAAAAATTCTGACTGGCCCCGCCCCCATCTATTCTCTGCCTCCCAGGTCCCAGCTGATTGGGAGGAAATGGGGATTTTGCAGTAACCTTCCCCTGGATTGGGGAGGGAATGGAGATTTTACAGTATCCTTATTTTATTTATTTATTTATTAAATTTGTATACCGCCCTTCTCCCGTAGGACTCAGGGCGGTTCACAGCCAAGTAAAAAATACACAATAAATACAATTAAAATACAATTTAAAAACCTTATTAAATTGGCCAGAATTAAAATTTAGAACTAAAACCCATAAAAAACCCATAAACTAAAAAACTAACCCAGTCCAGCGCAGATGAACCCAGTCCTTCCCCTGCCATGCCCACCAAGCCACACCCACAGAACCGGTAGTAAAACAAATTGAAATCCACCACTGCTCCCAAGCCTTAACTCTTTTCATGATGACATGAGAAAATCTTCATGATGACAGAGAAAATAGAAGGTAATAGGAGGACTTTAAGCCGGGATTGTTATGAGAATCAACATAACCTTGAACTACAAGTAGTCCTCGTTTATCAACTGCAATTGGGACTAGGAATTTGGTCATTAAATGAAGCCATCACTAAGTAAAATATCATTATTTTATTGTCTTTAGCTTTCTTTTGCTTTGCAGACCCTTACAAGATCAAAAATGTGAGGACTGTTGCAAAGCTGCCTTTTCATCAGTGTCATAACGGCAAACAGTTGCTAAATGAGGACTACCTGAATTTACATACTGACATAGACTTTCCTATATTTTTATGAGTGTATAAACAGATGCAGGAGCACTTATACAATTTACTTAACTTTATACGTGCATATATATATGCTATGCTTGATGCAATGTTTAAGAACTGTCCAGTACCATCAAATGTTATTGTACATCTGAGAATATAAATAGTAGATCAAATAATGAAATCTCATGGAAGCAGCAGTAGAAAAAAGCCATAACATATTAATACAAATTGTAATGCTCACAAAAATGTGGGTTCAGGCTTTAATTTTAGGCTAAGAAGGATATTTCAATTTATGGTTGTTTGTCCATCTTTAATATACATCGGTCCTGTGGCTCCCCTCAATTTGAGAAGCAGCTTCCTTTATTCAGAAATTTATTTTTTTATTTTGTTTTAAAAAATCTTTGTTTCTGAAATATTGAGCTTTTCAATAGCTTCACCTTACCTACTCATTTAAATTGTATTAGATGATACATTTACTCTGACCAATAAATGCATTCTAGAGGTCTTACATGTACTATGATTCAACACACTTTTTAAATGAACTATTGCTCTTTTCATCAAAAACCATGGTTTTCTCAGCATTTCCTGAAACCCCTTTGGAATTGTTTATCTCCTTTCAAATATCATCTTCTAGGAAACTAAGTAAGGCACTCTGAAATTTTCACCTTGAAACATCGAAGTAAGTATCTGAAACAAACAAAACTCAGATGAATCTGGACTTGGAGCTTGTGGCAGAGAAACTTTCTTATTAGATAGCTGAATATTTGTTTGGGAGAGTCTGAATCGCATTGAGTTTTAATCTATATTAGGAATAAGGTCTCAATGTATAGAAGATGCAACGAAATAAAATGAAATTAAATTCTCGGATATTTTTTTTTCTGAGAAGTTTAAATAGCAAACTATAGAAGCTTAAAAGTGAACCACACATGGATGCATTTGCTTGCACTTCCTGTACTCTATGCATTTGTCCTTGATGTCAGAAGAATAGTTGTGCTTGCATTTTCTTAATTGCAAGTATAAATTCTCTGTCTGTCCGGAACCCCAAGAAAATAACATTGTATATCATGTTGAAACCTATTGTTAAATTCTAGCAAAGGTGGACGCAGCTCTTGTTCGCATCTCCTGAATGAACACCCAGAGTTTGAAAAGAACAAAGGTAGTCCTTGACTTATGACCACAATTGAGCCCAGAATTGATGTTGCTAAGTGAGAAATTTGTTAAGTGGTTAAGTGTCCCATTTTACGACTTTTCTTGCCACAATTTCTTAAATGAATCACTGGAGTTCACACTAGATTAAGCGAATCTAGTTCCCCATTGACTTTGCTTATCAGAAGGTCACCAAACCTGATCACTTAACCATGGGACTCTGCAACCGTCATAAATGTGAGTCAGTTGTCAAGCATCCGAATGTAAATCACCTGACCATGGGGATGCTGCAATGGTCGTAAGTGTGAAAAACGATCATAAATCACTTTTTTCAGTGCCATTGTAACTTCGAACAGTCACTAAACAAACTATTGTAAATCAATCAAGGACCACTTGTACTAGGTGGATTCAGGGTGTGCATTCCATTCTGTAATAAGTTTGAAGCTCTCGTGTGTTTAGGTGAATGTCAGAAGAGGGCTGAAGGCAGGGGTGAAATCCAGCAGGTTCTGACAGGTGCTGGAGAACCGGCAGCGGAAATTTGGAGTAGTTCAGAGAACCGGCAAATACCACCTCTGGCCCCAGAGTAGGGTGGGAATGGAGATTTTGCAGTATCCTTCCCCTGCCATGCCCACCAAGCCATACCACGCCCACAGAACCGGTAGTAAAAAAAAAAATTGGATTTCACCACTGGCTGAAGGTATGCTTGTACAATATGCTTGTAATTAAAAGAAGAAAGTCTGTGTATCAGCCTTTATTGAACCAGAAGCCATGACAATATCTTTTCCCTGGTTATTGGTCTAATTTAATATTCACAAGCCATGTCATTTGGTAATGTCTATATTATTTTCCCTTCAAAGTATCCTTGTCCTTTTTTGTTCTACTTTGACACCGGCTCTATGCTTTGCTTCACTCTAAACATGAAAGCATGAGTACCCTGTGCTGCTTAAGTCATCTATTCCACCTGAAATTAGCATTTGCCTGTGTCAGCCAGCATATTTTTACAGAACGCAGCATCGTAGTAAGGTTGACAGGTTGGGGGGGGGGGAAATACCCAGCGTACAACCAAAATAACCAACTAAGGCAGATGATATTCATTGTGATTTGTGTCAGGGCTTAGATTAATTATTATGTTTGTGTAGTGTGTTGGTTAAGTGGTTGCTTGATTGCTGCTCAGAAGATTGATTAGTTATTGCATTTACCTTGTGGCTTCTGTGGGAAAACCGCCACTTGCATTTTTGTCCATTAAAGCTCAGCCTTGGGAAGGGTAGCACATTCATAGCTGCAATTACATCAATCCATCTCATAAATTGTGTGGTCTTTGGGGGTTTGGGGTGGAAGAGGACCATCTGAAATCATTGGATATCATATTGATGACTTTTGTAATTCTCCTTGTTTTACGGTACACTATTTCATCCAATATAAAACCCTTGTTGTGTCATAACTTAAGTATTTTCCTATTCATTCTATGATTTGAATCCTGGATATATGATTTTTTAACATTGGCCAGCCTTTTATTGTAATAAACTTTGTTACAATAAACTGATTTGTTAACAACCATGCATATACTTCAGAACAGAGACAGAGTGATGAAAATATGTAAACAGGTATTCTTCAACTTGCAACAATTCATTTAGTGACCATTCAAAGTTATAACAGCATTGAAAAGAGTGACTTATGACCTTTTTTCACATTTACAACCATTGCAGCATATCCATGGTCACATGGTCAAAATTCAGAACTATGGCAATGGACTAATATTTATGATGGTTGCAGTTTCCCAGGGTCACCTCAGGTGACCTTCTGACAAGCAAAGTCAATGGGGAAGCCGCATTCACTTAACTGTGTTACAAACTTAATAGCTGCAGTGATTCACTTAACAAATGTGGTAAGAAAGATTGTAAAATGGGGGCAAAACTCACTTAATAAATGTCTTGCTCAGCAACAGAAATTTTGGGCTCAATTGGGGTTGCAAGTCGAGGACTGCCTATACTATTAATAAGGAGATGTGTTAGTTGTTTAATAATCTTTATTTATTTTTTGGCTTCTTAGAATGTAGAAAAAGAATTATATACCATTAAGGCAGGTAGCAGTGGCTTTTTCCACAACCACAAGTCAGGAATTGTGCTTGGTGTCCAACCTATTCAATCGTTCTCTCTTGAACTAGATTCTACAGTTCATAATATGAGTGGCACCATCTCCATGCAATGCATTGTAAGAAGCCTTTCCTTGTGCCATCATTTACACTGATAATTATGTTGATATCAATTCACAATCATATGATTCCTTTCAAAGGGCTTCCTTTTCATAAGAACAATATATGTTTTAAGTTAACCCATAATAAATAAATAATTTTCATGGAGTCTCATGTTTCTATCTTCAAATGTCGAATCTACGAGGATACCATATAATTGCATGCATCTTTGGTTCTTTGTTTTGCTGCTTTAAGCAGTACATATGTGCTGAATATAAAATGTCGTAATTTAGTGGACCTCAATTCATTGGATGAAATTTATTTATTTATTTATTTATTTATTTTTCGTATTTTTATACCACCCTATCTCCCTAGGGACTCAGGGCAGTTTACAGGCAGATAAAAAATACATATAAATACACAATAAAACATCAATTAAAAAACTTATTCCAAATAGCCGAATAATTAAAAATAACAATATACATAATAAAACCCATTAAAACCAGTTTAAATTTAAAATCTAAAATCTAGTCCAGTCCTGCGCAGATGAATAAATGAGTTTTAAGCTCGCGGCGAAAGGTTCGGAGGTCCGGAAGTTGACGAAGTCCTGGGGGAAGCTCGTTCCAGAGGGTGGGAGCCCCCACAGAGAAGGCCCTTCCCCTGGGTGTCGCCAGACGGCACTGCCTGGCCGACAGCACCCTGAGGAGTCCCTCTCTGTGAGAGCGCACGGGTCGGTGAGAGGTATTCGGTAGCAGCAGACGGTCCCGTAAATAGCCCGGCCCTATGCCATGGAGCGCTTTGAAGATCATTACCAAAACCTTGAAGCGCACCCGGAAGGCCACAGGCAGCCAGTGCAGTCTGCGCAGGAGAGGTGTTACGTGGGAGCCCCGAGGGGCTCCCTCTATCACCCGCGCAGCCGCATTCTGAATCCCCATTGTCCTGACATTATTTTGTTATTTGCATAGTAAATTGCATAATAAATTGCAAAGATGTCAATTTATGTTAATTAATATAAATTTGTGTCATCATGCAAATTATGCAAATTAATGCAGCTGAAGTAATTTGCATGATTTGCATAATAAAATAATCACAGGTTATTTTTTCCAATTTAACAGACAGCAGCAGACGGTGGCTCAGTGGCTAAGATGCTGAGCTTGTTGATCAGAAAGGTTGGCAGTTCAGCAGTTCAAATCCCTAGGGCCACATAACGGGGTGAGCTCCCATTACTTGACCCAGCTTCTGCCAACCTAGCAGTTCAAAAGCACGCCAAAAATGCAAGTAGAAAAATAGGGACCACCTTTGGTGGGAAGGTAACAGCGTTCTGTGCACCCTTGGTGTTTATTCATGCCGGCCACATGACCATGGAGTCGTCTTCAGACAGCGCTGGCTCTTCGGCTTTGAAACGGAGATGATCACCTCCCCCTAGAGTCGGGAATGATTAGCACGTATGTGCGAGGGGAATCTTTACCTTTATCTTTCGGCAGTAATAGACACTCTTCTGAAATGAGATTGAACACTAAGATTTTATTCCTGGTTAAATTTATGCTTGCCTTCATCCATAGCTAGGTGAACTAAATAAGATATGCCTTCCTCCTCACAAAATCCCCTAAGCCTTAGATTTGTTTTTGCTTCCATTTTGGAAGGCAATTCACAGCTGAGCACTATTACTGTGTTTTTTGTTTTTTGTTTCCTTCTTTGTCTTGCCCCATTCTTATGGTCCACAAGGTAAATTGGAGAAAAATTAGAATGCAGATAGTCCTGACTTATCGACTGCAACTGAGACAGGCAATTCCCTTATTGGTATCACATGAACGCGGCTTGTGATTTCCTGGTGGTTTCCCCATTGACTTTGCTTGTCAGAAGCTGGCAATGAAAGTTCCAAAGGACGATCACATGACTGCGGGACATGACAATCATCATAAATACAAACCAGTTTACAAGACTGTGATCAGTTGTGATCATATGGAGTTGCTGTGACAGCAACTTCAAGGACCAATCACAAATTTCCTTTTTCAGCATGTCATAACTTTGAACGATCCCCGAATTAAGCAGTCAGTAAGCGAGGGTTGCTTGTATCATTATACTTTGTGCTAGGAG